>NC_141157.1:117452383-117798883 GCF_053477565.2 Lygodium microphyllum
TCATGTATTGCTTTTCTCTTTCTCTCTTAATCTCTCGTTTCCTCTCCTAAACAAGCAAAAAAGAAAGTGATTTAAACATTAAGAAGTAAGGAGAGGGAGAGAGAGAATGCACTCTCCCTCTCCCTCTCTCTCCCTCTCCCTCTCCCTCTCTCTCTCCCTCTCCCTCTCCCTCTCTCTCTCTTTCTCTCTCTCTTTCTCTTTCTCTTTCTCCCTCTCCCTCTCTTTCTCTCTTACTCTCTCGTTTCCTCTCCTAAACAAGCAAAAAGAAAGTGATTTAAACATTAAACAAGCAAAAGGGAGAGGGAGAGAGAGAATGCACTCTCCCTCTCCCTCTCTCTCCCTCTCCCTCTCTTTCTCTTTCATTTCCTCTCCTAAACAAGCAAAAGAGCTCCAACTCAACCTTGAACAATCAAAAGAAAGAGAGGGAGACTCACCGATGAGATATGGCGAGCATGGGGCGGCTCCTCCTCTCCTTCGCGAACAACGGCGGCGGCGACAAGTCTTCTTTCTCTCCTTCTCTCACGACGGTCGCTCTCTCCCTCGCTCTCGCTCTCAAAACTCACAATGGAGCAAACTTGAAATGAAAACCACGCTCGGTTTCGGCCGCGTTTTTTCCCTGTGGCCCGT
Source organism: Lygodium microphyllum (assembly GCF_053477565.2). NCBI lineage: Eukaryota > Viridiplantae > Streptophyta > Polypodiopsida > Schizaeales > Lygodiaceae > Lygodium > Lygodium microphyllum. Next base: position 117,453,011 of record NC_141157.1, read on the forward strand.
CGCTATTTGCGTCGCAAATAGCAACACCGCTATCCGCCGTCGCTAATCGGCATCGCTACTAGCTCAAATCCTTGTAGTGTTTTTAGAAAACTTGAGGCCATTCCATCAATCTTTCTAATTCCTCTACTTTTTCTCTTCATCTTCTCCAATCAATATGTTTATTAATTTTCTTTAACATTCAAAATTAAATATTATTTGAGATTGTTGGGGTAAAAGGCCTCTGGGCTTGCCCATGTACACTGTGACCGCCCATTCTTTATTCATATATAATATGATAGTGCAATAAGGCTGTCAATTTACTTGGACAACACCTACATTGTGTGTGCTCTTCTCTCACGCATCTTCCTCTTCTCCTTCTCTACTGCCATTGCATCCCCTTCAACTGGTATTAGAGCTTTGGATCAGAGCTTGATCATGGAGCTTGGTCCGGCATTACTTCAGCCCGGATTGAAGACCTAGAGCTTGGAGCTTCAATGTCAGCCATGGCTTCTTCTCCGCGAGATAAGATTTCACCTCCCGCCTCTCCCCTGCCCTCATAGGCTTTGCAGGTGTTCCTTGGCTTCATCGGGCACCTTGTATGTCCCCATTTGCCCCCTTATCCTCACCATAACCAGTATTCCCCACAAGAGCAACTCAAAATTTTTGTGCTTATTTCAAAATCTGGCTCAAAAATCCCATTTTTCCTCATATCTCGGGCATCCAAAACCCGATTTAGGCAATGTAAGAGTCTAACTTGGGGTTTTTGACGCTCCGGATGCAATGGTGATGTCAACTCTACCAAATTCTGATCATAGAATTTTCTGTAACAGATCTGAGTTGATTTATAATAAGAAAATGTCATGCTCTTAGCTTATGTGATGCTCTTGAGACTTGGTATTTGATGCCCAAATGCTTTGCGGATGTTTGCCCAATGTTTTGAGATGCTTTGGGACTTGGTTTGAGCTTCCATACCTTGATTTATGCAGGGATCTACTAATCTACTACTGTACTTTGTTTACGGAGCAAGGTTTTATCAGGGAGGACTTATGCATAATGATTTTTGTTGACATTCGAGTGTCCTATTGTTGGATGTATTGATGCTTGGTCATCATGGTTTATACCTCGATATGCTATTTGAGAGCTATTGAGCCTTGACTTGGATGCGTACACTTTGTTATTGGTTGGGATTTATGCTACCTTGGTTAACAGGTTATTTTATCTCCAGTTTGGTTATGCGGACACTTTGTTGTTTGTTGGGATTTATGCTACCTTGATTAACAGGTTATTTTATCTCCAGTTTGGTTATGCCTATGGTCTACAGGTGCTCCCAACTACTTGGGATGATATGCTGATGTATTTGGATAATGCCACTTTGATTTTTATGCTCTCGGATGCTTCTTAAGCAAAGAGTAAAGCTCCATTCTTGGTTCACAGTCATTTTCTTTGCAACTCGCATGTCATGCTTGACAAGGTTTTTACCTCGTGCTACCCATTATAGGATTGATGTCTGATGTGGATGCTTTTTGGTTTGGCTGCAATATGGCAGATGTTTGGGCTTGAATCAACTTGCATTTGAGAATTTTGTGGAGCAGTTTGCATTTGGTTGGCTTATCACTTATGTAGCTTGGATGCTATTTGTCCCTTAATGCCCCGATTATGGATCTTTGATTTACTTAGATGCAGATACATGTTTGAGTAGTGCTTGCTCCATTTTCTTGGAAGTTGGTTATTGAGCTTTCATTGCTCATTGATGCTTGGTTCTTTGCGGGTTAATCCTTGATCTGTGGACTTCTTGACAGTGCTTAGGTTTAGCTATTATGGCTTTGTTGCGTGTGTGTTGCCTAGCTTCTATGCTAGTTGGGTTGCTTTTGCCCATCCAAGTTAGAGAGTAGTTGCTCTTGATGCTTACCCATCTATACACATGGTCTACTATTGTATACCTTACTCAGCCACTTGTATGGATGATGTTGTACATGTGTTTGGGCTTCTCTTGGAGCTTGACTCTTGTAAAATGCTTTGCCAATTATCGGTCTTTACTCGACTTGGATATTCCTAGGTGGCATGATGTACTGCAGAGCTATGCGTATGCGTATGGTTATGGACTGATTTCATGGCTAAATACCATATGCTCTTATGAGAGATGTCTTATGATTTACCATACTATGGTTGGTTATGTCATGCAGTTGGCTACGACTCTTTTTCATGTGGGACCTTTTGTATCCTTGGTTGATGCCTTTATGTCCTCCCATCTGTTGAGGTTTCATGAGCCTTTGCAGCATGCTTCTACCACTGATGTACTAATATATGACTATCTTTATGAGCAAGTTCCCTCCATTGGGACAACCCTCGACTCCTTTAGCTCCATGGATGCTATGGATAGCCCTATTCATGATGACTTGGATTCCTCGTTGTCTTCTACATGTTTTTCGGTTATAGATGCTGTATGCTTTTATTTTGGAAAGCTTGGGCATGTTAAAAGAAAATGTTTTAGATGGATTAGAGAGCAGCACAGACAGAGACAAACTTGACATGAGCAAAGAGTCATCGATGTAGCAGGTATTACCACTATTTCTAGTGGTGAGGTACATGCAGTTACCCATGATGATGCAGTTGAGCGTGTCCTCCTATCATCTAGTTTCTATATAGCTTACTTTCTCAATGATCAGGCCCATGCCTTTAATTGGCTTTTCAACTCTATGGCATCTTGTCATGTTAATTTCCGTGCTCAACATAATCACCAATTTTAATTCCTAAATCATGAACTTATTGTGTACCATTGTATATAGTACCTAAGAATGTTGCCTTGATGCGATAATGAGTTGAAACAATATGTAAATTCAATTCTTTTACCAATTTTGTAAAAATAAAATCATGTCTGCTCCCAACATCATGCAAAACAATCTTTTATTTACCATGCACAAGACATTTCATTGTTAATAATGAATGAGGATTTGGCATACCTGGTAAAGTATCTAAAGTAGTATCAATATCATCATTGTCTTTTACGAAATTGGGAATTTCTTCATGGTCTTCATCTTAGTCGCTCCCAAGTAGTTGATGTGAATGATCGGCTTTTTGGATTGACAATTCATTGTTAGGTGTCCACGTTGGTGGCACTTGTAGCAGACTATAGGCTTGGCTTTTGAAACATTATTGGTAATGGCTGGAAGTTTAGGTATATTGGGATTTGGTTGGAAAGATAGCTTAGGATTTGAATTTGTGTTTGATGGTAAAGGAGGGGTTCGTGTCCAAGATTTACGGAAAGAGGATGAAAAAAAGCGATTTTGATTGAATCTTCGAAAGTTAGAATTGTATTGCTTTGTATCAAAGTTATCGTTAGTTGAAAATTATTGTGGTCACTTCTCTCATCTAGAATTTTGTCTTCAGCATCATTGGCCAAAGATATTGCATACTCAAGAGTCGTTGACTTGAAGATGTTCACCTCCGTATAGAACTGACCAAGCAAACCGGACATAAACTTGCACTTGTGCATTGCCTCAGGTATATCTTCAAGCATTCGAAGTTTCAGTAAGGCATTCTAGAAATGCTCAATGTATTGCGAAATAGGCTCATGATCTCTTTGCTGCAAAAGATCCCACTATTTGATTGCTTTTTCATAGAAATGAAGTGGAAGAAAATTCTTCAAAATTTTCTTTTGAAAAGCCTCCCAAGTAGCAGGACAATCAATACTCTTACGGAAAATAGTCCACCATAACGATGCTTTGTCTACTAAATGGTTAGTGATACACTTGAGTTTGTCTTTTTCGACATACTGTTCTTTATGGAAATAATCATCAAATTGACTAATAAAAGCAAGAACAATCTTTTCATCACGTAGCCCATCAAAAGTACAAAATTTAAAATTTATTTTACTTATCTTGGCTTCTTTCTTGATAGATTGTGTTTCGAGTGTCGCATCGATCATTCATCGTACAACATCTTCGGGTTGCGGTCAACCTTGATGGAGAGTAGATGGTTGAAGAGTAGCGAGTTGAGCTTGCAAAGTTTGACATGCTATTTGTTCATGTTGAAGTTGCATCATAATTAGGTCACTGGTGGTTCCGGTAAATCACCTTTGGCCATCAAATCTTTTATATTTTGATCGGGCATCCTGCAAAATTTTAAACAACCTCACACACTCAAAATCTTGTTAGCAGGACGAGCATAGCTTAAAGTTGGGTTTACAAGGCTTGCTTCTTCTTCTTTTTAATGGCTTTTTGCAATCTTTCTTCTCTTTACGAGTACGAAAATGGATGAAGTCCTTCTTCCAACGAGTACTTCATTCGTGTAGAGACTGCATATAGCAATCCGTTTGCTGAAAATTGTCTCTATCACATCATATGTATGAACAAAGGCTTGCTAAAGTTATAGAGTAGATTCGGGGTTGGTTCAATGTGAACAACTACTCTGGAAATGTTTAAGATGGAAATTTTTGAATCTTTAGAAAGCTTAGAACATTTAAGTTTTTAAAAATATTGACTTTCAGAGAATTAAACGTGACAGGATGGGGTCACCTTCTTGACGATGTTGACGGCAACAAGTACGTCCTTCGGCCTTGCCGATGCTAAGTTTTAGAAAGATTTAAGCTTTTTACAAAGCTTATTAAGCTTTATAATCTCCAAACGAATGAAAATTGACTTCTCTTGTTCTCTGAGAAAAACGTCTTGATGAATGAGCTTGGAAAGTATTCCTTTATTGCCAGAGTGGGGTCCTTCATGATCCAACAACACAGCAGGGTGTTCTTCACCGCCAAGAATATGCTGGTATTGATGGTTCTTCGCAAGAGTGACTATAGAGCATGTTCTTTCCAAGAGCTTTTCTTTTGTGTGAGATGGTGAGCGATTGGAAGCCCTTGATCTTAGCTTTTCTTTGATACCACGGGTGTGAAAATCGGATGCTGAATGTGTACGTAGCGGGTGCCGGAAGGTCCTCAAGAACAAAGAACTCTACTTCAGCTCAAAAAGAAAGTAAGAAGATTTGCATGACATGAGGCAAAAAGAAAAATTAGGTACAATCTCCCACCATACCTTGTGTGAGCGCTTCACAAGGCATGTATTTATAAATTTATTCATCTCAAAGCTAAAAAATAACCTACTTTTACGATAAGCATGCTTTATGAAACCAGAGACAAAATTTGGCAAGGGGATGGAAAAGATTATCAGATTTTAGGAAGAAAAAATACTCAATTTGCTCCAAATATTGAAGATCACTTGTTAAGAAAAATACAAAACATGAGGTTTGGAGCTTTGAGAGGTAGATCCTTAGGAAGAGATAATGGGGGACTGATGCGACAAACTAATCAAGAAAATATGAGATATGAAAGAGGAGAAAATGGAAGAGGATATTTCAAAATATCAATGATGATTTGTTATTCATGTGGAGAGATAGGTCACACAAGTACAAACTATCCATATCCACCTAAAGTAGGAGGAGATATGTATCGTTTGCCCCAAAGTAATCATAATAGAGAAAACCATTATGGTACAGATATAAAAGACCAAACTTCCTCTCAAATACAAAAAGCTACGAGAAGAAGAAGAAGAGAGTGATAGCACTGAAGAACATGAAAGTGAGAATGAAAGTTTAGAGAGTGACTCAGATCCAGAGGTTTCATCAATAATAATTAAGAAAAAGAAGAAAAAAATTGAAACATTATTAGATAACAAAGAGAAGTCAATAACATCTATCATATCATTAATAGTTTCAAAAGTATTCAAAAACAATGAGAAAAATAGTTTTCATCTTTATCTAAATAAGAATGACTTTTGTTATTACTAAATGATGAAGAATTTTCATTAAAAGAAGAATTTTCATAGGAAATCTTTGAAGGGGATGCATGTGGTATCCGGATAACTGCAACCATAGAATCTCCCACATGAGAGACATGAACTCGGTAATGAGGACCAACTCTAGAACCTCTGGTCAAAACCGAGCAACTAGGACAGATCTTCCATGACCTATCCTAAAGAGAAGCAGAGTAACCTGCATCATGCAATTGACTAATAGAAATCAAGCTCTTACTGAGCATTAGAACATGTAGAACATCCCTAAGCATAACAAAAGTCCCATTAGGAAAAGCTAGGTGTATGTCCCTGTACCAACAATAGCATAAGTGTGCTCAAGGCCCAGATCAATACATTCATCAACCTCCCTGTAAGAAGAGAACCATGCTCTATGAGGGGTAACATGACAAGATGCCATATAGTCCAAAAGCCAAGCTCTAGGTCTTCAATCTAGGCTGAAGTAATTTCGGGCCAAGCTCCACGATCAAGCTTTGATCCAAAGCTTTGATACCAGTTGAAGGGGATGCAATGGCAATGGAGAAGGAGAAGAGGAAGATGCAGAAGAGAAAAGCACACAAAATGTAGGTGCTATCCAACTAAGTGCTATCCCCCAACAACCTGCCAATAAAAGGACAATGTGGCTGGGGAGTGAAAACAAAGAAAAGAAAAGAAAAAACGACAAGGTGAGAAATCATGACACCTCACCAAATGCCTAATCGAAAAGTGAGCTATGTAAGAAGTTTCGGGAACCTCTACAGAAGAAGATTCAAGCATCCCTGAGTCCATGACATCAAGGAGATAAGCGATCCCACAGCTCCATACAATGGAGAAATCCAAGAATGCTTCTCATGAAGCAAGCACGACTCATCAGTGTACGGCTATAAAGCATCAAAGTTGCACATAGCATCACTGTGGCACATACAAGACAATGGAGAGTAGTCAAACTCTCCAGAGTCAATCACTAAAAGAGAGCCATTATCTCGAACACTCGTTCAACGGGGTCTCAAGACTACATGTGGCCTCAACGAAGGAAAAGACTATGGTTGGCTATCAAGCCTGAAAAACTACAAGAAAATGGCTCTCATGAGTCTGCAAGGGGTCTAGCAACTGACCACCAACATCATGACCTTGACTGCTATGCATAGCTACGTCATCTGGGCCAATAAGTGTCTCATTTTTAGCATAAACAGCTTACTGTAGTAGCTACTGTAAAATCAGCCATAAAGCATACTAAATGCTCATCAAGAGGCCTAAGAGGTGTCTGCATCTCATAGAAGACGACATGATGGATGCATATGACTTGCTGGGCATCCAAATCCCATAATCTCTAGGCCTTAAAGTCACCATCTCCATAACCAAGGAGGATACATCTACGTGATATAGGCTCATGTGGCATATGTACAGATTCCTGGCAGCCAAATATCCTCAAGTAATCATAGGAGGGCTACATGCCACTCCATGCCTTGTGGGGTGTAATACGATCCAAGGTCAAGCATGGTGTCTTGTTAACCAAATAGACTGCCGTCATAAGGGCATCAACCCAAAAGCCATAAGACAACACAATTGTGGTAAGCATAGAAGCAACCTTTTCTTGTAAGGTCAAGCACATGCCATGAGAAATCCCATAATATAGTTGGCATAAGAAATCAATGCCATACTGCTGACAAGAGGTCCGAAAGCTGGGAGAGAGAGCATGACTCTCATAAGCCATCTGCAAGCACCTAGGCCTGCTATGAGAAGAATCCATAAACCTATCAAGCATAGTTGCAACATCCTTAATTTGCACCAAGGGAAAAGCCCCAACATGGTGGGTAGCATGATCAACAAATGTCACAAAGTACAATGCTCCACCAAGTGACTGGGAAGCATAGGTCCATATGCTGCACAATGGACAAGATCTAGAGGAGTATGCCTCGTACGATTGCCATAAGCTAAGGGGGGACTCTATAAAGACCAAGATTACAATCAAGGTAAGCATCAAGATCTGTAAGTGATATAGGAGGCAATAATGAGTCTGAATGAGACAAGATCTTCATCTCTTTGCCGTGCATACGGCCTAGGTAATAATGCCATAGCAATGCATGTGGTATCTAGATAACTGCAACCATAGAATCTCCCACATGAAAGACATGCACCGGGTAATGAGAACCAACTCTAGAACCTTTGGCCAAAACCAAGCAACCACGACAAATCTTTCATGACCTATCCTGAAGAGAAATAGCGTAATCTGCATCATGCAGCTGATTGGACAAGAATTAAGCTCTTAGTGAGCATGGAAATATGCAGAACATCCTAGAGCATAAGAGAAGTCCCATTAGGCAAAGCTAGGTGTATGTCCCCTATACCAACAATAGCATAAGTCTACTCAAGGCCTAGATCAATGCATCCATCAAACTTCATGTAAGAAGAGAGCCATGCTCTATGAGACACAATTCTTCGCATATGATGGTAGGAGGCATATTCCACGTGGATTTCATGAGACTATGGTGGATTTCATGAGTTTTTTACTCCATAGTGGATTCCGTGAGGTTTTGCACTGGATTCCATAAAACTATATTTATTTGTAGGGACTCATACACATGGTGGATTCCTTGTGCGAGAAGTTGACGGGGATGCCTGTCCTTTTCAGGCGTCATGTTAATTTAATGTGTATGTGGGTGATTCCATGGCGAGTGATTCCGCAAAATACATATTTAAATTAATGGATGTTTATGAGTTTAGAGTGCACTTGTATTAAATTAAGGTTAGGATAAAGTTCCAACCTATTTATTTATTCTGTATAGTTGAAGATTGCTAGAGGTATTCACTTTTGTCAATTTAATTTTATTATTTTCTAACAATTGTGAATGCCATTAAATAGATTGCCCACTATATACATGCAAACAGCTATAAGCATTGTTGGCCTGCACCCAAACTTCTGTGTTGTCCATGATGCTGCAAATATTGATACCAATCTTGCTATGTATAGTGAAGACATGAAAGCTTGCAAAAATTTGTAGCTAAATTTGCAATAGTTGCTCTCATAAGCTTCTTGTTTCATCTCATAAACAGATGGAAAGAAGTAGATGAGGAAACAATCCATGGATGCCACTCCACCCGATATGCCAATGTAGGAGCCAAACATCAAGCTAGCACTTTCAACCATGATGCATGATGTGACAACATAAAATGTTGCCTTATCAAATAAGACCATGCTGTTCACCTTCTCCTTCTATTTTCCTTTGCTTCACCTCCCTTGCTTTTCGTAGGCTTGGACTGTGTTGTTGCAGCTTTGCCTTTCTTGGACGCCATCACCACGTCCTCTCTCTCTGATCTCTCTCTCTCTCTCTCTCTCTCTCTCTCTCTCTCTCTCTCTCTCTCTCTCTCTCTCGCATAGCACTTTTATCATCTTATGAGCTCGATGAATGTTTGACATTCATATTTTGAAGATAGTAGAAGGGCTTTTCATTTCCACAAAATCTAGCTAGACAATCACAGCCTTTTAAATGGAATTTGCATTGTACACATAATCTTATTTACTTCTTTTTTTGACCTATCAAAACACCACTTGGACTTTCAGTTGTGCAAGCACTTTGGAAAGTTGGCTGACCATTGAAGACATTAGCTCCAAGATTCACGTGAATGTAGCATATGTGAGAAGCCTTTTTGACTAAAGATTGATCAATGACATATTTGAGTGTAGCATCTTCTAGCCATGGTATTTCAATAGCCTCAAAAGATTCTTAAAGGTACATCACAATGTTGGTCATTTTTAGTAGGTTGGATAAATTAAGCATCACGAGTGTCTTAAAGGCTTGTGAAGGAGTGTAGCCCCTTGAAATGTCATGAGATTCAGTTTATAAATCCTTCCTAATGTTGTCCTTGAATGAGTGACCACAAATTACATCTCTTTCTTTCTCCTGTAGTCCAATCTTTTCCCTGACATGAGAACAGTTGATATCAACAATGCCTATACTGTGAATACTTATCCTTAATACTTCCTTCAACTTTTCTCCTTCATAAGCTCCAATATGGTGGACAAACCCTTGGAGTCTTCAAGATGAACATTCTCTTCATATGAACCTGTTTTTCCGTGCAATGTGCCCTAACAAAAATATGCTTTGGAATAGAACTTCATGCTTATCCACTCATAATTCGAGATCAAATGCAATGTTGAATCCATGATATGCAACCAATCAAACGATGTCCACAAAAAAATTATGAATGCATTGAAGAGAATGTGCCTAGCCTAACTACATGTGCTCGTACCTCACACACAATGAAAAAAAAAAACCTAATGGTGTTGACTAATGAGATCGAATTGTTGGCAAAAAACTCCGCTCTTAGGTTCAGAGTGGTGGACATGCAATGTAACGACAACATGAGGCTGATGTGGTAGACGATTAGGCCATACATTGAGTCAAAATACATATCAAAATTGTTGATGATCACAGTCATACATTGAGTTAAAACACACATCAAAGTGTAGGAAAGGAAACAACCACTTTTTCTTGTTTAAGCTCTTAGGATTAAATCATTTGAACTTACCTTTAAAGACTTATGAGTTTTGGCATTTCCCATGTTCTTTAAAGCACTTATAAAAGTGTATAAGAAGGCCCTATAAGGCTATCCATAGGCCCATCACATGACATCGTAAACTCATTGAGATAAGGGGAGTCTCAACTCTTGTTCTAGCGCTACTCAAAGATTGTGGGCTTGTCTACATTTAGATTCTTAGTACCTAGAGCAAGAGTGTCAAAGAGCGCCAAGTGCTACGAGAGTAGAAGTTTGAGTTCATGAACGAAATGTAAAGGTTAGTTGTAGATATTCTCAATGTTCATGGGATAGCATTGTTGTGAAGGCCCATTCAATGCTTTCATATCCCCATATCATGATGATGGACATCATGAAAGTGACATGTAAAACACATCTAGTTAATAATGAACTTAATGATATTGAAACTTAGGTTTCGTGACCTAAGAAACAATGTCATGAATCGAGATAAACTCTAGCAAGTCAAGCTTGTTTGAAGAACTTTTACTCCTCTCTTTAATCCATGTGGCGCCACATCACTTCCAATGAGTTTCTAACGGAGGGACCTCATTCCATTGACAGATCCACAATGATTTCATATTGAAAACCACCATATAGGATCATACGCCCTAGTTGCGTATTACACATAGATGCGGTTAGAGTTGCATCCTCACGTGAGCGCATGGATTCATGCCACAAGCTCAGGAACAGTGTTTACCAATCTGAATAGCGCAAGATCGCCCTTTCACATGCGTGTGCAGCGTTTACCACTCTGAGTAGCGCAAGATCGCCCTTTCACGTAAGTATGCAGCGTGCATGTTCTAAAAGTAGAACTAAGTAGGTAGGTGACTGCATGAGATATAGACATAGGCATAGAAATGTTCTACGTATATATGCCTTGCCGAATGCAAGGAACAAAGACGAACTGAGTGGCAAATGATCGCTTTATCATTACTCAAATGATCTGTAACAATATGAACCTGCAGCAGCTAATCCTGCAGAATTAATAGTCTGTAATGCTAGCCAGTGCTATAATGTATCAATTATGCCATGATTTTTACGAACTGGAAGTAATATCTGCAGCGACGTTGAAGTACTGCCACAGCCTCGGGTCATCTAAAGCTTGCAGTACTTCAAGCAGGTGCCGACCAGCGTTCAATAGCAGGGCCGGCGCAGCGGACGATATCATACTTGGTGGAAAGTCAGCTGCGATTAATTCTGATTCTTGGATCTCTTGGAGTTCTTGTAGGAGAGTGATCCGCTGATCATGCTCTGAGGGAGACATATTATTATTATTATTATTATTATTGCGCAGCTCTTCCAGGTCTAGCTCGTGGTCCCGTCCCGATATCAACATAACTGCATTGTAGTAGCAGTGCTGCTGCAGTGGAGACCTGCAGAGTGGGCAGGAGGGCCGTCGTAGCATCCACTCGTACAGGCAGCCTCCGCAGAAGCTGTGTCGGCAAGGAGTTACCTCGCAATCGTCTCTGGATACAACGCTCAAGCAGATAGCACACGTTACATTCTCGACGTTACCGTCCTCATCAATCGACGCTGAGCTCTCCATGGACTGGGATTCTGTAGGGTTGCGCGCTGAAGTACTGTACTGGACTGAGGACTTATTATTTATTTTTAAGGAAGGTCCGGACTCACCTCCTTTTCCTTTGCTTTCCTCGTCAGCTTATTTATGTACACGACTTCTGGTGGCTGTGGCCGCCCCTTCACTCATAGTTCTAAGGCGACCTAATTAACTAACCTGATATACCATTTTCTAAGCTGGATTAATTGCTGTGATAACAAGTCACGTTGGCATCTACATTATAGACACGTACTTGTCTTTAATCACAATGAGTGTTTTACCAGGTCTGCCCACTAATAGCACTATAGAGAATCCAACTTAATATAGTCATCTTACAACCCAATACTTTTGCAACATGCATTTATTACATCATAACAAAAACCAAGTGAGTAGGAGTAGTCTAGATGTTTCAATATCATGAGTAACATTATGAGAGAGTTTAACTACGTGACACATAAGCCACCATATAGCCCAAGGCCCCAATGGCAACCTGATGCTCGCAATCTACAAAACTAAAGGCCAAGCACAACCATTCCTCTAATTTTGCCAAACATTTGACATCTTTGGGAGGTGGATCAAGAAATTCCGAACCTCCATTTTTGGTGGTAGCCATATGTTACATTCAAATCACCCTCAACTTACATCATACACATAGACACACCTTTAAGGATTGGTGTATTTGAAAGTGGTTAGAGGATGTACTCTTGCAATCCTATCTTACAAACACTATTTCCCTTTGTTTATAAATCAACATATGCACCTTAGGATTAGAAGTGAAAGGGACACAATATCTTCTACAAATTGTGACACTTACACAATTGTCATTTATAGTGATATTTGTGATTTCTTATCACCCTTGGATTCACTAGAATGTTGTATTACACATTATGGGACCACTTTACCTTTTGCTAGAATTTAGAACTTTGCAAGAACATAGGATCTAATGGTATTATTCCCCTTCAACTTATTCTTATTCTTACCAAAATCTATATTGGCTCTTGACTTCCTTTTCTTATTTCCTAGTATCATCATCATCTTGGCCACATGATTCATTCTTGGCATAGCCTACTGCAGAATTATTGTCGTTCTCAAAAGTGGCATTACCTGAGTTGGAATCATTACCTAGTAAAAGGGCCTCCATTCCTCCTACTCTCAAAGTAGTTGATTACTAACATTTTTAAAAACCAACTTGAACTAGAGTATATTGTTAGGTTGGATACACACGTGCTTATCGAGTGGTGGCAATGCTATGTGGGTGTAATATTTCTGTTAAAAATATTATAAAGGCCATGTGAAGTCTCGGGAAAATGACAAGGTTGCATTGTGGTTTGGGACGGATTAGTCTAATCTAATACACTCTCCACTGAGCCCAAACGAGACATAGCTTAACGAAACCGCGTATTTCTCATAAGAACCTCCTCTTGGGAGGAGGATAAGGGATAAATAGTGGATTTAATGCAAAAAAATTTATTACCTTCCCCCAGCCGAAGCGTGGCTGAGGGAAGGGGATGGTGCTAAAATGGGAGAGTGTAGAGGTGGAGGGGAGGGATCACATGCAGGATCCATGTGGGAGAGGGAGGCCCTACCCCCCTCTTCCCATAAATACCTCCTCTTCTAAAGACGACGAAGGGAGGAAAGGCGTGATACTGATAGACCATGAGGGAGAGTAGAAGACTGCGACAACTAGCATCGTGTGGATGACAAATTGCTGTGCCGCGTCGACGGTAACGTGTGTGGAGGAAAGAGGGGGGAGTAACGGGACGCCCTGCTGTGCCGTGGTGGGAAGGGAGGGAGAAGTCGTTGTGCTACAGGAGGTTTATGCCAAGCTGTTGAGGAAGAAAGGGCCGTCGTGGAGCACCGCTGGGCTGTGTACTCCACCACACGGCAACGCCACTGCCGCCGAATCCGCCACCTAGACCAGCTCTACTAGCACTGCAATCCTTATCCCTGCCGACTCCCTTCATCATCCCCCCATTTCGTGTTTTTTTTCTTTTTCTTTTTCTTTTTCTTCTTCTTTGACCACGTGCCTTTAGGGGGGAAAACAGAAGCTTCCTAAGTTTTGGAAGCTTCTTAAAGAAGCAAGGCCTAAGACCTTGTACACACGGGACCATTCCGGGAGGGGGGTTAAAAGCCCTCCCTTAAAACCTATTTTTCCACAAGCCTAAATCCCACAGTTTCATTCGCAAGAGGCTTTCCTCAAATAGGCTTCAAAATCCATAAGCCATTTGTAAGATCTTTTCCCTCAAGTATCATTCGTAAGGTTATTTTCGCAAAAACCCCATGCCTAAATCTACAAGTCCCTTCTGGTGTTAAAACCCCGTGTTTCACCCCCTCATATTCTTTTTTGACACACCCCCTAAGCCCTTTTTGAACCCGTGTTCCCTTTTTCCCTTCCCCATGCTATAAGCCTTCAACCGTTACTTTTACCCCTTTTTCACCCCGAGTTAAAATCCCTAAAACCTTTACTACGTGTCCCAAAAAAAAAACCTACTAAAAATCCCCCTTCCTATACCTTTTACCCCAAGCCTAAAGTTCTCCCAAGGGCTTTCATAGATGGTTGTGAAGCCACATTCACACATAGCCTTTTTCACTGTGATTTTATCCTATAGACCCTTTTTCTCTTAAGCTTTATAAACCTTTCCCTCTCCGAAGAAGTTAAGATTTTAGAGGTCTTATTATCCCTTCTCGTGGTCAACCTTTTGAACGACTCCTTGCCTCGAAAGAGAGACGGTGGAAATCCGGAAGAAAGAGTAAAAACTGCCTTCACATTCGAACTGCGATGTCGCCTAAGGAAGTCCAAGGAGTAGCTGCAGGAGGGTCATCTCCTGGTATCCATGTGGATATCTCACCCCAAAACTAAGTTTTTTTTCTTCTTGGTTTTATATCATTTAAGTCAACCATGCAAAGATGAGTTGTTTAGGATAGGATATATTTTTTTGAGTTATTTTCAATGAAGGAGTTTAGTTTAATTGAACAAATGATAATGTATAGAACATAGTTTCGTTCGAATAGCATCATGCATTAAAACGAATTACGAGCAAGATTATCTGCCTATTGTAGTAGTATATTTCGGCTAAATCTTGAAGGCATAAAAACCGCATCTTGCACCATTAGCCCCTATTCCTTTTTGCAAAAAATCATCGTAGAAGATGAAATTCATGAAAGGTTTCTTACGTTGCTGAATTCTAGGAAGTTATCATTGCTAATTGCATATCTTAGCAAGGAAAAGATTGTTATTTGGCATGAGTTTCGTTGCAAGCAAAAATGAAGATTAATTGAATTTACCTAACCTCAAAGCATTAAAGTTTAGGATTGAAAAATCAACTGTCATAAGGATAACAAATCGTGCCAAGGTGATCTCAATATTATCTTCTAAAAGATAACCGAATTAATGTAAACTTGGAAATACCTATGCTGCAAAATATGCCTTGGGAAGGACTTAAAGACCAAGAAACATTTATACCTTAAACACTTGACTATCTTCCCTGATTGTAGGGTCAATAATTTCGTAAATGTAAAAGAACTAGGGTTTGTCCCTGAAGTGCTTAAAAAAGAGACCCTAGGTCCGACAAAGGTCAGCTTAAAGAAACTAAAACCGATTATTTCATTGTATATTACAATGCAGGACTTGCGTAGCAAGTACGATGTCATATAGTCTTGTGATTGATTCACAAGAAGAAAGGTTAAATATCTTCAACAAGGATGGCGAATCCTTATGCAAGTTGTCTTGCAAAATGATGTATTATTTGATATCCTTCTAAATAAGAAAAGTTAAAAAACTGGAACCTAAAGTATCCAATGAACTTTAGGGTTAACCAAGATGGGTTAATAAGGAAGGCCCTAACCCGGAATATAAAGGATCTTGCCAAGTTGCAAGACACCTTGGAACGAGTGCTGATGCATTCGAAAGGAAAGAATCATTCCTTAGTAGTTTTCCAAACAACAAGGTCGATTAATGGAAATGTTTGTGCTTGCTAGAGATTTTAGAGCACTCTTTGATTTATGAATTACAAATTAAATGAATACCTATACTTCAGGTTGAAGGCCTGAAGGGAGAGGCAATTTAAGTTACCCCCGACTGCCTGCTTGACCCTAACCAAGGGGGTTGTTGACCGCGCCGGGAACGTGGACCGAACCTGACACGAGAGGTCTCTCCGTTGAGCTCTACTTGGAGCGCTCTACTTGAAGCACAAGGACGCTTGGGTGCCAGGGGGGGCTCTGGCTGTAAATCCCTCGCCTTCCGGGTCCTGCACAAGAGGCTAACGTGACTTGGGATTGGATCTCGAGGCCCGCATACTAGTCTACGGGCGGAAGCTTGGAATAGTGATCCCTGTGGATTACTGGATAGCCTTCGGGCGGATTATGGACAAGCCTACGGGCGGAACTCCTTGTATTTCAAAGATAAAAATGATGATATGTTAATAAATAACTTGTTTGATATTGTTTGTCTATGTCACGTGATAAGATTACGTGAAGGAACCAGTGCTTAATGGATTAATTAAAGAAGCTGATTGTTACATGTCAAATTAATGTGTTAGGCAATTACATAACTAAAAAAAACCGAGGAAAGTGCAGAGGATGGGCCATAGGTCCATCCTACGGTTGGGTGGTCCCGGTTAGCTGGGAACTTTTCTCAAAATCTCGAAGAATAGCAGAATGATCGTCAAAGAATATGAATAACGAAAGCGATGACCTAGAGTTATGTTTTAACCGATTTACGCTATTTTAGGGGAACGGAATGGGAGAGGTTGAGCTTTGCATCCCTCTCGTTTCCCATTCTCCTTGAACCAAGTGCAGTGTAAATCCGCTTCGAATCTGGCATTTCTGCGTAAAGTAGTCCGCTTGGGTCCAATGCTAGTTGTTGTTAGATAATGACCAATCAGGATAATCCTAATTCCGGTCGATCCTAAGTGGGAACAGCTAGGATACTTCCACTACGTAGCAGACGTGGGAAGACCTAGATGGCAAATCCCATAACATTCCATGGGAGTGCCGGGCGGAGCTTTCTAGATATCCTTTCCAATGGACTACTAAGACGTGTCCTGGATGATACTAGTGGACACGTTACACTTGGTATCAGAGCCGACCAATAACGGAATTGGTTTTATAAAATCTCAATAAAATGAAGTAAAGAAATTATTGCTGTCCAAATATTTCCTTACCTTCAATGCTGTCTTGCAGAATTACGAAGCGTGGAACAAGTTTTTGGTATTTCGGGTCATGTTTATGACTGCAATGCATTCTCCGCTTTATAGACAAAGAATTGGGATGATGAACATCCTGGAGAAGATTTATAATCCATCACCTTTATACATAGAACGAAGATGGACAGGGTCTTCAGGAATCTACTATATAGTCGCCCACCGGTTTGCTTATCTACAGACCAACCTAAAGAGGATCAAGTGGTTGGAAGACTGGAAAGTTGTAAAGCTGTTCGTTTTTGTGGAAGCTCACGTAAATTTGACTTTACATATCCGAGGTCGGAGGGTTGAGATGAACTCATATGTATATGCGGAAGTAACCCGTGTAATCCCAGCCGATAGGATTAAAGTGTTGGGCCGCCATGAGAAGTATGGATTCCAACGGAAAGGATATCCTGAACTTCCAATGACTTATCGATTCCTGAAGATCCATGACCCAAAACCCTATTATTACACAGTTCCTATAGATAAATGCAATACAACGTTGTTCTCCCCAAACTAAATGTAACAATTGACTTATCATCACAGGGAACGTTGTATTCGAAAGGGCTATGCCCATGTAAATACAAATAAAGTCTTCTTTTTATCAATGTTTGGCTGTGCATAATAGTTGATAAAAAGTTAAGTAGCTACATTATTTACGAGATAGCTGAATTAAAGATAAGCTAACATTGATTATCGTATAATAACATTAAGGAAACCTTTATTCAGGCACAACCCCAGGTACAGGCTCCAAATTTTCCTCCTACATCAAGTACTATTGTGATCCAGGAGAAGAAGTTATTCCTCAAGTAGATAAAGCCACTCGAGTTTGACGGGAGAGGCAGATTCGCCGTCCAGGCTGATGCTGAAATTTGGATTGAATCCATGGAGGATTACTTCGAAGCAGTCGGTACTGCAACCACCAATCAGGCTATGCTCGCTAAGTTAAAGCTCACCGGCAAAGCCAGACTTTGGTGGAAGGAATGGTGCAGGGATCAAGGGATCGCAGAGGGATCCGTTAACTGGGAGAAGCTGAAGAAAGCCGTGCAGGGAAGATACTTACCACCTGCATATCGCACACAGAAAATGAACGAGTTCTATGAGCTAAAATAGCTAAGACTCACTCTTGACGCATACTACTCTAAATTCGTTTCACTTTTAAAGTATGCGCCACAGATGGACATGACACAGCACGTGTCCAAAATTTGTGCGGGCTTAAATCCACCAATAAATACCCGTCTCGAATCTATGCATCCATCAGATCTTTAGGATGCACTCATTCGAGCGACGCTTATAATTCAGGAGGTGCAAGCTAGACCAAGGGGTAACAAAACTTGGTCTTATAGTGACCCGAACAGAGGAGCATTCAGACCTCAAACAAAGAGAGTTCAAGGTCATAATCAAGGACAAAGAAAGAAAGCAAAGACAAATAATGTCAACAACTTTTTTCCTACTCAAAGTAATGGCCGAAACCTCCGTTGTTTCCACTGCAACGAACCCAGTCACTTCAAGAGGCAATGTCCTAAGCTCAGCGGAGGACATCGCCAAGCGCCTTTCCAAGGAGCAGGCCATGGTCAAGGAGCCACTACCTGAGGAAGAGGAAGAATCGCCTGCATTGCCAATAGGCAGAGATGCGAAGAAGAAGAAGAGGAAGATCCGACTATGGAAGCAGAATTCGAAAGAGCGATAGTCTATGCCGCTTTACACAAGAAGGGGTTGAATCGCTAGTTCTTGGTGATTCAGACACCGTCGGACTATTAAGGTAAAGGTTTCAAAACCTTGATTGATTGTGGCAGTACACATTCCTTTATCTCACCAGCATGTGCAAAAAGATTAGGAATAGCCACAGTAGAAGCACCTACCCTGCTTGTGGAATTGGCAAATGGTCGTGAGGTAACTTGTACCAGGTAAACTGCTAAGGTGGAATTCTTTCTGGGAGAAAAGAAGACTTCAGTTAAATTCAGAGTTATGAATTTAGGTATTCATGAGTGTCTACTCGGAATGGATTGGCTTAAACCCAAGGATGCCCACACTCACTATGGAAAGGGTCAAGTTTCATTTTGAAACTCTGAAAGGGAATTTGTCACAACTCAAGGTGAGGCAGGAGTGCCAAGAATCAAATTGGCCAAAGTATCTTGGATCATAAAAGGATTCAGAAAAGGATTACCTGTTTACTTGATCAAACTCAACAAGTTAGATCAAAAGCAAGAGTCTCATGAAGGACCTTCTTGGCTAAAGGAATACACTGACGTATTCCCTGAAGAATTGACCAAACTTCCACCTCAAAGAGAAGTAGATCATGAGATTAGGTTAGTGCCTGGAGCTGCACCAATTGCAAAGAGACCTTATAGAATGTCCATACCAGAAGCAATTGAACTGAAGGAACAACTCAAGCAACTCTTAGATCAGGGCTGCATCCGGCCTAGCAATTCACCATGGGAAGCTCCAGTACTATTTCAGAAAAAGAAAGATGGGACACTTCGACTATGTATTGATTACCGAGGGTTGAACCAATCAACAGTCAAGAACAAGTATCCCATTCCTAGAATAGATGAGCTTCTTGATCGTCTTCAGGGTGAAAAGATATTTTCCAAGATTGATATCAGGTCAGGTTACTATCAGATAAGGATCAAGGAAGAAGATATCCCAAAGACGTCCTTCAATACAAGATATGGGCACTTTGAGTTCTTGGTTATGTCATTCGGGCTTATGAATGCACCTGCCACCTTCAATAGATTAATGCAGTATATATTTAAACCATATCTTGGTGATTTCGTGCTTGTCTTCTTCGATGACACTTTAGTCTATTCTAAACATGAAGAAGATCATGAACCTCAACTTCGGATTGTCCTTGAGACAATGAGGTCACATAAGTTATATGAAAAAATGAAGAAGTGTGCATTCTTTAAGCGTCAGATTGAATATCTGGGATTCATAGTATCATTAGAAGGAATATCAGTAGACCCAGCTAAGGTCAGATATGTGCTTGAATGGCCAATACCAGTATCCGTCAAAGAGATACGTAGCTTTCTTGGATTGACAGGATGGTATAGGGTCTTCATCAAAAACTATGCTTTGATTGCAGCACCTCTTACAGACTTACTAAAGAAGCAGACTTCCATTACATGGTCAACTTCTGAACAAAATAGCTTCGACAGATTGAAGCAAAGTTTGGTATCCACACCTATTCTAAAACTTCCTGATCTCAATACGGAGTTCAAGGTAGTAGCATTCTTGCCTTGGGGTGTGTACTTATGCAAGAAGGTCATCCAGTAGCATAATCTTCAAGGAAATTGAAGAGCCATGAAAAGAATTATGCTACGCATGATCACGAATTACTAGCTGTCATCCATGCTCTAAAACTTTGGAGACACTACCTGCTGGGTAACAAGTTTACTCTAGTAACCGACTATAAGAGTCTCAAATGGATCTTTACCCAGAACGAGCTCAACATGAGGCAACGTCGGTGGATTGAAGTGTTGGAGGAATATGATTTTGAAATCAAGTACCGACCAGGGAAGGAGAATGTAGTTGTCGATGCACTTAGTCGCAAGGCATTTCTAAATTCCCTAATCTTGCAGAATCCATCAATGGCCAGATCTCTAGCTACAAAAGCATCTATGCCAAACAATCCTATACTTGAATTAGCTAGAGAGGAAGCATGCCATGATTTGGCCTACCAAGAAATGCTAAATGAGATTTCTACCAAGGAGCAGAATCAAAAGTTGCAAGCTAAATATCATGAATTTTCCATTGATAATGGACTTGTCTACTACAGAATAAGGCTATGTATACCAGCAAGCCAGTCACTTAAGCAGAAGATAATGTGGGAAGCTCATGATTCTCCTTTCGCAGGACATCTTGGCTATGCTAAGACTCTTAATGTAGTTAGAAAGAGCTACCATTGGGAGAGGCTCAAGGGTGACATTCTCAAATATGTCACTCAGTGTTTGTCTTGCCAACGTATCCAAGCCAAACATGTCATGATGCCAGGGAAACTGCAACCGCTTAACATCCCCCAAATGAAATGGGAATTCATCAGTATGGATTTTGTTAGAGGCTTACCCAAAGTCCAGGGAGGATACAACTCTATCATGGTTGTGGTTGACATGCTTACCAAGGTTGCACACCTGATTCCAATAAAGACAAACTATAAAGCCTCCGACATTGCAAGATTGTTTATCAAGGAGATATTCAAGCTACATTGTTTACCCAGAAGAATCATTAGTGATCGAGATTCTCTCTTCACATCACACTTCTAGAGAGCTATCTTTGAAGCTATTGGGACTCAACTATGTTTTAGCACCGCCTACCATCCCCAAACGGATGGCCAAACAGAGCGAGTAAATCAAGTCATCGAGGATATGCTTAGGGCATACTGCTCTCGAGAACCCAAGAAGTGGATTCAATACTTGCCTTTGGTAGAATTTGCCTACAATGCTTATTACCAGCAAAGCATTCAGATGACCCCTTTCCAAGCATTATATGGTCATGATTGTCGAAGTCCTCTAAACTTTTCCTATCCAACCCTAAGGGTTGAAGCGTCAAGGCAGATGTTGGAAGAGATGGATGATCAAATAAAGACAATAAGACAAGACATCCAAGCGGCCAAGGATAGACAGAAGGCATACGCGGATTTGAAGCATTATTTGCATTGTAGTGAGTATTTCTATCTACATGTTTGTTTATTTGTCTCTCTATATGTTTGTCTGTCTGTCTGTCTGTCTGTCTCTCTCTCTCTCTCTCTCTCTCTCTCCTGCATCCAGGAGGGATCACCTGCTATTAGCAACTTCGATGACTGCTACTACATCCCAGGATAGTATATCTCCCTACATCTGTTACATATACACATCGCACCACTTTATCACAGCCGACAGTTATTTCCCTATCACAGCTGACATTTGTTTCCCTTTTGTAGCCATTATCTGGAGTACCAGAGCTACATACGCACATACACATACACGACACTTATCACACTCACAGCACCGTATTTTCAGTTTCCAGTTTTTAGCTTTTCATTTAGCACTTTTATTTTGGATAGCTGGACCTCATCAGTTGTATCACAGTTTGTCTCATAGGCCAGTTTTGGTCTTTAGAAGATGTTAATATAACTTTCTTTCTTTCTTTCTTTCTCTCTCTTTGCATATTTTGCACAACAAAGTTGCACATCTATCAGCGCGTGTACATTGCACTCTAGACGCGCTCCTACACGCGCCACGTCCATACAACTCAATAAAACCTCAAAGGAGGTGTGGTTGTTTAACACGAGCGCACCTATAGGCGTGTCTACTCTATGGATCAGACGCGCTCTTATATGCGCCAGGTCCACAAAACTCAAAAAAACCTAGGATGTTTTATGGATCTTCAACACTTGCACGTCTACGAGCGCGTCTACTCTGTATATCAGACGCGCTTGTAGATGCGAATTAGCAATGAAGCACAAAATTAAAGTAGGAAAAGAAAGCGACAACTAACATACCCAAAGCTAAGAAGGAACCAAAATACAACTCAGAGTAAACGTAGAGAGAGAGAGAGAGAGGGAGGGAGAGAGAGAGAGAGAGAGAGAGAGAAGAGAAGAAGGACTCACCTTGAATATTTGTTGTGATGGGCAGCGGCACAACTACAAACTCCTTCTTCGCCTTCATCTCCTTGCTCTTTGGTTGTTCTCCTCGTCGCAACAAACATACCAAAAGCTAAGAAGGTAGCAAAATACAACTCAAAGCAAAGATAGAGAGAGAAAGAGAGAGAGAGGGGGAGGGAGGGAGGGAGGGAGGGAGGGAGGGAGAGGGAGGGAGAGAGAGAGAGTGAGTGAGTGAGAGTGAGTGAGAGAGACAAGAAGAATGACTCACCTTGAATTAGTGTTGTGATGGGTGGCGACAGGGCTACAAACTCCTTCTTCTCCTCCCTCTCCTTTCTCTTTGCCTCTTGCTTCCTCCTCTCTTTACCCTTTCTTCTTTTCCTCTTCCTTTCTCCTCTCTTTGTGTCATGCGCCTGTAAAAAAAAACCCCAAAAGAAACGCAAGATGGGACTACTTTGAAAAGAATGACACACCAACAATATTTTTCAACTTTTTCTAAAATTATAGTGCGCGTCTGTGCGCGCATCTGAAAGCACGTCTATAAGCGTGTGTATATAGAGCATGAATTGCGTCTATGTACACGCACTTATCGACACGCTTATATACGCACAGTTAAACGCACCTGACTATGCGCGTGTACTAAGCACGTCTATAATTGTTGCTTGTTGTAGTGTTTTGGTATTCTATATACTATTTGGACTAATATCTTTCATAAGATCATGAAATGATTTTTTCATATCCAGTCTTGCACTCACCATTTGGATCCAAACCATCCAAGTAGAAATGCATAGACAAGTTTTGAATATTGCAAAAACATATTAGAAGTGGTTGTATTTAATACACTTAGAACCTATAATTTTATGGTTTGGTTTCTCTTAGAATATTTACTTGATAGCTTTTTAGCTTTTGGCATTATCTTAATTACATTTCAGGGGTCGTAAAAGGACTTGGTTTCAAAATTTTAGAGCATAAAGTAGCTCTTAACTTGCTCTTGAAGCCTAAGATTGACAACTTTTTTGAAGCTTTAACTGCTTCCTTGTAGTACTTGCATTGAGCACAAGCCAATCAGATTTGTGCTTAGACAACAAAGACAAGGAATGTATCTATATTCCTTTGTGACCTATTTCCACATGCTCAAGACATTGGATTTGTGCTTGGACACCAAAGAGAAAGAATATATGTCTACATGCTTACTGCAAACAAAAATAAGGTTCAAAAGAAAATCAATCACAAAAGGTTCCTAGTATGTTGCCTGTTTTTCTCATCTTGAGAATAAGTAGATATAATCATTAGTTGTCATGGTAAAGATTGTCGTTAAGATAGTAAGGTCTCAAAAAGATGCTACTATATATAGGTTTTAGGATTCTGAGAGCTACTTTCGTACACTATTATATGTTAAAAGATGTGGATCTAGAGCATGACATGAGCTATCGTGGATGAAAGATGAAGACTAAACTCATAATGACATGGACAAGTAGACACAACTGTTACACAAGTGAATTAGATTCCAAGATGGAAGCTTGGACTCATAATCACAATCTTGTCTAAGATCAAGAATGACAAGACACTTAACTGAAAGTACAAAGAATCATAACATTGTATTCATTCCATATGAAAGTGATAGTCAAGTACAATGCTTTATAGAATTTGGGTTGTTCCACTCTCCTTACTGTGCATATGGGATACAGTACAACTATATATCATTTGTCTATTTCTCAAGACCCCCCCCTCAAAAGATGAGTCTCTACCCTTGCTATCTTTTGCCCCCCTTGCATGTGCACATGAACGAGGAGACTAGCTCTTTGGCCGCCTAGTCAAGTTAAGGCTTGAAACTTTACATCTTGGTAGGGTTTTTACATCCACTATAGGAAACAAATTCCTTAGAACAACCTGTTAGAGTTGTTGATAGTAGTGGAAGTATCTTTTTCTTCTTCTTCATTCATGAATTGACCTTGGTGTTGATTACATAGACCCAAGTCTCGTTTTTTACTAATTTCATGAGCTACAGTGGATCATTTTCAAAAGTTTTTTAATGCAAATGTAGCTCTCTTCAAGCTCTACAAAAACCCTATGAACTTGAGCATGACTGCGTGGCGTACTGGTCGCTCTATGACGTGGATTTCCTACTTATGTTTTTTTCACCTATTTCATGTTTTTTGACAATGCCTGGTCTTATAGAGCATAGTGTTGACTTCTAATGTGATGGGAGGAAGCAACTTCAGTCCAGAAGCAACTCTTTAGAACATAGCAAGTGAATTTATACTCTGTAGATGGAGATCAAGAAGCTCAATTAGAGGTAGATAAAGATTTGGGCTATATATGTCAGACATAGAAGAGAGCCTAAGAAAATTGGTAATGCTGAGCTTGTGGAAGAGCAATGCTGATGTTTCAAGTGATACAAAGAAGCTTCAATAGCAATGGAACCTTCTCCAAAAGGAAGATTGGTTATGTTGGGTGGGTAGAGAGAGATATGAGAGCTTTAAGCAGGCAGGGTATTGTTAGGTATGGTGGCTGCCACAAGGTTAAGTGGAGAAGAAGGAGTAGGAGATGAGGTCATGGACTTGTCTTGAGCTAAATTGAACTCAAGCTAAGCTAGATGAGAGAAAAATGAAGCTGTGCCATACTTAGCTGTGCACTAATACCATGTTAAAAGATGTGGATCTAGAGCATGACACAAGCTATGGTGGATGAAAGATGAAGACCAAACTTATAATGACATGGACAAGTAGAGACAACTGTTACACAAGTGAATTAGGTTCCAAGATGGAAGCTTGGACTCATAAACACAATCTTGTGTAAGATCCACAATGACAAGACACTAAAATGAAAGTACAAAGCATCATGACATTGTATTCATTCCATATGAAAGTGATAGTCAAGTACAAGGCTTTATAGAATTTGGGTTGTTCCACTCTCCTCACTGTCCATATGGGATTCAGGACAGCTATACACCATTTTTCTATTTCTCAACATTATAGAGTATCCTTTTCAATTGGAAGAAGTTTCACCAACAGGTTCTGGGTATGAGATAACAAGACAATCTGTAGCTTATCAATTGCATGTGGCAAAGAAAACCTACCAAACTTTGATGCCTTTCTCAATAAAAATTCAAGAGAGTGGGATGCATAAGGTGAAAAATCATTTGCTTAGTGTAAAATACCTTGAGGATAAGGTTACGTAATTAGATAGCATACAATGACTCGTATCTTACTAACCTTCCACATAGCATTGCCATCACTCGACTAGCAACTGTGCAACTCCAACCTAACAATATACTCTAGTTCAAGTTGGTTTTTAAAAATGTTAGTTTTCAATTACTTTGGGAGTAGGAGGAATGAAGGCCCTTTTACTAGGAATGATTCCAACTCACATGATGCCACTTTTGAGGATGACAATAATTCTGCATTAGGCTATGCCAAGAATGAATCATGTGACCAAGTTGATGATGATAGTAGGAAATAAGAAAAGGAAGCCAAGAGCCAAGATAGATTTTGGTAAAAATAAGAATAAGTTGAAGGGAAATAATACCATTAGATCCTATGTTCTTGCAAGGTTCTAAATTCTAGCACAAGGTAAAGCGGTCCGATAATGTGTAATACCACATTCTACTCAATCCAAGGGTGATAAGAAATCACAAATATCACTATAAATGACAATTGTGTAAGTGTCACAATTTGTAGAAGATACTGTGTCCCTTTCACTTCTAATCCCAAGGTGTGATGTTGATTTATAAACAAAAGGAAATAGTGTTTGTAAGATAGGATTGCAAGAGTACATCCTCTGACCAATTTTGAATGCACCAATCCTAAAAGGTGTGTCTATGTGTATGATGTAAGTTAAGGGTGATTTGAATGTTACATATGGCTACCACAAAAATGGAGGTTCCAAATTTCTTAATTCACCTCCCAAAGACGTTAAACGTTTGGCAAAACTAGAGGAATGTTTGTGCTTTGCCTTTAGTTTTGCAGATTGTGAGCATCGGGTTACCATTGGGGCCTTGGGCTATATGGTGGCTTATGTGTCACGTAGTTAAACTCTCTTATAATGTTACTCATGATATTGAAACATCTAGACTACTACTCACTTGGTATTTTGTATGATGCAATAAATGCATGCTGCAAAAGTATGGGGTTGTAACATGACTATATTAAGTTGGATTCTCTATAGTGCTATTAGTGGGCGAACCTGGTAAAACACTCATTGTGAGTGAAGACAAGTACGTGTCTATAATGTAGATGCCAACGTGACTTGTTATCCCAGCAATTAATTCAGCTTAGAAAATGGTATATCCGGTTAGTTAATTAGGGTCGGCTTAGAACTATGAGTGATGGGGCGGCCACAGCCATCAGAAGTCGTGTACATAAAGTAAGCTGACGTGGAAAGCAAAGGAAAAGGAGGCGAGTCCGGACCTTCCTTAAAAATAAATAATAAGTCCTCAGTCCAGTACAGTATTTCAGCGCGCGACCCTACAGAATCCCAGTCCATGGAGAGCTCAGCGTCGATTGATGACGACGGTAACGTCGAGAATGTAATGTGTGCTATCTGCTTGAGCGGTGTATCCAGAGACGATTGCGAGGTAACTCCTTGCCGACACAGCTTCTGCGGAGGCTGCCTGTACGAATGGATGCTACGACGGCCCTCGTGCCCACTCTGCAGGTCTCCACTGCAGCAGCACTGCTACTACAATGCAATTATGTTGATATCGGGACGGGACCACGAGCTAGACCTGGAAGAGCTGCGCAATAATAATAATAATAATATGTCGCCCTCAGAGCATGATCAGCGGATCACTCTCCTACAAGAACTCCAAGAGATCCAAGAATCAGAATTAATCGCAGCTGACTTTCCACCGATTATGATATCGTCCGCTGCGCTGGCCCTGCTCTTGAACGCTGGTCGGAACCTGCTTGAAGTACTGGAAGCGTTAGATGACCCGAGGCTGTGGCAGTACTTCAACGTCGCTGCAGATATTACTTCCAGTTCTTAAAACTCATGGCATAATTGATACATTGTAGCACTGGCTAGCATTACAGTCTATTAATTCTGCAGGATTAGCTGCTGCAGCTTCATATTGTTACAGATCATTTGAGTAGTGATAAAGCGATCATTTGCCACTCAGCTCGTCTTTGTTCCTTGCATTCGGCAAGGCATATATACGTAGAACATTTCTATGCCTATGTCTATATCTCATGCAGTCACCTACCTACTTGTTCTACTTTTAGAACACGCACGCTGCATACTTACGTGAAAGGGCGATCTTGCGCTACTGAGATTGGTAAACGCTGTTCCTGAGCTTGTGGCATGAATCCATTCGCGCACGTGAGGATGCAGCTCGGACTGCATCTATGTGTAATGCGCAACTAGGGCGTATGATCCTATATGGTGGTTTTGAAGATGAAATCATTGTGGATCTCTCAATGGAATGAGGTCCCTCCGTTAGAATCTCATTAGAAGTGATATGGCGCCACATAGAAAGAGAGGAGTAAAAGTTCTATAAACAAGCTTGACTTGCTAAAGTTTATCTGAATTCATGACATTGTTTCTTA
This sequence comes from Lygodium microphyllum, assembly GCF_053477565.2. Classification (NCBI taxonomy): domain Eukaryota; kingdom Viridiplantae; phylum Streptophyta; class Polypodiopsida; order Schizaeales; family Lygodiaceae; genus Lygodium; species Lygodium microphyllum. The sequence goes on from NC_141157.1 coordinate 117,481,171, forward strand.
GGTCACAAAACCTAAGTTTCAATATCATTAAGTTCATTATTAACTAGATGTGTTTTACATGTCACTTTCATGATGTCCATCATCATGATATGGGGATATGAAAGCATTGAATGGGCCTTCACAACAATGCTCTGCGATGAACATTGAGAATATCTACAACTAACCTTTGGATTTCTTTCATGAACTCACACTACAACAAAAAGGCTCCATAGACGCGCTTGTAGACGCAATATTTGAACTGTGTTAAAAAATGTCGAGCGCTTTTATTACCGCGCCTACTGTTGCGTCTAAAATTTCGCGTCTAAAAGCGCGCTTATAGTGTGAGTTACATGCCCATATAGACGCGTGTATTGAAGCGCTACGTAAATATATAATCATATTATAAAAAAGTAGATATATTCATATTGTGTATCTATACACGCGTGTATCTACGCGTCTAAAAAAATGTTTACTCTGCAAGTTTTTGACGAGAATAGACGTGATTTATCTTACAATTTAGACGTGCTGATAGACATGCAAAACAGAGGTGTGAAAAAAACCAACAAGCCACATGCTCTCTAGTTTTTTTTCCCCCCATCAACATCAAATTGTATGCTTAGGGAAAACAGAGAAAGATTATTTCGAAGATTTTTGTAGTGAAAACAAAACAATGTATGTAGAACACGAAATTTCATATATATAGATGAAACGTTTTTACATGATGAGTTCTAGTGCTTGCGACCTCAAGCATGGTTATGGTCGCAAGCACTAGCTGAAAGTAATACATATAAAAAATGAAAACTACAAGCCAAGGGGAGGCATGCATGCATGGGGCTCCTCTACATCTCCTCATAAGAGGCATCATCATCGCTACCACCACCGCTGCCTGTGCCGCTGCCATTGCCGCTACCGCTATTGCTAGTTCCCCCTTCACTATCCTCGACTGCATCAGGGTTCGCCTACACAAAGGATTAAGGTATATAAATACCAATACAAACAATAAATTAGAGTTACCTATACTTTTCATGTAAAAAATGAAACATACCTCTTCTGATTGTGGAATCCTCATGGCACGATTATATTGCTCCTTCGTGATGAGTCCCTCCTCGTAGAAATGCTGCCAAGTGAATGCCCGGTTATGACCTCGATGGTAGCCTATCTCTCTAGGAGTAGGCATCCTACTAACGATTTGATACTACAAAACAATTTGAACATATCCATTAATCAACCCAGTTGTATGGCAAACTGCTAAGGAAGTGTTCTTTCCTTTTTGAGTGTATCAGCAGTCGTTCTCAAGATGTCTTGGAACTTGGAAAGATCCCTTATATTCGGGTGTAGGATATACCCAACTTGGTTAACCCTAAGGTACCTTAGATATACTAGTTTCTGGTTTACACATTTCCTTATTTAGAAGGATACCCAAAAATACGTCTTTTTGCAAGATAACTTGCGTAAGGATCTGCCGTCCCTGATGAGGGTTTTTCCCTTTTCTCCTTGTGAATCAATCACAAAATGATTTCATACATGTTGCGCAAGTCCTGCGTTGGAATAATCTGTTTAGATTCCTTAAGCTGACATATATCAGGCCTAGGGTTTCTTCATTTAGGGACAAACCCTAGTTTCTTATCTTTATGAAATTATTGTCCTTACGGTAAGGAAAGTAGTCAAGTGTTTAGGGTATGAATGTTTCTATGTTTAGATTGGTTCGGTTAGCTTTTGGAAAGATTGGTTCGGTTAGCTTTTGGAAGGTAATCTTACTCGTCTTGTCACGATTTTACTATCTTTGTGACAATTAACTTTCCCAATCAATACAGTTTAATTTGGCATATATAAGCATAATGCCAAGATGATACAAAGAGCGACAATACTCCTTGGGACAAAGGCCTAGCTGAGAAATTGGTGTATACACACTTTATTAGTCCCAAGTCCTCAAATAGCAGGGGAAAAGTGTTAATAGAGTGTCATCCAGCAATTCCCCATTACATTTTCTTTCCAAATGAGTTCGTATATCTAATTTTTATACTTGTTAATTCCTAACATTTAACTTCCTTTTTCTTTAAAGATGAACTCATGCCAAATAACAACAGTTGCCTTGTTAAGATGTGCAATTAGCAAAGATAACTCCCTAGTAATTTGAGCATCGAAAGAAACCTTTCATGAATTTAGCCATTTTACCATGATTCGTTGCGAAAGGAATAAGACTAATGGTGCAAGATATAATTTCTTCATTTTAGGAATATATTACTATAGTAAATGGATAATCTTGCCTATAATTTTATAATGCTTGATGCAATTTGAAGAAAGCTAATTTGTATACATTGTCATTCATAAGCTAACTCCTTCGTTAAAAATAACTCGAACAAATATATCTTTCCTTAACAATTTTTCTTTGCATGATTGACTTAAAACCGAATTAACACCAAGAAGAAAAACCTGGCTTTGAGGTGAGATATCCACATGGATACCAGAAGATGACCCTCCCGCAGCTACACCTTGGACTTTCTTTGGCGGCATCGTAGTTCGAATGTGAGATTGCCTTTTCCTTTTTCTTCTTGGAATTCCACCGTCTTCTCCTTCCTTATCTTCTACCTTTTTCCCACTCTTCCTCCTTCACTCCCTCTTTTCACTGCCTCTACTTCCCTCCCTATCTTTTATCTCACGGCTATTTCTTCCTTACGGGATACCATACGAGGCCATGATGATGACTTGGATTTTTAGGACATGGGAGTGTGTGGACACCGGCTTGTTTGATAAGACTAAGAACACAAAGCTCAGCCATACGAGAGCACTTGCACAAAAAGATTTCAAAAGTGAGTGAAGGAATTTATGCAAGAAAATGGAAGTCTGCAAGGTAGCCTAAGGACAAAATAGGCTGATGGGTGTGACTTGAATAGTCTAAAGAAAAATCCGGAGGGGAAAAGAACAAGGCTTAGGGGGGGGATTATACCGGGAGGGGGGGGGAAACAAGGCCTTACGGGGGGTTTAAAAACCCGGGAGGGGGGAAAACAAGGGGCTTAGGGGGGGGAATTAAAAACCCCGGGAGGGGGGAGAACAAGGGGGCTTAGGGGGGGGATTTTAAAACGCGGGAGGGGGAAGGGTAATAAGATTTTAAGGGAAGGGTATAAGAAGGGGGGCTTAGATGACCCGCCCCCCCTTAGAAGCTTCTCAAGAAGCTTCTGTGGGCAGCTACGTGGAGAAAAAAAACCACTTAATGGATTACGAGGGCCGGCGTCAACAGCAACTGGTCGTGGCGTAGTGACAAGCGGTGCTGGCGGCGTAATCTAGCTCGGCGGCTAACGGTTTGGACAGGCGGTGACCACCATTCTCCCACCACGACGATCTCCGGTAGCAACGAAGCCTCCCTCAGTCTGGCATGCAGCACGGCAGCCTTACCTTCCTCACGACTCCGCCTCCTTACACTTTATATAGTAGAGGGAGGGGGATCTTCACTTCGTGCGTGTCGACACGCATGTCCTCCCTCCCTCCACCCACAGGCTCCACCAAGGAGCCTAGTGTCTCCTTCTATTCCCCTCCCCCTCCAGCTCGTCAGTCGGCTGGAGGGATAAGGGGGGAATTAATAAAAATTTTTTTCCAAAAGTCCGATTTATTTTCTCCACGCGGAATTTTACAACTTGCAACTTGACGTACATCTCCATAAAGCTATCCATTTAAGCCTCGTTTGCTGTAATGTAGATAAGATGGAAAACGAAGAAGGTCTTATTGTTCAAAATTGTGAGACCTATCTTAATCAGCGTGTCCCATGTCCTTGCTCTCAATGCAAGTTGGCAATTAGACGAAAACGCCGATTGTCTATAGAACACGTATGACGATTTGGCGAGTTTCAATCTGAGATCATTGATCAGGCGATTGCGGATTTTCAACAAATGGTAATTTGAAGTTAATATTAATCATGCATTGTACTCGCAAGATAATTGAAAACCATACACAATAAGATTGGGTCTTGTTGGCAAATTTTCTATCCAGGGGGGTGATGTCTCGACCCAAGGGGGAGTGCACCCTTTGCGACCAATTAGAAGAGTTCGTGGACGTGCGATGGATGGATTGCAGGAGCCAATCCACCACTCGCAAGGCCCATCTATACTATCAATGCCAGAGGAGACAGACAACCTTCCCGACCTACCTACAATCTTGGAGCCTCAGATGGAGGCAATGATCGATACATTGATTCCCATGGAATTTGAGACATCTGACCCGCTTAGAGAGGAAGTATCCATACCATTATATGATGGGTGCCGAGTATCTCGGTTGAAGACATTGCTTGCACTCTTAAGTGTGCAAGCAAAATACGGTTGGAGCGATACGAGTCTGACTGAGTTATTCAGGTACCTTGCACATAGGCTTCATTGATTATTATTTTTTTACAGTATTATTGCAAACATTTGTGCTTTTTCAAGGTGTTTTATGATTTTTTTCAAGTTATTGAAATATCATATATTACCACCTGCAAATACCATGCCTGAGTCTCGTGATGATGCATGATATGTTTTACGGAAGCTTGGCATGGACTACAATAACATCCAAGCATGTATCAACGACTGCATACTATTTTGAGATGAATACGAGACTATGGAGACATGTCCAAAGTGTGGTGCTCACAGGTATCGACAGGACTTGCAAGGGCAAACCATCCCTCAAAAAATTCTCAGACACTTTTCGCTCATCCCCCGCATAAACCACATGTTTCACACGTCTGGCATGGCAAGCTTGACAACTGGCATGTGCAGAATAGGTCCACGGAGCGAAGGGTCTACATCGTGTAGGAAGAGTAGAACTTAGGAAGTACAAGCATTTGTTTGGTTGCACTAATTTGATCATATTTTTTCTCAAATTATCTTCGTAGTTCCATAAAACCAATAGAGATTTCTTGCTCTTTGTAACCCATTCCAAGAATGAGTGCTTTGTTACACAATTTGAATCTTCTAGAAAAAACTCATCTTTTAAATCCTTCTTAAACTCTGCTAAAGTAACATGACATCTCATTGACTGTTATATTTGCAAACTCCAACTTCTCTTGATAAAATTGAAGATATTTTGAAATATCCCTTCCATTGAACCTATTCATCTCAGTAATAACTACGTGAAGTGCCCTTGATATAGCATCTTCACGCTTTACAGTTTCATAAATCCACATAATTTCATAAATTTCATGTGTCATATGAATGTATGCAGTCTTGAATATGCTTTCCCTATTCCCAACAGGTTCTACTTCATGCTTGTTATCACCTATCTTGCTGAATTTTGTAGCTTTTCATGTCGAGTTCAATAAAGATGTTGAATTGTATTGTGTTTAGCTGCAATCTACAAGGGATCTTAATCAACAAGACAAGAGTCAAGTGACAATGATAATAGACATCAAAGACCTTTGTAAGAACTAAGAGACTCTTCTTTTGAGTTGCCTTTTCGTCTAACATGCTTTATTACTGTGTCCTTGATCCCAAAGACATAAGTCAATTCAATTCACAAATTGCCCAAGAGCTCTCCTTCATTTGTGTTTCTATTTATACAATATTATCCATTCTTTACAAACTCAAAATCACACTTTTCAAACACAAAAGCTTGCTTTTTCCTTTCTTACCTTTACTTTTGGCTTTCTCTATTTTGATTTTTCTTTAGACCCCAAGTTAGTCTAAAATATGTTGACCATAGCTTTGTCATACAAATTCCAAGTATAGTCATGCAAGTACATAAAATGATTGAAATGACCTTGGAACATCAACAAAATTTTGAAAATCTTCTCCAAATATCCAAACAGAGTGCTTTTTATAAACATATTATTTTTTTATAGTTTTGGTCTTGGACAACTTATTCTATTCAAAATAGATCCTTGTATGTATTTGAATCCATCCAAAGTCTTGAATAAGTCATTATAACTTAATATTGGACATTTTGACTATTTTAATAGACATGTTCTACTATTTGAAAATCTTGTAAACATCATGTTCAAGTACACCATAAGCACATATCCAAAATACTTGTATGGATTCCTTTTCCTTGCTCTTTCTTCATTGAACATGTAGTCTTACAACATCGTCTATCTAACTATAGTAAAGCCAAGAAAGTCTCCATCTCCTCCTCTCAAATAGCATGTGTCAAGATCTATTGTTCGTTGTTTCATAGAGCACATAGAACTTTGATCATTACATCAGGACTCTTTTACATGCTTCAATTCTCATCATACTTTGATTTTGATCATACGCGCCCTCTTCTTCTCTTTGTCTTGAAGCTGCTGATGACTCCTTTATATCCCTTCCATCACCTTCTTTATCCAGATCAAATTCAACCTTGGTTGCAACACCGATAGTTGCAATTGATGCTCTTTGATGTTGTAGGAGTCATAATATGATGAGGCTGGTGAAACTCAATCACATGGTCTTCTCCTATTAGATTGTCTTGCACCCTTTTAACATGATGAACATGACCAACTATCTTTGGTGGTTCACTTGCAATGCTTCTTTCATTACCTTTTCTCCTTAGATAATGGCCATGACAATATTAATCCATGTCTCACTATAGTTGTTCCTCTCTAGTCACCGACTTTGAGACAACTACATAATTGCACCATGGGAGCTTTCCCCTTCAAAGTGCCGCAGTTGCCTTACACCATGGCTAATGGCAATCAGCTATCTTGGCCAATGCAATGGCCAATTACTTGGTTGTTTCTCATGAGTAGGTTGATGAAAACTAGATGCAAAGAACAATGGCCTTCCTCTGATGTGATGTTCTTCCTTGTGATATATGATTTTGCCCAGCCTATAGCCTATGATCATGTTGAATGCTGAGAGTATGTTGAATGTGAATAAAAAAGATAATTAGAAATAGCTTCCACCAAAGCACTGGATTAAGCAAGACCAAGGATATTGCTATGTATTTATTGATAGGTGCATTTTGAGCATGTATATGGAGATTCAAAAGCCTCAAATGTTTGAGTTCCACCCATGGGCCTATGATCATGGAAGGGGTGCTTGGGCGGTGACAGAGTTATACAAAGGACTATCATTTCGATCTATGATCCAGGTGGATGCCTGATTCTATCCATGCTCAATGAAGCACTTGTTATATGGGTGTTTGATCCGAGTGGTTGCATAGGTGCCACATGAAAGGATGTGCTGATGTAGAGGGGGTGGATGTCATGTGAAATTTTTGTTTAGTAGTGGAACCCTGCAACCATGGCACATTTTGAGGTAGTATCTATTTGAGGAGAAAAAGGGAAGGATATCAAGTTTGTAGTATAGAAGTACGGTTGAGTTTGAGAGGAGTAGTGTAATGTTATTCATAAAGCACTATTAAGTGTTTACTTATGAGAATCTGGAGTTAATTATGCTTGGAGTAGGATTATTTGAGAACGAAGATAAAGTCACCATATGTATGTCCAAGGCTAAGGTGTGTGTGGCATGGGACTTAAAATGTATTCTTTTAGGCTACCAAAATCTTGTGGAATGGATACAAGGTAAAGGGCACATGCAAGAAGGCTATTATTACCCTTACAGTTGAAAAAACAAGGAGATGCTTTGCAAAAAAGAGGAGAAAGAAGTAAGAGAAACAACTTGCACTGAGATCTAAGAGGGGGAGTAGCATGATCACTCAGGGGATTCACTATATATATATTCTCTATATAACATGCGTTCATGGCCTATTTATAAATATCCTAATCTGTGATTTTTTCTTGAATAAAACACAACCCTTTTCTATTCAATTTGTAAGTAACCCCTTTATAAGACACCCTTCTGTATTTATGTAAAAAACGTATAAAAATGCTATTTTAAAAGCCTCTTATTTTGAACTCATGTTATATATAAATATATTCATGAGTAAACCCCCCCTCCCCCGAGTGGAAAGCTAAGACAAATAGCGAGATATTCATGCCCTCTCAGATCCTTTAGACCCATAAACACCATATTGGGGAATATGGGAATTTCCCATAAGTTTGGGACACGTGGTCAAATCTTTGGATTTATCATAACTTGGACACTATATCTCCAAATCTAGTTGTCTATAGCTCAATAGACTCCATTTTTCAAGAGCTTTCCAATGATAGGCCACATCATATGGTTTTGAGAAATTTATGGGCATTGGGTGATTCCCAAACTCACTAATATTGTATTCTATCACATTCTCATTCTAGACTCATAAGAAACACTATTGATTTTTCGTCCTCCACTTCATCCAAGCATACTTTCACTTAGGAGTGGTTGCATCTAATCCCAAACTCTACTTAGTCCCTTCACTTTTTCCAAGAAGATTGTTACTCGAGAGTGATCATAACTAAGCCCTTAGTATCTCAACTCGTCTCCTAGCCTTTTGCTTTTAGGAAAACTTTGACTCTTGGACAATCACGTCACAATTCAATTAGCAAAGACCCTAATAGTGGAATATGTGTTGATGAATTCCTAGGCTTCCATCACTATTGGTCAATCAGATCACAATTCAACTAGCATAGAACCTAATAGTGGAATACATGTTGATGAATTCCTAGGCTTCCGTCACTATTGGTCAATCACATCACAATCCAACTAGCATAGAACCTAATAGTGGAATATGTGTTTATGGATTCCTAGGCTTCCATCATGTAGAGCTCAAGCTAAAGTATAGGAACCTTTTATAAAACTTCTTTATATAAGCTTAAGACATTCATGGGTGGGTTCAAGCATCAATAAATCTTAAACAGCCACAGAAAACTCCACATTTGGATTTATGCATTTATAACATCATCTACGGGGAGAAAAATTTCCATGCATATGGATTAGGGAATGTTGCAAGCTAGAAGAAGTATCTAACTCTATCCCAAGGGTGATTCCCTTTCAAGCACACAATTTTTAAAATCCACTAGACCCTTGATTGTTATAAGGAACATAGTATGAAATGTGGAGATGGAAGTTGCAACACATATGCTCTGATGTTGTGCTTAGACATAGTTGTCAAGACTGGGCAGCTTGCATGTTTTTATTGCATGCAAAGAATCTTTGGGATAACTCATGTCCTTCAACAAATTTGCATGGAATATTGATTCCTATACTCTAGTTGGAAAAGTGGCTATCTCTTAGAGCTTTTTGTCATATCCTCCATATAGATCCCAAACTATTGATCACATATAAGAGCTCAAGGTTGAGCTTCACCTTAATCTATGGAAGATAGAAATTCTCTTCAAGTTGGCTTATAGAGTTCAAAGAGTTTTTTCTACCTAACTCCGCTGAAGCCAAAAAAACCTCCACCTCCTCCTCTCAAATAGTTTTGTTGTTGGTTGTTTCATAGAGCATATAAGACTTTGATCAATGATTGTTGTAGCTCTCGAACACAACATGTCAAGACTCTCTTACATGCTTCAATTCTTATCCTACTCTAATTTAGACGATGCAAATGCTCTTCCTCTCTGTGTTCTAAATTTGTTGATTATCTCACATACCTTCCATCACATTCTTTGTCTGAAGTGCTAGCTACTACATCACTCATAGTTGTGATTGATGCTCTCCAAAGTCATGTGAGTCGCAGGATGATGAGGCTATTGAAACTTGATCACATGGTCTTCTCCTATCAGATTGGCCTGCACCCTTCACATGATTAACATGACATGTTGTCTTTGACAGTTCATTTATGATGCTTCTTCATTACCTTTTCTTCTTAGATTAGGGCCATGGTAGTACTAATTGAGGACTCACTATAGCTATTTGCCTCTAGTCAAAGTGACTATGAGACAACCCTATAATTGCACCGAGTGAGCTTCTGCCTTCAAAGTGTTGCAATTGCCTTACATCATGGTGGCGGTGGTGGCGGCGGGGAGAAGCTCTCCCTCCTCTTTCTCTCTTTCTCTCCCTCTCCCACCCTCTTTCTCTCCCTCTCCCACCCTCTTTCACTCTCTGATCTTTCGCTCTCTCTTTCGCAAAATGCCGCGCTCGGATTTTGGCCGCGTTTTTTTTATTTGAGTTCTCTCGCATGATAATTTTCATCGGAAATTGGCAGCACTATTCCCCCCTTCCCTTGTAGTGAGTTTCATCTATGGTGATCTTCAGAGTACCTCATGTGCCATGGAATTTAAAGCATGTTCCGGTATCTCGGGCATATTTGCCTAAGCTGCTGGAGTTTTTGAATGAGAAGATCAAGATATGTGGATTTTGGAGCCCTCTTCAACTCCATATTTAAATGAGTGGTTTAATTTCAAAGAAGAATGGTTCTTTGAGATTTATACAGGATTTACAACTAGTTAATAAGGTCACTATACAGAATGTTGGATCAGGCCGGATAGTGGATGAATTTGCAGAAGCATTTGTAGGCAAGGCAATTTACTCTATGGGAGATTTATATTCAAGATATAATAAGTTCTAGCTTGCATTAGAAAGCCGGGATCGGATATCACTACCATGAAGGTCCCTCAATTGACCTTACACTTGATGTGCAAATAAAAGGGTGTGATATCCATGACAAGAATGAAGAGCTGAATGATCATGGATGGAGAAGATTTGGGGTGGCTGATCATATTGCTGATTATGATAAGATTTTGAGCCATCTTTAAGAAGTGCATTTGACTATGTCAGGAGGAAAGCAGATTTTTGGAGTGGAGGAAGTAATACTTATTGGAAACATGTGTGAACCATATGGGAGAAAGCCCTCACCAATAAAGATTGATGCCATAAGCAGGATGCTGGAGACATGTTTGAATGTATCGAAGGTGAGATGATTTTTGGGTGCATGAGTCTTTTACTTGATTTGAAATCTACATTTTGCTCATGTGACTGAAAGTTTATATTAGCTCTTGAGAAAACGGAAAAAGTTTTGGTGGGGTAAACAACATATGAAGGCAGTTCAAAAGTTAAAGAGCTTATTGATTTTAGCCCCAACACTAAAGAGAGAAAATTATGCGAATGGGTAGCCTATTATTCTCACAGTGGATACAAAGCCCAATTGGCATTGGTTGGGCAGTGGGTCAGGACGATGCTAATGGGAATACGTATGCCATTTGTTTTGAAGCAAAGGTCCTCAATGAATAGTAGCAGCGGTATTCTCAAGTCAAAATAGAGATTTGGGATATAGCGACAGCCCTTAAGTGTGAGAGGAAGTATTTCATGGGAGCTCATGTAGTGGTAGAAACTGATTGTCTACCTCTATTGGGCATGATAGTAAATTGCTCTCATATTTTACTAAAAAAATATCATGTCGCTATGCAGATACTATGCATCGTCATTCATCTTTCTTATTGACCTAGAGAGTCAATACCATATTAGTCATTAGTGTTAGTGTCCGTAGTGTGGATGGTTCAAAAATACTAGATCTTTGGACAAGTTTAGCATATTTTTTATATTTAATATATTATTTTTTATAAATATATTTTTTATAAGTATGAAAAATTTGTAGACAACTTCTAGAATAGGGTGACATGTAAAATAAATTAAGTGGCTTTCAGCTATTTATGGGGGATTTTATGCAAGAAGAAGGATTGGCAAAATCGTGCGATGTGCGATCGCAGTTTACAGGCAGTAAACAACACTCCAAACTAGGAGAAGAAGAAATAGTGATTTGGGAGAATTTTGATCAAGTGTCCTAGTATTTTACCCTTCTTTTGGAGCCACAAGATCTTTCACATTCTCAACTTCTTTCCTTTCTAGAGTATCCTCTTTCTCAAAGGATTTCTCCTCAAAACCATGTGAGTCAATCTTCTTAGTTAAGTCACCAAGATCTACAAGTACAAAATCATATTTAGTTCTATCACATGAACTTCAACAAAATGGCTTCCCAATATTGCTCTCATCAAGTGGGTTTCCAAATACCTCTTGGCTTCTCTTCCTATCTCCTCCTATTACCATTTTCAAGTAGGAGACATCTTGGCTAGAATAAGTCTCAGTTTTCTCAAATTCCTTATTCTTGTATTCCTCTCATTTTGAGTTTTCAGTAAAACACCATATTGGGGAATGTGGGAATTTCCCATAAGTTTGGGACACATGGTCAAATCTTTGGATTTGTTATAACTTGAACACTAGAACTCCAAATTGAGCGCTTTGTAGCTTTATAGATTCCATTTTTCAAGCGCTTTCCAATGATAGGTCACATCATATGGTTTTGAGAAACTTATGGGCATGTTATCCAGGTGCCATCTTTTTAGTATTCAAAAAATGGGAATTGAAAGATTCCCAAACTCACTAATATTGTGTTGTAATCTCATGCTCACTCTCTTCAGGCTCACTCCGCTCTTCCTCAATAGGCTTCCTTGTAGACATGTCAAACTTTCTTGGCAATCCTAGTCTCTCATTACTCATAATTTTGCCTTTGTCCCAATCTTGTGTAGCTCCTTCCTTTCTCAACCATGGTCTTTCTAAAACAAGAGGAAATGCCCCTATTTGGATTGGCATTACTTTATAGACTATCCTTGACATGGGTATTTGTAATTTGAATCTTTGTGTGACTATACTTGAGTGACTATGACTAAAACAATGTTTGTCTCTTTTCACAATTGCACTATATGAATGGCTCATGGGTTGACAGGCTTGAGTATCACCATAAACAATAACATGGGCATTCTCAGCATAATCCCAAGTACATTTACATGTCTATTCACTCTGTCACCACTATATAAATGGATCTTAATGCCATACATCTCCTTTGACTACATACATAGCAAGTGTCATACATGGTTGCCATGAGCTCTAAAAGTGTGCCCAAATGGGGGTATTTCATCAAAAGTTGGGTGACCATGGAGTGTACCTATGCGTGCATACAAGTATTGAGCTTCACATCCTTGAGAGATGGGCAAAGTTTCCCCCGAGGTAGGTTGTTCACCCCATCAGAGTCTTAAGTGGTAGGGGAGGGTTAACTCTCTTTTGGCTTACCACCTTGCCTGGCATTGGCCCGTTTCCACAGGCGGAGTATACTTGGAATAAATTTTTACTTAAGCAACCAACATGAATTGCATTGGAAAGTAAGCATTAGATATTTTCATGAGATGCAAGGATGAAATAAGAGCTTGGGTAGAGCTTACCTTGGCAATCTAGTGACTCACTGGCTACTACTTGCTCTTTTTAGAATGGCTTACTATCCTCTTGGGATTAACCCAAAGCATACATATTAGGGAGGAGTTAATACTAGCAAAAGAAATTGATCTAAAGTTAATCATGATACATTGGAAGGCAAATGGATCACTGATTTGAAGTGGGTAACATGCATACGAGATTAAGAGTGGATTGACATACCTCTTTAGTGTTTGGGAAATATAGATGAAGCATGCTCCACCATGATACCAATTTCTGCATCAAGCAAGGTTGAATTGATTAGAGAGCTCCAATGGATGAATCCTTCAAGAATTTGATGCTTCCATTGATGATTGAGACTCTTGTGCTTGCACATGAGCTTCATCTTTACTACTGGAAAGCTTCAAATGGAGATTTCATGGCTTCCCACTAAAAATCCTTGCATATGCTAAGCTCCATGTCATTAATATCTGGGTAAGAGAGCTCAAGAATACTGAAGGAGCTCCTAAGGGCTGAGATGTCAAAGATGGAAAGGCTTCAGCAGAGCTTTGATTGCTAAGATAACTCAAGATAAAGAATCCACAGTTGCCCAAACTATTGAGTTTTTGTCCATCTTTCAGGATTTTCTCCAGGGCCAAGAATGTTAAAAGAGAAAGAGAAAGAGTGCTGAAGGAGCTCTTTGCATCACCCATATCAACCATCGCCTGCCATATATTGCATGCTCTGATAATATTTCCCACAAGCGATCGGATCCTGTCTCATTATTGATAGCAATATCCAAACTAGAACCACAGTTGAAGAAAAGGTCTTCTTCATAAGCAAGGTTTGCCAGTAAATCCACAAACTCATTCCAGTAACATGGAATCAGCTGAAGAGACACTCTCTCAAACTCCTCAAATAGGGTCATGGCAGTTCGATGATACATACAAAGGATGGGATTCCGCACTATGTATGTCCCATCTAGCTGATTTAAGATCAAATGGGAATCCCCTTTTACCAACAACCGCCGAATACCACCTTGCTTGGCAATATGCAGTCCCATAATCAAGGCTTTATACTCCTCCATGTTGTTAGTGAATCCTACCCCGAGATAAGCAGCTAACTTCATCGTGACTTTACGTCGGGGATCTCGGATTACTACTCCAACACTCCCTTTTTTATTAGGGCCCCTGGATGCTCCATCGAAATATAATGTGTACGTCCACAATGGGTTTACACAGCCTGCCATCACGAACTCCTCTATTCGTAATTATGATAGTCAAAATTTAGCATGTTTAGAGGATGAACTGACGTCCCCATCCCACCTTCTTCATTAAACTCAACAGGCATACTTGTCAACATTCGTAAGCAGTGATGGCAAAAGACTTTGATCTCCCACACAAAGGTTCGGTCTTCTTGCTCATCACTTTGTATCATTTTCTCCACAAGATAAGTTTCCCCTGATGATATCTCTGCTCCAGATATGGGTCAAATAAGGAATTAACTGCCCCATCAACCAACTTTAAGCTCTTTTGCAGGTCTCAAATCAGCCCCAGCATGGACCTACAATGCATTTTTCTGTGGTAGCATACTTAGAAATAATAAGGTTTAATCTTATTAAGATTAACCTTATTTTTAAATTCTACTCCCTGCAGATCGGCTAGTAGAGCCGTAGACCTATTTTTTCCTATCCTGACAATCTTGTAGGGGCCATCCCATCTAGGTTCCAGCTTCCCTAGAAATAGCTCCCTATGCGCATCGTAGTACAAAACTAATTGCCCTTTTTTAAAGGTGTACTTCTTTGCTTTAAGGTCGTGCAACTACTTCATCCCACGTTTAGCTACCTCCTGGTATAATAAGCTCTACAATTTCAGCTCATCCAGGTGGGCTATGGTCGTGAAACGTTCAAAGAGTGCATCCTCGTCTCCTAAAGAGTGGTTAATTGCAAACCGTATGGTTGGCAACTCAATTTCGAGGGGTAACACACACTCTTCCCCATAAACTAATTTAAATGGAGTATGGCTAGTAGCTCACTACGTTGTATTGTATGCCCATACTGCCACATACAACTTCATGTCCTAGTCTCGTTTCTTCTTCGAGACTATTTTAGACAAGATACCCACAAGCTGCTTATTAGTACTTTTGACTTGACCATTGGCTTGCGGATTATAGGGGGTCGTTTTGTTGTGCTTGATTTGCCAAGCTTCAATCAGGCTTTTGATCACTTTATTCAAAAAGTGGGTTCCACGGTCCGACACTAGTTCCTTCGGTGGACCAAAACAGCAGATAATCTACTCTAAGAAGAAACTTGCAGTCTCTTTTGCATTGTCCTGCCTCGTTGCCAGCGCTTCTAACCATTTTGTAAAATAATCAGTTGCTACTATAATATACCTCTTCTGAGTAGTAGATGACGGGGTGATAGGACCCACAAAGTCAATGCCCAACTTCTCAAATGGAAGGATCGCCATGATAGGCGTAAGTGGGCGTTTCCTATTCTCTCTGCTGTCATGTCTTTGACAAGTATCACGTCTCTTAACATACTCAAAGGAATCTTGGAAGATAGACGGCCACCAATATTCAGCTCTTAAATCTTTCTGTGCCGTCAACCGTCCAGCGAAGTGTCCTCCACACGCAGAGTCATGGCACTCTTCCAAGATGAAAGGAACCTTGTTAGGAATCACACATCGGCGATAGATATCATCAACACCCTGCCGATATAGTGTTCCTGCTATCAAGGAAAACTTCAAAGCCTGTTGTCTGATTTTTCTCCTTTCTGATTTTGATAAACCAGCTCCAATCTCTCCCGTTGATAGATAATGCGTGAAGCAGCATACCAAGATCGAATAGAAGTTGTATCAATTTTAAACATTTCTTCAATATCACTTCCTTCGGCCAGATTCTCTTTGGGCTCCCCGAAATCCACAAGGCATTCCACAATTCCCTGCAACCTCGTTGGCTTACTCTTAATCTCATAATCGAACTCCTACAAAGTGATTAACCACTTTGCGAGATGATTAGGCGGTTGCAGCTTATTCATAAACAATCTAAGCCCTTCCACCTTCGTATAGAAAACTACATTCTCATAGAGGATGTAGTGCCTAAATTTTTTAGTCGCAAAGACCATCGCAAGGCACAACTTATCCATGTAGGTGTAGTTAATTTCTGATATGCCCAATTTTCGAATAGCAAAAGCTATCCGATGATACCACTTTCCTCCCAGATTTGGGCTAAACAACAGCTAATACTATGCATGTTGGCTGCTAAAAATATGTAAAATACCTCGCCTCTTTTAGGTGCTTTTAAAACTGGTGCTTTTACTAGCTCTTGTTTCACATCCTCGAAAGCTATCTTACAAGGGTCGCTCCATACAAATAGATAGCTAAAGGATAATAAGTTCATTAGTGGCAACGTCCTTTTTGCCAAGGCATTTATAAACCTCCGATAGTACCCTATCGATGAACACAAAGCTATGTACCTCTTTCGGAGTGTGTGGTGGACTCATGGCGACTATGACCTTGATCTTTTCAAGGTCAGTTGTGATCCCTACTGAACTGGCCACATGGCCTAGCAATAGCCCATAAGGCACTCCAAAGACACACTTCCGTGGGTTAAGAGCGATACAAAATTGTCTACAGTGCTCAAAGCAGTTTCTTAAGATAATCAATATCCTTTCCCTTACAGTGGCTGCCCCCAGGTCATCGATAAATACTTTCAACTCATCTAGGGAGATGTCGCCAAAGGTCTTGCCTGTTGCTCGTTGCCATGATCCAGGTGTATTGCACAATCCAAAGGCCATCACATGGTATGAAAAAGTACCAAAGACAGTAATGAAAGTTGTTTTCAACTTATCCTCTCTGAAATTGCTATCTAGTTGTATCTTGCAAAGAAGTCCATAAATTAATATATTTCCCTACCCACTAATTGATCCAAAATCTGGTCAATAAATGGCAACGGGTAGTAATCCTTAACCATATCCTTATTCAGCTCTCTAAAATATACACATAGTCAGATCTGGTTGTTTTTCTTCTTCCTAATGACAACTAGTGGTGAACACCATTCTGTGTGCTGTACAGGGAAGAGTAAACCAGCTTTCCATAACTTCTGTAACTTCTCAAACAGTCCATCCCTCAATTCAAAAGGCATACGCCTTACTTTCTGATGCACACGACGACTGCCTTCTTTTACAGGAATAGTATGAACAGCCAGGCTGGGAGGAAAGCCTCTCATCCCGTCATAACTCCAAGCAAAGATATCGCGGAATTCTTGAATCAAGGATACATAGTCCTCCCTTTCTGCTCAACTGAGCATGGAACCTAATTTAATTGGCCGCTAATCATTCGGTGTGCTAAGGTCCAACTCAATCACATCCACGTCTCTTATTCTATCTTGCGGCTCTATCGGCTCATTTAGAGTTATCTGATAAATATCCTCTGTAGTGGACCCCTCTTTAGATTCATCATTGGATGATGTCTCACTACCAGATGGATCATCTATTGTCTCTAATTCAGTAGAGGATAAAGGAGCTCTCTTACTCTAAGGAGACTCAGGGTAAGCATCGACTATTACTCGATTAGCACCTCTACCTAGAACCACTTGACCGACGGGTATATCGACTTGACAGTCTGTTCGTAAGATCCAAGGCCTACCTAGCAAGACTCGATAGCTAGGACATCCTGCAAATCTTATCACCCTAAAGTCCAAGAAGCATTCTACACTTGCAACTGTAACATGGACTTTAGTAATGCAACCTTCTGGTTGCCTTAGACTATCATCAGCCATTCTAAGAAGGGTGGAGCCATCTTTTTGGATGCCTAGACCCAACCTCTCCATCAACTCTGAACTCATGATATTGACGGAGGACCCAGTGTCTACGATAGCATGCTCCACTAATATTCCATCCACGTATGTTGAAACCCTAGGGCAATTCTTTTTAGCATGATCAAACCAATCTTCCCCTACTCGTGCTATGCCCAAAGGTTCTACAATATACCCAATACGCAAGATCTTCTTGAATTCCTTGCGTACTCCTGGAGATAATTTAATCAACTGTAAGAGGTTTACATCTGGTTTGACTTTGCAAAGAGAACTTGCTAAATCAAAATCATGATAGGTAGCCAACGCTCTCTTTTCTTGCCAAACCATTCTCTCTTTTGGTCTCGGGACCGGCTTTGGTGCTTCCCTTTTAACTCTTGCCTTCTTTCTTGGCACTTTCTCATCCTTCTTAGGATCAACTTTTCTCTCAATAGGCCTTAGAGGTCCACCTTCCACGCCAGGATTCAGGACTTGCGTCCCCTTATCCCCTTGCTTAGGGTTTCCCTCGACCGGTTTCACATTTTCTTTATCACCCTCTTTAGCCTTTTGGTCTCTTGTCACGGCTCGTAGGCTAGAGGTTTCAGCGCCATTGACGCGTACAGCCTCGATAAAGCTGGCTCCATTGCCTTGTGGCAACTCCTCTATAGTGTTCTTTCCCCTTTGCAGTATTTGTCTTGGTCCATCATTTTGCTGGAGGTTACTACCTTGCGCTCTATGATTAACTGGACCTAGCTGTTTACTCCCTTGTTGGAGGGAACTAATCTTACTCCAACAGGTAGCGGCTAAGTGACCCGACTTCCCACAAATATCACATTTAACATTTGAACAGTTTCTAGGGAAATGTTGTCCGCCATACCACTTCTAGCTGAATCTTAATGGACCACCCTCTTTAGGGCGTCGACTCCCTATCAGAGTCAGCTACTTCTTCAAGAAATTGACGTCAACAACTATTTGCTGATATTGTTCAGAAATCATGTCAGTGTAGTTCTTCATCATATTCTTAACTTCGCCAAGGACATTAGAGGCACTCGACTCATAGCCTTGATTGTCTACCCGTCGTTCCATTAGCCTAACAATTTGATTGGGCATTGGTTGTTGACTCACAAGAACAACATTAGGGTTCGAAGCTTGGCCTCCAACATTTGGTGGAGTCAAATGAGTGGCCATAGGCATAGTCACACTGGGAGGAGCTGGCAGCAAAGGCACATTTTGAACCATGCTTCCTCTCCCATTAGGGTTATTCATAGGCATCCCTTGACTTCCATTCATCAATGGTAAATTGCCTCCCAGTACTAGACCCGCATTAAGATTTATTCGAGAGGAGTAGGCCGTTTGTAATCCTGACTCTACTCCTTCTGCCCACGTGATGGCGGTGTCTATATCAGCCAAAGCCACACTGCTCAATTGTACCTAAATATTGAAATCCAATCCATGCAAGAAGTATTGCAATTGGGCAGTTGGCGGAATAGGAATGTAAGTTTGTAACTTACAAAACACTTCCTTAAGCTTCTTGGCATAGGCCTTCACATTCTCATGGGGTTCTTGGCGTGTTACATTCAAAATACGCAACTAGTATTGGCCATCTCTTTTAGGGGCATGTTCTCCTCAGAAAGCTGCATAAAATTGGTCGATTGTGGTTATGGTTCTAGTTTCTATGCTATGATACCATAGTGCAGCCCTTCCTTTTAACGTCATGTTAAAGAACATCATAAGGTGTCCCTCATCTTGGATGCGGTAATTAAACATTAATCTTTGGAATTCACAAATGTGAAACTCCGCATCTTCTTCGGCTAGCCCATTAAAAATGGGCAAAGGAACTCCTAAAGCTGGCAGATCTGGTATCCTTGCAAGAATTGCAATGGGTTGTGCCATGACCACAATCGGATTGACAATAGGAGTTTGGACTGATGGGATCACACCCCCAATTGAAGTGGGTTGACTTGGTGGAAGAGAGGAAGAACTTACGCCTCCTTCTACACCTAAAGGACTATGTGCAATAGTTGGGTTACTAAGATCATTGCCTTTTATGTGTATCGGGCTGCTCCTTTGAGGAGAATAGCATCTTACAATCTCCAACCGCAGTCTAGCCCTCTCAGCACGTTCTGCTTTTTGTATTTCAGCTTGGCGATCCTTGTCAGAGGACATAAACCAACTTTTTGGTCCCTAAAAACCCTAGATTCGAGAACCACCACTTGTTGGCAACTCCCGGAAGACGCACCATTGAAGGGACCTCAAATGGGCCGGCACTAGCTATGGCACTAGCTGAACCTCATACTCATAACACACAAACACACCCACACGGCCTCGAGGGCTAGGAGCGTCTATCTGCTGCTAAAGGACGAACTGTCCTAAAGCCTAATCTATGCGTTTATAGTTTTATAGTCCAACGTTTCCCTTTCTATAAACTCCACAGAGGGAGAACCCATACACATTGGCAATAAATGCCATGATAATCACATACATGGAAGGCAACCTCTCGGTGGAATCACCGCGGCCCCACTGTAGCTCTCCTACATCGTAGGGATTGGCCCCTTGATGGACTGCTCAACATATAGAACAAACGAACAAACTCCACTTTTTCATTTTGAACGTATTCCAGGAGATAGCATGTGTCCTCTCAAAATAATTTCCCAAGAAACGAACGTCTATCCTACGGCTTAAGTTGCCTTTCCACACTCAAGCGTGGGTCATCGTCATCGAAAACAAGTGCTATGCATCCAGTCCTTTTTATTCTGATACCATGGTTAACATGCACATGCAAAAGTGGATGATCCTTAAGTGCTCAAACATAATTTTCAATCAGAAACATGTTGTGTACAACCAGGCTTTTCAATGCTCATTCACTAACTCGTGCGGCGATGTAAGGATAGCACCGAGGTAACACTCATGCTACTATCCTCTTAATTAAAATACAACAAGCTCTATATCATGATATGCATCAAAAGATCAGCAACAATCAGCACGCAAATCGCACCATTTAAACATCCCACCCCCCTACGTTTAGGTATTGCTTTCATTACATAGGTGTAGAGGTGCATTTTGTCATGTTTTGATGTATGAAAAGTGATAAATCACAAAATTTGATAAGGAAATGGGGAAACTTGGGGCTAAACCTCATGCTTTGTCACTACCATGCATCCACAAATAATCGTTATATTTTTTCTTATTTTTGTGAAGCGTATTTCTATTTTTTCCCTTATTTTCTCTATTTTCTTAATTTATTTGTCAATAAAATATGCTATTTTCTTATTTTTCTTATTCCAATCACTTCAGCGTACTAACATTAAGTTTATTTTCCATTTTTTTCCCATAAGAACACATTTCACCCACCTAAAACGACAAAACTATCATTTTACTGTTTAAAAACCGCATTTTGGGTATCATTGTAAAATCAAATTTTTCTGATAAACAACAATTAATCATATGATACAACTAGCACTCAAATAAATTTTCATCAAATAAGAACATCATTACCATCATAAAATACCAAAAACCCTTCATTTTCTTCATAAAAATGGTCATACCATATTTTTACGAAACCCGAGATGCATTAAATGACTGCGTGACCAGCGGATAGAGCCTCCATTGCTCTCAATCCAATGCTGCATATCAATCTTCAGCATCTCCATCAATCTCCGTCACCGTTTCCTTCAATCACCTTCCCTATTCCTCCTTCAAGATAGTGCGCATGAACAGCCCATAGAGAGGAGAGAGAAAGACCAGATTCTGATCTCTTCATTCATTTAGCCATATCTCACGTGAAGGGCGGCGATAGGATCAGGGAAGAAGGAGAAGTTGCCTCCACCTTTTCAAATTTGGCCAATTTTTGGCAACTTTCGCATCCAGGCTCCAATTTGACCTCTGAAAAATTCTGTGCCTCTGTCTTGGCATCCCGCACTGACTGGTAGCTCCCGGCATCCCGCACGACAGTTGGAAAAATTATCAAAAATTGAAAAGTGTCACTCGAGCGCCTTTTAAAAGCCGTCTTTTCACTTGGTGCTTAAAATCGTCCTAGCTGCAGCCGCCGCTTTCGATGTTGAAGATTTTTTCCCTAAATTCCAGATTTCTTGGCAAATTTTAGGCACATTCTGGGCTCAAAACTCTGCTCTCAGAATTATTTCTTTATCAATGGTTATCTTGTTTCCTGGACTAGCAAGAAATAGCGTTGTGTTGTTATTTCCACTATAGAGGTTAAATATGTAGCTACATCTTTAATGGCTTGAGAGTTAGTATATGGCTTCAATAAGTTCTATTAGATATTAGCCATCCTTCTCTCTTCAGCACACCACTTCGATGTGATAACCAAAGTGCTATTAGTCTCACTAAGGACTATGTTCAACATAACAAGTCTAAACATATTGCAGTGTATTATCATTATGTTCAATATGAAGTAAAGAAATGCACGATCATGATTGAATATTGTCCAAGTGATCAGATGACTGCAGATATATTCACCAAAGGACTCAATGAAGCATGCTTCACTTTGTTGTGCTTGGAACTTCGAGTTGTCTCAACTTCAATCTTTGTGAATTAATCTACTATGACATTATAGTACCATTGCACATACTCCTTGTAGGCACCATAACTTCATATATGCACATACACCTCAGACCTCTTGGTCATCTTTATACATACATATTCACATTTACTTCACAAGCATAGATTCACTTTGCATGTACATAATAATCCTTTTTTATCATGTTTGTACATTTGTATATAGGAGCTCGGGTTTTTCACTTATGCTCCCTAAGGGTGTTTTCATCCAAAGCTAGAGACCTTTGTTTGAGTGGGGGTGTTGAAGCTATATATAGCTCACCCTATCTAGACTCAAGCCTCATCTATATATCTGTAGATTGTGATCAATATGAGATAGTCTTTGGGAGTGTACATGGTGTGTCTCTTCTCTCCCTCTCGCGTCTCTACATATCTTCTCTTTCTACATGTCAACATGAATATAGTCATCCAGGTACTCAAAATGATCAAAATGACCTTGATCTACAACCTAGCATGGATAAAATTTCAAATATCTTCTCTAAATATTCAAGAGTAGAGCTTTTCATAAACCATATTGCTTTTTGATAGTTTGGTCATGGACCACTTATACTATTAAAAATAGATCCTTGTATGTATTTGAATCCATGGAAAGTCCTCATTAAGTCATTAGGACTTAATATTAGACATTTAGACTCTTTTGATAGACTAGTTCTATTACTTGAAATTCCTATAAAAATCCTATTCAACTACACCATAAGTACATATCCAAAAGACTTGTATGGATACCTTTTCCTTGCTCTTCCTTCATTGAACATGTAGTATTATGGCATTGTCTACTTAACTACACTAAAGTTAATAAAAGCTCTACCTCCTCCTCTCAAACAACATCTCCAAATCTATTGCTGGTTATTTTGTAGAGCACACAAAACATTGATCATAAAAAATAGTTGCAACTCTTGAGTGTAGCACATCATTTCATGAGTGGTGATTGATGATAACTCTCTCACACAACTTAAAAATGAGATGACAAGGAATGCTAGTGACTTTGTCCAAATACTACACTTTAACAAGAGATTTCAAAACAGACACTAGTACACCCAAACTACAAGCTTGTGTTCCAACCTTTATCAATAACATTGTTGATTTTCTTTAAGAATGCTTTTTGGTAAAAACCGTAAGGCATTTCTAGAAAAATGTTTCGTTACCTAGAATATTCTACATTACTATTGTCATTCTCCAAGTTATCCTTGATAACATAATCTCCTGCGATAGTTGCATGTGCAATTGTAGAGCAAATGGAACATAGAATATCACCTACATTAGTTTGTCGTTCCCCCAAATGCCTCCATTGTTAGAGCTCAATAGGCTTATCAATGATATTGAATCAAATATCCAAGGTTGATAAAGCTAGTTTTATAAAAATTCTTGTTTACTAAACTTATTTTCTTCAGTGTCAATTTTGATTGAGGTTACACTCTCCTTTGCCAACTTTCTCAGCAACCTTCTCCCTACTTTTCAATATCAGTTGTTATTGGGAACAAATCATGCTACCCCTACTTAATTAAAGTGTTTTAGTCTTTTAGCTGCTAGAATGAGGCCCTAAATTGGGAGAAGGAAGATGAACAAAGGGATACTTTTCAATATCAGTTGTTGTTGGGAACAAATCATGCTACCCCTACTTAATTAAAGTGTTTTAGTCTTTTAGATGCTAGAATGAGGCCCTAAATTGGGAGAAGGAAGGTGAACAAAGGGGAGGTAACGATATCTCACGATCTCAATTCAAACTTCCTTTCATATCCTCCCTTCCTCTAATGGTAGCCCTAGAGCTCTTTCTTGTAGGCAGAAGTACATGTGCAACTTTTGATTTTGATTTGGCTCCCTCCTTGACTTTGATTTAGAGCTATTAGTGTGCAACTACCTAAGTCATAATTTACTTTCTTTACTCCCCATACTATCCAAAATTTTCACAATGCTTTGCTCTTTGATCTTCCTGCCACAATTTTCACCAATGCACGACTTTTTCTTCTTCAAAACTTCCATTACACTCCACCACCTTTTGACTAGTAGTGCTTCTTTATTTCCTTCTCCAGATTCTACGCAAGCCATCACCTTAGTATTTGTCAAGATGATTGTGAAACATAAGCATAGTTTTTGGTGAAGCCAGGAGTCTTCATCATTCCATTTATTGTGAGGCTTGCTTACTTATGTCACTTGAAAAAATATCAAGGAAAACCAAAATCTTCTATTTTCTTACAGAAAACCAAAGGTCTCAAGTGTAATAAAGAAGGATATCAAATATAAAATTTCTCTTGAAAGTTCATAATATGACTAATAGATATTTTATGACTCCATCTAATATATCATTGATTTATCCACGAAATTATCACCTATATATATGTGTATGATGCCTTCATATGTTGTCTAAAGTCATTGTAGGGCTCACCATAATTGTTAAAATTCTTATCTTCTACATATCTCAACTCTGTATTTTTAAAACTCCCCAATTATTTGTTCAACCTTTTCCCAAAAGCATGTTGAACTGACCTTGACTATTGATATAATCTAACTTGAAGATGATGGACCCTTGCAAAACTTTCTTGGTTCATCACCATCGAGCAAAGGACTTCTTCATGTCTTAAACATATAGATGTTTTTTAAAGATATACAAACTTTGATACCATGCAATGTGTTCTATCTGAAAACATGCTTTGAACTTAAACTTCGTGCTTAGTTACTCATGTTTTGAAAAGGTGCAAAGTTGAGACCAATGTTGCGTAGTCACACAATCCATGCAATACACAAAAGGATTGATGCACTAAAAATATAGTGTCTAGTCTCACTACAAGTGCTCATGCATTATGTAAAATACAAACACATATATTTGATTAGATTAAATCCTTAACCTCTAAAAAAATAAACAATGTTTTACTCCACTCCACCCACCCAAAATCTCACAATCTGGTGCATAGATCGGATGCTATTTGCAGACGTAGTGAATGTCGGATGGTCCTGTAGAACAAATAACACTACAAAACCTTCATAGAAAGCAAAAGAGAAATTGCAAAACATGAGACAAAAAGACAAATTGGGTGCAATCTCCCCCCATGCCTTGTGTGAGCGCTTCACAAGGCATGTATTTATAAGTTTATTTATCTTTCAGCTCAAAAATAGCCCACTTTACAATAGCAAACTTTTGGCTTTTGTGTTTGCTTTTTCCCAAATATAGAGTAAGGCATTTGAGCATCCAAAAGTCGGCCGCGGGCTGTGCCCAAATACAAATGTCAAATAATGAAATATTTAACCGAGTGCTTATGTGCATATAAGATAATAAATGTTTTGTCAAGTGCTTTAATAAATAAGTGCACCGAAATCAATATTGGCACTATGCCTTTAGTGATAAGGCGTGCGCCCATTAAAAATTGTAATTCTTCTAGGCATTTGGATTCACGCTATCGCCCAATGCTAACTAGCGCCATCGCTGCCTACTCTACACATCATTTGAAGCATTCATAACTGTTAGAAAATAATAATAATAAATCCAACAAAATTGAATACCTAGCGGTCTTCATCTACAAAGTAATTAAATAGGTTGGAACCTTATTTTAATTCGACTGCGCACTCTAAGCTCATAAATGTCCATTAATTTGATATGTATTTTACGGAATCACCCACGTGCACATTAAATTAATGTGACGTCCGAAAAGGACAGGTGTCCCCATCAACTTCTTGCACAAGCAATCCACCTTGTGTAGAGACCCAAAAAATAAATATAATCATGAAATACACCATGGAATATAATCATGGAATCCATTGTGGAATATATCTCTTGGCATCATACCCCCAGGGTGGGATAGTAATTGTCCTTAATTGCTATTAGCTCAATGTGGACCAAGCAATGAGGGGTAAGCACTTAGGTCGCGAGCATGCATCCATTGGGCCTCTTCAACATGATGATTTTTAAACCTCACTAATTATCTAGAATATATACAGCTAGTTCTAGTGGTCATAAAGTCAATGTCCAGAATAGTTTTAGATTCAAGGATTTCAATTTCTTCTTCTAATAAAGGAGGGTTCTCATAAATAGGGTGGACAGGTAATTGGCCTCCAAAATGTCGTAACAAACTGATATGAAAAGTATTATGGATCTTCCAATGTTTGGGTAGCTCTAATTTAAATGCATTGTCATTGATCTTGTGAATTATTTTGAAAGGTCCATGAAACCTAGGTGCTAATTTAACAACATGGTGTTTCTCAACTCTTTGCAATATTCTCTTCTCAATGCGTAACCAAACATAATCACCAACATTTAAACTTAAAAATTTTATTTTCTTATTAGCTTGTTTAGTGTATGATTGCCAGGCTTTCGTAATTATGTCTTTAACTTAAGCGAGAATAGTAGCATGCATATTGGCAATATCATGAGCAGCTTTAACTTAATTTGACAATGATGTAATAGATGTAGGCAATCTATGTCCATAAATGATTTCAAAATGTGCTTTATGAGTAGTTGTGTGTGGTGTATTACTGTATGAAAATTGAAGTAGATGCAAATGTGTGTCCCATGTTTGTGGTTTTGAAATTATGTATACGCGCAAAAGATCCAGAATTATACTATTAGTAGCTTCTATTTTCCCATTGGTTTCAGGATGAAATGCAAATGAGAAATCAATCTTAGTACCCAAATTAGCAAATAAAGTAGTACAAAAATTATTACAAAATCTAGATTCATGATAAAAAATAATAACTTTTGGCAAATCATGATTAGTGAAAACAGTCTTAAAAAATAATTGTGCATCGTGAGATATAGTTAATGTTTTTTTACATGTGACAGAAAACATGCATGTTTGCTAAATCGGTCTACTATAGTCCAAAACATATCATGATTAGCTTGTGTATTACTCAAACTAGTTATAAAATCCATTGAAATATATTTCCATGGATGGTCAAGATTTGGTAAAGGCATTAACAAACCATATTGCTTACCATGGTGTCACTTGACTCTTTGGCAAATTAAACACTCAAAAATAAAGTTAGAAACATTAGATTCCCTTTGCGGCCAGTAAAAAACTTCAACCAATGTTCTTAAAATAGAAATAATACCTCTATGTCCCTAATATGGAGGACAATGAGTTTCGTGCAACACAAATGATCTAAATTGAATAGTAACACATAATCGTTTCTCATAAAACATAAATCCATTAGAGTAAGACAAAGAAACAATTGGAATCCAATTATTTGCAATTAATTTGTTCTAGTAAGCTTTAAAACTAGGGTCATAGTCATAGGTATCCTTCGTAGGAGTAAGGGAATCAAAGGATAGAACATAAATATTATGGATACTTGGTCTTCTACTCCATGCATCAGCAACAAAATTTTCTCTTCTTGGCTAATACTGGATTAGTGGATGAAAACTTTGAATGAAAGCAGCCCATTTAATATAATGATAAAAATTTTATGGTTGACTAAGGAGATGTTTGATACTTTGTTGGTTAATTTTAATCATAAATTCGGATCCCATTAGATAATGTTTCCATTGATGTAAGGATTGAACTACAACTAATAATTCTTTATCATAAGTGAAATACTTCAATTTAGACGGTTTAAGTTTGCAACTAGAATAGGCTATGTGATGTGAATCTTACATGAGGACACCCCCTATTCCTAATGCGCTAGCATCAGTGAGACTACTAGGAAGAATGCTTGATTAAAATCAAGTAATTGTAAGACAAGTGCATGTGTTAAAGCATGTTTCAACAAATCAAAAGACTTTTGCTAATTGTCAGACCAACAATACACAATACCTTTCTTTAACAATTTTGTCAAAGGTAACGCAAGCAATGAAAACTTTCTCACAAATTTTCTATAAAAGCTAGCAACGCCTAAGAAAGAACATAACTCATGCACATGTTTAGGGATTGGTCAATTCAAAATTGCCTCTACCTTTTTAGAATCAACAAAAATACCATCACAAGAAACAATGTGACCTAAGTATTCAATCTAGGTTTGGAAAAATTCACTCTTGTCAGGGTTAGCATTTAATTGATTCTCTTTCAACAATTTGAAAACCAAAGATAGATATTCACAATCCTCATTCTCATCCTTAATGAAAACCAAAATATCATTAAATAAAACAATCACAAAATTTTGATACTTCAAAAATATACAATTCGTCATATGACTAAATGTGGCTAGTGCATTGGTCAAACCAAAACGTGTAACAAGAAATTCATAATGAACAAACTAAGTTCTAAATGCAGTCTTAAAAATGTCAGGTGTATCCAAGCGTACTTAATGATATCCAGATTTGAGATCGCTCTTGCTAAAAACAATGGCTCTTTTTAGTTTATCCATGAGGTCGTCTACCCTACGGATCGGATATCTATTCTTAACAATGATTTTGTTTAGGTCACAATAGTCAATGCACATCCTATAGGTATTATTCTTTTTCTTAACTAATAGGACAGGTGCACCAAAAGGAGAACTATTGGACTTAATGAGTCCTCGGTTCAACAGTTATCCAACTTGTATTTGGATTTCTTTTTGCTCAATCTAATTGGTTCTATAAGGTGCTTTACATGGTGGTTGAGAACCTAGGATTAAATCTATTTTATGATCTTCAGAATGTGTAGGTAGTAAACCAGGTGGTAAATTAGCATCAAAACAATCTTTAAATAGTGAAAGAAATTGTGCATGCTTAGGACGTATCATAGTTTCCTTAGCTTCAATTTCATTCACCCATATTGAATATGATTTATTACCTTTTCTCAATGCACGTTTAGCCTATGTGTGACTAAGCAGTGGAAAATTATCAAAGGTGTGAAATCCATGTAATGTGATATGGTTTCCATTAAAATGAATTTTCATGGAATGTGTGGAATAATCTATTTAAGGATTATATCTGTGACGCCAAGGCATTCCTAAAATAATATCATTAGCTTGCAGAGGCACAAGAAAGAAATTTCTACGCTCAACATAATCACCGATTTTAATCTCTAAATCATGCACTTCTTGTGTACCATTGTATCTAGTACCTACATTAGGGGAGTTTTGAGGTCTCGAAAATGCATTTTAGGATGTGGAGAGAGAGTGCTCTAGACCAATAAGAGCAAAGCCTCCGTAACGGAACTTCTATTTAAAAAAAATTAAAAAATCATTTTACAAAAATATATAAATATGATAACATAATGAATTTGTATTTTTATTATGTATTTTTAGTCTCTTATATTCGTGATTATGACATCTTTTGCATTAATGGCATAGAGTCTCGGCTACTTTTATTTAATGATGTTTCTAGATTAATGATAATGACTGATGTAATCGAAATTCAAATTGGTGAAAAGCATGGCGCTCAGTTTTTTCCCTCCTTTCTTTTATTCCTCTATTGTTTTTCCCTCCGTTATGATAGCCTAGTCCTCTCTCTCTCTCTCTCTCTCTCTCTCTCTCTCTCTCTCTCTCTCTCTCTCTCTCTCTTTATGCATGTATCTCTCTCTTCTACCATGGATACAGAAATTCGACCTTCAACAAGGCGTCCAAGCTCCCAAATCACATCCATATCAGTGTTTAACTCATTCCAAACTAATGGAAGATGGATTCCTACTATCATTAGCAAAGGTAGTTGGATCACCATGCAACAAGCAAAACGTGGAAAAAGGCAAAGACATGAGAGCTCGTTTATCTCTGCTTGGAAGGGCAGAATTCGAGATTTTAAGCTTGGAGCAAATAAGAATAGTATCAAAGAGGTACTAGTGCAACATGTGTTCATGCATAGAGAGCTGTGTTTGAAACTTGGATCTTCAAAGCTTCCAATGCATAGACCAAATTGTAAGAATTTGATTCTTAAAGTTTTTCCTTTCTTAAACATGGTTTAGGTTTTTCCATTATAATATTTGTTTGTCTTGTAGATGTCTATTCCTCTAATCTTGAGGAATGGCAACCAGTGGAATCTATTATTGATGTTATTGATATTATACATGGTTCAATTGGAGAAGAAATGTATAGAGGTAGAAAGAAGACAGAGCTTGCAGAGAATGGAATATTCTTTTATGACCATTCTTATGTTATTCCTATGCGGCGTTGCCAATGGGGATCAATAAAACTCCTTCCTTTGCCAGATTTTTCAAGCTTTGAGTGGCCTTTGCCAAGTCCAGCTACTAGTGAGGGCTATAGATGTAAGATATTTTCTGAGATCCAGAAAGCACTAAAATCTAATATCTCAAGTAGGCTAAGCAAAGTTACTTTATTTATGCCTATTAATATATTTATTGATTTCTTCTCTAATATGGAGATAAGAATAACAAAAACCATGCTTTCAGTGAAGAGACTAACATATGATCATATCATACAATTTGTTGATGAATGATGGGATACAAGGACAGAAGGAAAAATTATATGTAAGATAGATCAAGACTCTATAGCTTGTAAATATATGATTGCTACTCAAAATTTGATCCTTAGCTTTTACTATAGTCGATGTCATTTTGTTGGTAGTAGTCTAGTTGCTTTAGACCAGAAACTTAATGATTTCAGCAAGGATCCTATAGTGGATCTTGATATTTGGTTCAACGAGGATATTATTGCAATCTTAAAGATCAGAAAATCATGTACGCTACATCAAGTGAGGATGGATTTACAAAATGAAGACATTGAACTACCATGCTCCTTTGTATTCCAACTTGACAAGAAATGAGTAAGTTTTCACATCATATTATATCTACTTAGATGTATATCAAGATCTCACTTTCTAACTAACAAACATTTGTAATTTATTTTTTGCAGATATCGAAAAGGAGAGAAAATAAAATAGACTGCAATGACATTCAAGAAAATATATCTTTACTATCAATATAAAATACATGTACAAATTTTGTAGTAGATGTCTATCTACCATCTCTATGAGATATACAAGGGCTGAAGGGAAAATTTCTATATATGAAGGCTTACAAGGCGATATGGCAAAGCTATTTCTTTTTTGGAGAACTATCCTTTCTAGGAGTCCTTTTGCCTTTCTTTGATGTCTTGGGTATAGAAGGTGTTGAAGCTGTGGATTTGCCTTCCGTGGTTATAGACACCGCATCTCCTTCATGGTGCAAATCCCCACCAATCTCTGTTGTTGGTTGTATACAATTGACCATTATATACTTCAGGAGCTTTGCTCTGATGTACCAAACATGCTCAGATGTATAGCAATCCTTCGGAAACTCTCACACATTTATAGAAAAAAGAGTTTTAGTTCATTATTGTTCTTACAATAGACTATATTTTTATCATCTATTTGCAATTAATATCTATCTTAAAGTTTAGCATCTTTCATATTACCTTTACATGTTTATCATCATTAAGATAAACAAAGTTAACCATTCTTCTAGCATTTGCAATCACCCTCCACACCACAAGAATGGCTATCATCCTGATGGGGACACTGCAACCACCAACACAAAGTAAAACTATAAAGAGGACGAATGGTAGTTCATAGAATAAACTCATGTTTCAATTATTTTAATGAATAACTTACCGCAACTTGTCTATATTGCATTGTTGCAAGCAAATCAGACGGCATAGGGGGTCTTTTCTCTAGCTCTTCAATTAATCTTTTGGCACCTCTGTATATAAAATATGTTGAAATTTAGAGTACTTACAAAAATAATAATTGAAATATCAAGGAGCCCTTGGATAATATAACTTACAATTTAGCATTTACATGGCTTCCTTTCATAGAGTTGATTAAAAAGCATTGCTTATCCACAAGGTCTATTGCAATCAAGCTCCAATGAGAACTAAAAGCAATCATATCTCAACAAATTAGTAGGATAAAATCTCAAAAACTCTAATAGAATATTGAATCACTTACTTTTCATTATATGGAATTATAAGCTTCTCCAAAGTATCGAAGTCAATCAAATTGAGCCAGTGCTCAATAAAACTTGTATCAAGCTCATTCCTCATAAAGAATGAGATAGATGGATCAAAAACCTCAATTTTTTGTTGTATATCCAAAGGAAACTCATGCATTATACACCTAGAAAAGGCATAGAAATAGTGAGTATAAACAAAAAAAATCTTATTGTTAAAAAAATATCAAAAAGTATAAGTAATTATGGATGGACATACCTTAGGCCAGCAATAATAAGACTGTCATTTACTTCTCTTCTTTTATCCTTAAGAATCTGAACACATGCAGCATCAAAGGAGATAACCTCAGTTCTTTTGCCTAAGTCACCAGGTAAGAAACAAAACACACTGAATCCTTTTGGATTAGCTGCTTCAAGAAGGGTGGCTAGCTCATTTTCAAAGGACTCTAGTTGCTCTATTTCCCTTTCTTCAACCCTTTGCCTCCTATACTCTCTCCATTTATATGCTTGTTCCTCTTTAGCTTTCTCCTCTTTTTCATGTTGCCTTGTATCCTTCTCATGGGTGACATCCTCAACCTTGAGAACAAAATAATCTTTCTTTCTCCTAGCTGGGGGCACATTAAGGATATTAAGTGTCTTCATATCAGTGAGGGGAATTGGCTCAAGGACCTTTGAAAATCTATATCTTAGCCTCCTAAGAATTACCATGTCCTTATCCATGAGTGTGAGCCTATGAGCATGAGTAGCACAAATGTAGGCATCTTGAAAAAACTCAACTAGAAAATCCTCTGTGGCTTCTTGTATACAATTAAGAGTTGTTCTTGTCCATCTGAAACTATCCAAACTATATCTGTCACAAATTTCCTTGACAAGCCTCTGAAAAGACAACTTTGGAATTGCATTATCAAGAGCATTTACTACCTTCCTAATCTCCCTTAGACACCTGACATTTTGAGAAAACTTTCTCCTTGGCTTTGACTTTCTAGAGAGCTTCTAAGGCTTTGAAGACTGATGAATCTTTGATGCTAAATCCCTAGGATCAATCTTCTCTTTTCTTGCTGTTGCCTTAGTCCTAGCCATCTACCAAAAAAAGATATGTTACTTCTTCTGCAGCATGTCCAACGAAACGCGAGTCCCAGACAAGAGTTATCTATGCTATATGGCGTTTTCGCGTTTCAGCTGAATTTTTCTCGAGCTGTCTAGTGAAACGCGAGTGTTAAGCAAGGCGCCTCCTTGCAGCTGCTTCTTTTCGCGTTTCACCAAACTTGTTGTCCATTGTGTCCAGTGAAACGCGAATTTAAGCCAGGAGACCTGCTTGAAGTACCTTATTTTCGCGTTTCACCGGACAGCTCATGAATAGCATAAAAATTGACAAAACCAAGAAAAAAGAGCTTTGATCCAAGGAAACCTTTTAAGATTACATAAAATATCCATAGAATTAGGGAAGAAATTTGAAGATTTCCTTAAATATCCACGATATTAAGGAATGCTTTCACTGTGGAAAAAATTCTTTTGTAGTGGTCATAAGCTAATAATAACATAAAGGATTAAGGAAAAGTATCAAAACAATGCATTGAATGGAGCCTGTTATTGAAAAGCAAGATGTAGAAACCATACCTTCTTTTTATCTTGTTCTTTACAATCTCAGTCTAAAGACGACAATATGCTCGAAGGTTTCCTTTGTTGGGGAAGCAGTGAAATGCTTGGAGATTGGAAGGAAATGCTTGGAGATTGGAAGAAACACAAAAAATAAAGATGGAGTAGCGATGAAATGCGATGAAAGGTGAAGGCGGTGAATTTGCATGGACTCAATGTTCTTCGCAAAGTATTAATAACATACGTGTGACGTACTCTCACTTACCGGAAATTTTTTTTAACTTGGAAAAGGGTTATGTAACACACGTGTGACGTATTTTTGGAAAAAGAGAGTGCGCACATCTTCTGAGGAGTTTAATACGCTGTGTTAAGTGAGACACGTGTACACATATTTTTCCATTATTACACAAACTTTTTCGTTGGAACTATCACCACATGCTTAACGGTCAATATAAAAGCATTTCAAAGCCATTTCTCCGACATTGTCTTCTTTTCTGTCAAAATTTCGTGTCGACTTTCCTTTAAGGTCCTTGCTTCCTGTGTGGAGAGCAGTTCAACAATCTTTGATAGGTAACAATTTTTTTTTATTACAAGTATTTTAACAAAATAAATTTGATTAATATAGAAAGAATGTTTTATAACACTTAAACAATTAGAGATGTTATGTGCTTTCTATCTTTTAAAAGCAGCATAGCTTTTCCAAAAATGATTTTATCATCAATTTTTGTGTTTCCATAGAATTAATTTATAGTTCATGTTTCTCTTCTTCATTTGCATTTTTTGACCAGTGAAACGCGAAACAATGTCTCTGTTAGTGATATTTTGCTAAGTATCGCGTTTCAGCGGCGACATATTGGAATAATTTTTGTCTTCAAGGTAGTGTCCGATGAAACGCAATTCCTTTACAGGCATTTGCCTTACACACTTGAATTTTCGCGTTTCATCGGTCAACTAAAAAAATTCTCCTTTTTTGATTTTTTTGTCTTGGAAAATCAATTTTGGGGCCTCTTTCCATGGTTCCATCTTGTTTTATTGGATATTGGTTCTACTCTGCTTTTTTTTTCAGGGATATAAATATTTTTCTGGTCAAGATGACAAAGAGGAAGCTATCTCTGGAAGGAATGGATGAGGAGGAGATAATTGAGACATCTGATGACAGGCTCTTTGATTTCTTACACACCACTGGAAATTCTTCCAAGTTTTGCTATATCATGGAAATTTTCAATGTTCCTTTTGATTTGAAGGAGTTATTGGAGGATCTTGAAGATAAACTTAAGGAGTACAGATGTTTTTATGATAAACATGTGCAAGGTTTGGAAGTCAATGGATTTGTTCATTATAGTGATGTCATGGGAGCCACCAATACATCCAGGTCAACTTTGCTAGGCAGGTTCAACCTCATTGATGAGGAATTCAGAAAGAAAGAAACATGTTGCCCTTTCCACAGGTACCAACACCAATGCCTTCTGATTCACAAGGACGTTGGATTTATTGTGTATCTTCAGTACATGGAAAATTCTTCTCCAGATATAGACCAACAGAGAAAACTAGAGGATATTGTAAGTATGGATAAGGAGGTCGAAGAGAAGGAGGAGATGTTCCAAGAAGATGTTGAGAATCAACTTGTCCAAGATTTTGATGTAGGTTTATTCAAGAGTGACAATATCACAATGGTGGAAGAAAAGGAGATTGAGCCAAGTGCACAGGTTGATGAAGAAGGTCCTCTTGCCTGTGTTCCAACATTTCCCACTTATCTTATCAACAAGAAGAGATATGTGTTGCTAAATGATATTCAACATCTTTTTGATCTTAGAGAAGATTATTGCTTAGCAATCCTTGCAGGTTGGGGCAAAAATGACATGAATTTTATAGGTTATGAACAAGAACCACTAGTAGCAAGTCTTGATGTTGAGGGAGAGAATTTCCAAGATAGCTCTATAGCCTTACATACATGTATTAATCAAATCATAGAATACGAAAAGGGGAGGGACTACCTACAAAAGAAGAGTTCTTGCAGGTCCAGAAGAAACTTCATATTGATGATGTAGGGTATGAAGAGAGATTGAAGTCTCCATCAGATGAGAAGCCCAAGAGTTCAATAAATCTTTATGATGATAGTCTTCTTGAAGAAGGCGAACACCCTAAGGTATGAAATATAATTAAAAGTTACCCATTGAGTTTATAGTAGACTTTATTATGCATTATAGATAAATATCTTATATCTTGTACTATTGTGCTTTGTTCTATAGATTGAGATTGAAGATCTAGACAACTTTCTTGGAAGGGCCAAGGGCTCTAGGCCAATGAAGCTTGGAAAAAATCAAAGCCTTGGCCATTATATTGGAAACTTAAACAATCAAACAATTGTAATATATCATAGTAGATTGTCAAGCTCTCCAAGTCTACCAATGATGGCTTTGAGAGCTATCTCAAAGATAATTGGATCTCAAGTTTTCAGCAGAGGTTTGGACAAGATCATTTTGGTGGAGAAGGAAGAAGCCATAAGAGTTTTTGGCTTCATGCCTGGATACAGTGGATCTAGAGCTGGATATTTTGAAGTTCTTGGCTCCTATTTGCTCTCTTATGTAGGAGATAGTAAGAATTTGAAGCTTCTTCCAGGCTATCGAAAACAAGAGTTTTTGAAATACAGAGGTCTTATTGAGTGGGATGAAACAAAAGATTCCTCTAGAGGCCCTGTGGAGCTACCTGAAACCAAGGACTCCTCTGAAGGCCCTGTTGAGGTGCCTGAAACTAAGGACTCTTCTGCAACACAATCAGACTAGAAGATGCCAAAGATTAAGGGTTTCTTGAAACCCATCTTTTCCCAACTCTTTGTTTGGTTTGTAACCATTCTGTAAATCTTTGCTTTGCGCAAGAATTTAAATATCTATCTTTTTTTCTTTGGGTAACAATTTGTATAGTCCTTGCTAAAGATGATGTATTGCTTGATGTGGTTGTATCTTTAAGCTTGAATTTATGCCAAATTTGTCGATAGAACCATTGAAAGACCTCTAATAAACTGTTGGCTTTGTGTCTTCCACCTCCATGTCTTGTGTGTCTGAAATATTTTGTTCTTGCTTGATAATGTGATTTTTCCATACCTTGGGTTGACCAGATAGATAGAGATCCATATTGTTTAATAAAGTATGGAGCATGGTTGTATAGAATATGCTGCATAGTCAACAAATAAAGAAAGTTATTAAAAAACATTATATGAGTTCAACAATGAAGAAACAAACATATACAAACTTCTTACCATATAGTGAGTAAAGTTTTGATCACCCCAAGCTTCTATCATCGCCTTTTTGAAAAGGTTCAATTGGTTTTTAAAGTCTTTGAGATCATCATCATTCCATTCAGTCTTATCACAATAAAAAAACACTTTGTCTAGTGTTTCCCAAACTTTAGATTTTCTATTTCGAGCTTGTCCATTATCAGTGTGATCCTTAACTACATTATGTAGGGATTTCCACTGATTAAATTTAATAGTTGAGCCACCATTTCTCGAGTTTATCTTGCCAAGTCTCCCATGAAAGCCTAGAAACCTTCTAGCCTTCGCTCCACCAATAGATGGTTTTTTTGGGACACAATTACCATCCTTAGACTTTTGAAGATCTGGTTCAATAACAACATTGCCACCATGCAAACCAATTGCAGAGAGAACTTTTTCAACCTTTGTTATAGCATCTGTTCTAGTTGATAATGGCTTCAACTTCCATGCAAATCCTATATAGAGATGAACAAGCTTTTCGATTATCCTGCAAAGTGCATGAAGTGTACAAATATGGGCATTCGCTAAAGGAATGTCCAAGACTGGTTTAAACTGTGGATCCTTATTGTGCCTAGAGGGAGCTCTATTCCAATTGCTTGAGTTTAACTCTACAGCTAGTGACATGCAGTATAAGCAAGGAGATCTCGAGTTAGCTCCCTTTGATACATTATACATACATTTGAGTGTCTTTAGGTCACCAGCTATGTACCACTCAATCCTGTAGTTCCCTAATCCTTCAATAAATAGCTCTTCTCCTGCTTGTTGCCTTTGAATAACATTAGGTATTGATGTTTGATGAAAAACACAATATAGTATATCAAAATTCTCAGTATCTACCTCAAATGCTCCTAGCCACCAGATGTTATATTCAAATTGAACACTAAATGATGTTGAGTGATTGCAATGACCTGACGAAAGTGCTCTATTCATCAAGGTGATAGAGATACTCTCCAATTTTTTACATTTTAGAATCTCACTTTCATCAAGTTTAATCACAAATCTAGCCACTCCCTGTGCCTCTACTACTGACAAGTCATAAAATTTGATCATTAAGCATTGTAGGGTGGGCAAGTCAAGGAAAATATTGTTAAATTCATTGAATGTTATCTCCTTTTTCTTGCCCTTGAAGCTAGCCTTGATATGAAAAGGCTCACCTAGAATCTCCATCACTTTGTTATTAACTCTCTGTCTGATAGTCCTAACCACAAATGCTTTCGGAAGTATGCAATTGTGTACCTCTCCTTGCTTCATATTTGATTGTAAAAGCTGGAAAAGTTGCATATAAGCATCTCGACTGATACGAATACTATCCAGTGTCTTCTGTACTAACTCAGAATCCAAAGAATGATCCTTCACAAATGACTCCAAGCATTTTTTCTTTGCCTTTTTAAATTTCTTCTTCTCCAAAATATCCTTTGAAAATACTGAAGGAAGAAGATGATAATAAAACTGAGCTGCTTTTAAAGAATCTCTTTCACTTGCATTTGGTTGTAGAAGAGATCTAAGCAAAATTAACATCACAAATCAATGAAAGTAGTTTAAATAAAGCCAAAATTAACATCACAAATCAATACAAATCAATGCAAGTAGTTTAAGTGTAAAAAAATATACCTTGCTGCTTGGATTCTTTTACCATAGCCTCCTCCTCCTCGTTTGAGATTCTCAATATTTTTAAGAGCTCTTTGTCGATTTTGAAGGCCTAATAAAGTTTGCTTTTGTTGATAAGCTTTGATACGCTTTTCCAATGAATGAATTTTTTGTTGACAATCCTCTAGCTTGTGCAACAACTCTATATTATGTTTCATCAAAAGATGATTCTCTAGTCCAAGGATATCATTTTCTGCAACAAGATTAAGTGTATAACCTAAAAATCCATTATAGCCATCACCAATAAACCTCATTAATGACGAGCTATTATAGAAAGGAGGAGTGCTATTTATGCTAGGATCTTTGGGATATAGCTTTCCATCTAACCAAAGATCAATATTCTTCTTTCCTTCAAACCTTAGTATATGTTTCATAGACTTTGTAACTGTGATAGATTTTGTTCTCTTTCTTATCGGTTCATACTCACTGTCCAACTCAATATGAAGATGATAGAGAGGTCTTTTATGAGAGCTACAGAGATCATTAGATGATTGATCCATAGCTAAGTTACAGAGATCATTGGGTGATTGATCCATAGCTAAGGATATGATTAGAAGCAAGAATGAAAACAAAGAAGAGACTAATAAGGAGGAGAAAAAAAGAACAGAGAAACGATGGAGAAACGATGGAGGGAGGCAATCGAGTATCCACCAAAATTCAAATTGAATATTACTTTTCACTTTAATGAGGAGAGGTAAGATCTTCATTATGATAACCTTGCCAACTTTATGGCGACCTAGATTTCTAGGTTTGATGTGACCACGAGAATATCACGACAATTACTTATTAACGAATTTTGATATTTTAACTTACCAAAATATAAACCTTTTAAAAATTCTATAAAATGATTTTATTTCATAAATTTTTTTCTCTCTCTAGGATCTCTTATAGGGCATTTTCGAGACCTCAAAACTCCCCTAATGAGAATGTAGCCTTTATGCAATGATGAGTTGAAACATTAGATAAATTCAATTCTTTTACTAACTTTGCAAAAGGAAAATCATGTGTGGTTCCATCATCATGTAAAACAATCTTTTCTTGTCTATGTACAAAACATTTCATTGTTAGTAATGAATGAGGATATGGCATACTTGGTAAAACATCTGAAGTATCACCGGTATCATCATCATCTTCAGTGAAGTTTGGCATATCTTCATGGTATTCATCATCAGTTACTTCTAAGTGATTGAATTGAATATCTTGCTTCTTAGAGTGATAGTTCGTTGCTAAGTGCCTTGAAGACTGATGACACTTGTAGAAAACTATAGCCTTTGCTTTGAAGACATTATTGGTAAGGGTTGGTAGTTTGGATATACTAGGATTTGGCTGGAGGGAAGACTTGGGGTTTGAATTTGTATTTGATGGTAAAGCAATAGGTCCAGTCCAAGGTTTACAAAAAGAAGAAGAAACAAAGTGATTTTGATTGAACCTTCGGAAGTTAGAATTGAATTGCTTTATACCAAAGTTACCATTAATCGAAAATTGTTGCGGTCACTTTTATCATCCACGAATTTTATCCTCCGCTTCATGTGCTAAAGAAATTGCATCTTCTAAAGTCTTTGGCTTGAACATATTCACTTTCGTAGAGAGGTGACTAAGAAAACCGGACATATACTTGTGGTTGTGGGTCATCTCAAGAACATCTTCACGCATTCGAAGTTGAAGTAAGGCACTCTAGAAATGCTCATTGTATTTCCGGATGGATTCATGATCTCTTTGTTGTAGGAGATCCCATTGCTAGATAGCGTTCTCATGGAATTGAGGTGAAATGAGATTCTCCAAAATTTTCTTTTGAAAGGCTTCCCAAGTAGAGGGACAATCAACACTCTTGTGGACAACAATCCGCCATAATGATGCTCTATCTGCTAGATGGTTAGTGACATACTTAAGTTTATGTTTTTTAGCATATTTCTCTTCATGAAAGTAGTCGTCAAACTGACTAATAAAAGCAAGAACAAATTCTCCATCACGTTGCCCATTAAAAGTACGAAATTTAAAATTTATTTTACTTATCTTGGCCTCTTTCCTAAGAGCTTGTGCATCGAGTGTCACATCAATAGTACGTCAAATAACATCTTTAGGTCGCACTCCATCTTAATCGATAGTGGATTATTGAATTGTAGCCAATTGTGCTTGCAAGTTTTGACATGCTCTTTGCTCTTCTTCAAGTTGCATCATGATTAGACCCAATTTTTTCTCCATAATCGGCTCTATAAATCGCCTTCACCCATAGAATCATCCATGTTATGTTTTGACATCGTGTAAAAATATCAAACAAGCTCACACACTCAAAATTTTGTTAGAAGGATGAGGGTAGCTCGAATTTGGGTTTACAAGGCTTACTTTTTTCTTTCTTAAAATGGCTTTTTCTTTTACGATCTTACTTTTTTCTCGGGTATGGAAATTTAAAATGGTCTTCTTCTAAGCAAAATAGTCTTTCGCATAGATTGCGTGTGATAGCCTTCTTGCTGTAAATAAGCTCTCCCAAATTGCAGATAGGAACACGGGCTTGTTGGAACTTCGAAATTGGTTTGGGAATAGCATAGTGGGAACAACAGCTAGATAGGAGATTGATAATTGACTTGAAGCTTTAGTTAAGCTTTAAATAAAAATCTTAACTAATTCGTGGATCAATGACAAGACGGCGACACATTCTTGTTGGAATCGATGATGATCAGCTCATACTGTCACCGCAATTCGTTGAATTGTTGAAGTTTATTTCTCCTTTAAGCTTTTTAAGCTTATGAACTTCAAACTTTATAAACTTCTTATCTACTTCTTTGTCAACAAAAACGACTTGCAAAGGAACTACTAAAGTGGTCCTCCGCCTCCTGGGAGAGGTCCTTCGCAATTAGAGGGTACAACAGGGGGTTCTTCACACTGCCACAAACACGCATGTATTATCATTTTGTTGCGAGACAGCCTGTAGAGCCTGTTTATTCCAGGAGATTTGCCTTTGTGTGAGATGGTAAGCGATTGGAAGCTCTTGATCTCAACTTCGCTTTCATACCACTGCTGCGCACATCAGATGCTATTTGCACACATAATGAATGCTAGAAGGTCCCCAAGAACAAATAACTCTATAAAACCTTCATAAAAAGAAAAAGAGAATTTTCACAACATGAGATAAAAAGACAACTTGGGTGCAATCTCCCCCCATGCCTTGTGTGACACTTCAAAAGACATGTATTTATAAGTTTATTTATCTTTTAGCTAAAAAATAGCCCACTTTACAAATAGCATGCTTTTGGATTTTGTGTTTGCTTTTGCCCAAATATAGAGTAAGGTGTTTAGCCATCCAAAAGTTAGGATGTGCCCAAATACAAATGTCAAATAATGAAATATTTAACGGAGCGCCTACACGCATACAAGATAATAAAATTTTTGTCAAGCACTTTAATAAATAAGCGCTTCTAAATAAATATTGGCACCACACCTTTAGTGATAAGATGCACACCCATCAAAAATGGTAATTATTCTAAGCATTTGGATTCGCACTATCACCCTATGCTACCCAATGCCATTGTCACTTGCTCTACACATCAATTGAAGCATTCACAATTGTTAAAAAATAATAAAATAAAACACAAAAAAGTGAATACTTAGCAATATTCAACTACAAAATAATTAAATAGGTTGGAAATGTATCCTAACGTTAATCTAATTCGAGTGCACACTCTAAAATCATAAACATCCATTAATTTGATAAGTATTTTACGGAATCACCCGATGTGGAATCACCCACGTACACATTAATTTAGTCTAATGCTTGAAAAGGACAAGTGTCCCCATCAACTTCTCACACGAGGAATTCACATTGTGTACGAGCGCCAGAAAATAAATATAATCAAGAAATCCATCGTGGAATATAATAATGGAATCCATCGTAGAATATGCCTCTTGGCATCATACAATCACTCAATAAAACTATGGTCCTCATGATGTTGACTAAGTAGACAACCCATCTCACTGCTGTAGGGGTCATTCATGACTCTCAAGCTCACCATATCACCTTTCCCCTCATCCTAAGGTTCCCATTTAGGTAATGAATATCCCAACTCTTATGCGTGCAAGTCTCTCAAGTGTGCATGCATCTAAGATTTACTACATATAGCTATAGTGGGTATGATGTTGTGCTAGTGTTCAATGATGGTGCAAAATGTGTGTTAATCCAACATTTTGCATGGAATTAATTGTTAACATTAGAAGAAGATCCTCGAGTGTAGTATATTAGATAAGTGCAACGTGAATGCTCCTGAATCCATAATATGTATGATGTGCAAGAGTATTAGCAAGAAAATACACTTGTTTTAAAATTCTCAGTAGGCTACAAGCAAGGTCCTACTCCACACCAATCTCAACCAAACACAAAGAATCTAATTACAAAAGAAAAGAAAAGAATCTAATTACCAACCAAACATTTCTTAATCTAAACAAACACAAAGAATCTAATTACAAAAGAAAAAAATAAATAGCCACACAAACAACTAAGCTTTAAAAGAATTTTACCTATCTAAGGTTATCTAATGGTTTTCAGTTTATGCAAAAACACTTGACATATTTAGCCAAGCTCCCCCTAATCTACAAGAATTCATGTGTAGTAGTTGCTTTCATAAAGTGATACCACATCTATCATCCATTCAATTTTCTCATGCTTTTGTTCTACGTGTTTTTGTTCTAACCATTCTACTAGTGGAATTGTCATCCTTGAGACAGCCTTGAGACATACTTCTTTAATCTATATCCATTGATTATTTGTTTATGTGCCTTTCCATCTAAATTTGAAGTATGATCCAACTTGCTATTATATCTTAAAACCAAATCTACCTTTTTTATATTTTTAACTTTTGTTTTTTTAGTAATTTATTGAAGATTTGTTTCATGGTTTTTTTCATGATGATCACAAACCTCTTGTTTGTTCAATTATGTTTCTTGTAATTGCAACAATCTCTCTATGAGCTAATTTTTTCTCTCTCTTAGTCAATTTTTCAAACATCCTTAAAGTTGGTATTTTCACTTCTATAGGTAACAAGGCTTCTCTTCCAAAACCATCTTAAATGAAGAAAATCATGTACTCTCTTTCCTAGCTAAACGATAGCCCACAAAGCACTTGGAAGGTCAATATCCCATTTTTGAGAATGCTCTTTTGTCATTTTTGAAAATATTGTTATTAACTCACTATTGAATTGCTCATTTTCTCCATTACACTAAGGATAATATTGTGAAGAAAATCATTTTTCTATCTTGATTTTCTCACAAAGATAATCAGTCAATTCTCCTTTGAAACCTAGTCCCCTATTACACGTAATGTCTAAAGGTGTCCCAAACTAGCCCCATATGTCCTCATATATGAATGTACCCAC
Source organism: Lygodium microphyllum (assembly GCF_053477565.2). Lineage (NCBI taxonomy): Eukaryota > Viridiplantae > Streptophyta > Polypodiopsida > Schizaeales > Lygodiaceae > Lygodium > Lygodium microphyllum. The sequence continues at coordinate 117,525,131 of NC_141157.1, forward strand.
ATCAATAGCTCTAATTTTTTTAACAGCTTTAGCTTCCACCCAATGACTCAAAAGATAATCAACTGTGGTCAAAATGATATCTTTCCTCTTGATGTATGTGGTGATAGCCAAGTGCATCTATTCCACATTTTTCAAAAATGTCATCAGCAAGAATTGTTTTCTTATTTCTATTTAGTTTCTTACTCATTTTTTGACATTCATGACATGATTTACACTAGTGATTGACATCTTTATGCACACTTGGGCACATATCCTTCAATTAAAATTTTCTGAATAGTTATTTTGTAGGAATAATGTCCTCCACATGCTCCATCATGATTATTTTCAAGCATATGATTTATTTCCTCCTTTGAAGGTACCCTTCTTAGAATCAAATCCACTCCCTTCGCATAAAGAATATATTTTACTAATTCATACCTTCCAGATCTTCTCAATACCCCGTATTTCTTATCTTTGGGAACATTGGATGATACTCTCCTAGTTAAGAAAAATTGTTCATCCAATTTAAGGGTTTATCTTACTCTATACAAAGGAAAATTTACTTTAATAGCAAATACTTGATAGATTGCTTCTTGGGCTTTATTAAGACCTTCTTGATTCTCTTCCCTGGGTATATGGTTTAAACTTCGAGCCTCAAAGTGATTTAAATCTCTCCCAATTCTATTACACATTCTCTTAAGTTTAGGATTCTTGATTTGAAAGACTCTAAGAATTTACTTTGTTAGAAGTAGAGCATCATCTCTAATCCTCAATCTTAAAATTCCCATCCTTTGACAAAGTAGGATGGCTACTTGCAACGTTGCATATTCAGCTTCATTTGTACTGGTTGGCTCAAGTTTAATAATTTCTTTTATTATCAACTTTCCATGTGGATCATAAAGTACAATCCCTCTTGATGATACTTGATGTGCTTTCCGATATGATCCATTGAAGTACATCAAAAATGAGTTTTTAATTTTGGGTATACTTCTTTGTCTCCAAAGTTTCCTTTTGGCAATAATGAACTATCCCTATAAATCAAAAGATCTGCTATGATAGCTTGAGTTGAATCCTCAACTTGAAATTTATACTGAAATTCCTTAAGTTCAATAATCCATGTTATAACTCTCTTCAAAAGCTTTCAATTATTTACTAACTATAGCAATAGTGTATAACTTGTCAAAATTGTAAAGGGTCTTGGTAGTAAATACCTCCTAAACTTTCTACAAGCAAATATTACACTAACCATTACCAAATCAATTTTAGCGTATGTCCTTTCTACTTGCAACTTTACTCAACTTGCAAAATAGATAGGTCTCATGTATCAAGAAATATTTCATTGTTGCATAAGGATTGCTCCAATAGCATCTTCTCCTACTAATCGATTCAGAAGAAAATCCCTTTCCCAATCAGGTGCCTAGACCAATGATCCATGGCCTACAATTTCTTAACTTGTTGAAATACTTCCTTAACTTCTATTGTCGACCCTAAAGGATCCTTCTTAGCTACCATCTGCAATGGATAGGGCAACTAAGACATCAAAGCTATGAATATTAACAGATATCTTACCTTATAAATGAAAGTCATAAGCTCTTTTGTATTTTCAGGTGATATTAGTGTAAGCTATAACCTTTTCAAGATCAGAGTCCATTTTCATTTTTCAAAACCACATGTCCAAGAAGCTTCACTTTTGGTTGAGCTATCTTGCATTTTTTGGATTTAATTGACAATCATAATTGCCTATTTTTTCAAAAACTTTATCTAGCTTTTCACAATGTTCAAGTCTTGTACTTTGTACACAAACATCATCCATAAAATATCTCATAAACTTCCTGAAGAAAGGAGCTATCACTTTGTTTACCCTCGCTTGATACCAAACTGGTCCATTACTGAGTCCAAAAGGTAGAACTCTATAACAAAAATATCCCCATGGTGTTATAAAAGTTGTTTTTCTGTGATCCGAAGCAATGGGTAATTGAAAATAACCTAAATAGCCATCATAGACACTATACCTTTCATATCCTACAATTGAATCCAAAATATCATCTATGAAAGGAAGTGGATAATGGTCTCTCTTTGCAATTGCATTTAGAGGTTTATAGTTTACACAAATTTTCCATCTTCTAGTTTTCACAAATTTGCCATCCTCTAGTTTTCTTTCATGCTATGACTATTGTGCTTACTCACTTTGAATGTTCAAGAGCATAAATAAATCTTGGTTGCAACAACTTTTCAACGTCTTCTTTCAAAAAAACATTTATTCTAAATTCAAGGGTTTTTATTTTTGACAAACTGGCTTGGCAACTTCCTTAAGTTCAATTTTTAGCCCTTTCCCTTGCATACATCTGATTTTTGTGTAAGATGTTACAAAGAGATTTGGATAGTTATTAATAATTGTTTGGCATTGGTTTTTCTCTCCTTCAATCAGGTCCAGACTAAACATTTTCCCCCAACAACTCTCTCTCTTCTAATAAGTTGAAAATCAAGGTCTACTTAGGATAAGTGGAAAAGCACGTAAACTTGTTGGCATAAGATGACAAGTTATTTTCATAGTGACTCCATACACCTTAACTTCCGAATTTTGGATTATTCCTATACATTTCACTTTCGCATGATTTGCAAGTGTGATTCAGAATCCAAATCTTGCAATGATTCAAAGTTAAAATTGCTATGCACATGCTTATGTAATCACACTAACTTGTGCTCCTCCATCAATATACACCTCTCCTATATTCTAATTTCTATACTAGGCATCAACCATAGGACAAATAACAAGTAAATACTCTACACTCAATATTCTTACTATTTCTTTTCTTTTTTCTCTCTTTTGGATTTACTAATTTCTTCCATTGTCCTCTCATCCTAGGACACAACTCCATCAGTTGAGAAAATTTTATATCCACTTTTCTATCCATCAAATCCTTTCTTAGGTCATAGTGACAACCCTCAAACTCACGCTACCACCTTTTCCATTCATCCTAAGGTTCCTATTTAGGTGATGAATATCCCAACTCTCATGCATGCAAAGAACTGTGTGCACATAATGAAGGTGTTCTCTCAAGTGCACATGCATCTAAGATTTATTACATATAGTTGTAGCAAGAATCATGTCGTGTTAGTGCTCAATGATGGTGCAAAATGTATATCAATCTAGCCCTTAGCATGTAAGTAATTGATAAAATCATGAGACAATCCTGAAGTGTAGTGTATTAGAGAAATGAAACGTAAAGTTCTCATGAACCCACAATCCCCATGATGTGGAAGATTATTGACAATAAAATACACTTATTTTAAAATGTTCAATAGCTACCATCAAGGTCTTGTTGCAATCTACCTAGGGAAACACTGATCTTAACCAAGGCTATCAAGTTTTCATACTAAAAAATCCAAATAAAATGACCAAAAAAATTCCTAATCTTGATAAACACAGAAAATCTAATTACAAAACAACAAAACACATAGTCACACAAACAACTAAGCTTTTAAAAAATCCTATCTAACTAAATGTTTTTCTAGGGATTTTCAGTTTACACGAAAAATGAGAGAGGAGAGGATGGAGAGCTTCTCCACCAGAGTCCCTCACCCTCACATACTCACTCCCTCACTCTCTTGCACACTCCCTCACTCAGTCTCTCGAACACAAGCAAGAACAAGGAGAAGAAAAGAAGAGAGGAAGAAGAATAGATCCACTTTTTTCCCCACCAAGAATAAGCTTCTCTATTCCCTTTTTGGCGTTTATACATGCCCTAATCCCTTTTGTGCACCCATATCCTTTCTTGCATGAGTGACCATCTTGCCTAGGTCCTCTTTTTCTATTCCCTTCTGTTTATACTATCTCTTCACCTATACCCATCTACACATTACAAATTGCACAAGAGAAGGCCTAGCACCCTTTTACAAAAATTTAGGTATTTTAAAATGTTCATTTTCCCTTTTGCATTTGCCTTGAACATTAAGGGCTGCCCTTGTTCTTTTGGCCTTTTCTCATCTTATTCCTTCTAACGAGCCGCCATTTTCTGTATTTTTGAAATTTCTTGAATTTTTTCTTTTTCTTCCTTTTTCTTTGTCCCACATTAAGGTTAACATTCTTTAGCAATAACTCTACGTGGAGTTTTACATGTCCCCAATCTACAAAGGCATATTCTTTCAGTTGTTGCAAGACTTGTAGATCTTGGTCTCTTTGTCAATTTTGACCATACCAAGTATCGCATTGAGAAAGATGGTTAAACTATAGCTCTCACTTCTTGAAATGGTAATATTTTTTAGTTATATTTAAATAAAGATGTTGCAGATGTTGTTATAGCTCTTGGCAATCTTAACAACAAAATATGGCATCATTGCTTTATTCACTTTGATTTCTCTAGGCTTGGCTATCATTATCGGTGTGTGACATTGTTTAAGGTATGGAATTCAAAGCTCGTCGTCACATGGGTATTTGAGAATATTGCACACTTGTTAAGCATTTTCACAAACCATTTTCCATTCCCACCACAATTCAGTCCATAAATTTTCTTGATCTTATTCACATGAATATTTGTGGATCTTTTTCTCCATTGAAATCTCAATATTAGTATTTCATGACTTTGATTGATGACTTATCAAGATATAGCACCTTTTTTCTCATACAACACAAATCAAAAGATTTATTACCTTTTAAGAAATATTAAAAAGCTTTAGAACTTCATAATAGTCATTGCATCAAGAAACTTTGTTGTGATAATGGTGGATAATACATTACACATTATTTTGATGATTATTGTAATCATCAGGATATTCATCATGAATATACTATTCCCTACTCTCCTCTTAATAGAATGGTATTGCTTAGTGTAAAAACATGAATATTCTCACTACCATGCAATGTATGCTCATTTATTCTAGCTAAATCAATCTTAATAGTAGTATTTGTGTAAAATCATCTTTCTATGACTACTCCTTCTCGTAAAATGTTGATTTCTACTTAAAGATGTAAAACTCGTGTTTCATATTTTTGAACCTTTGGATGTATTCCTTATGTTCATGTACTCAAAGAGACTAGCAAAAAACTTGATCCTCTTGGTTTAAAAGTTATTTTCATTGGATATTTAACTTTTTTTGAGAGATACAGTTTTTATGATCCATCTTCCAAGAAGGTAATCAGAAGTCATGATGTTATTTTCAACGAGCAACTTATGAGCAGCACATGGTCTTAAGAGGATGCTAGGTGGATGTGGTCACTAGAGGACATTGATGATACAAAGTCATTACTCACTTCTTTTCCCTTTCTATATGATGATCAATCTCCTTCATGGGATAATATTGACTCTGCAAATCAAGATTTGCAACGTGCACCTATTATTGCTGATGATGACCGTGGCATTGATCCTTATCTTGATCTTCCAATTGAAAATGAGCATGGTACCTATCATGTTTATGATACTAATATTATTGAAAATGCTCTTAATATTTGTGAAGACCATGTCTCTTATAGCAATGCCATATCATCCCCACAAAAGGAACAATGGTAGAAGACTATGGAAGTTCAATATTAATATTTTTTCTCTAAAGGTATATGGGTTCTAACTGAGTTACCACATGGACGTATTGCTATTAAATGCAAGTGGATTTATAAAAATAAAACAAAATAATATGGAACATTTGACAAATTCAAAGTAAGACTAGTTTCCAAAGGTTTCTCACAAATTGCAAGAGTTGATTATCAAGAAACTTTCTCATCTATTGTTCGTATTGCCAATATTCGGGTCTTTCTAGTTTTTGTTGTTAAGTTTGATTTGGAGGTTAACCAAATGGATATGAGAATTGCTTCTCTTAATGAAAATTTAAAGGAAGAGATATACATGGAGAAACTTGAGGGATTTGTAGTCAAACATAAGGAAAATCTTGCTTGCAGACTTTATCTCGCACTCTATGGTCTCAAACAAACTTTTAAGGATTGGTATCCAAAGATTGATCTCTTCCTTACAAAACGAGATTTTATCTTTTGTTCTTCATATCCTAACTTATATGTCAAGCACTACAATGATAGTTTTGTTATTCTTCCCCTATATGTGGATGATACCATACTTGTTTGTAACAATCTCAACTTCCTTTAATAAGTAAAGAACGTTTCGCTTTTGTATTTGACATGGTGGATCTTGAAGGCATACACTCATGTCTTGGTATTCAATTTGTGCTACAAGAAAATGGTTTTTTATTATTATGACAAACAAATTTCATTGAAATTATTATTCAGAAGTTTAATTTGGGTTCTGTACATCTTACTACTACTCCTTGTCTTGTGAGCTCTACCAAAAACTCTCACTTTCTACATAATGATGCTAAGTTAGCATTACATCAACCTTATGCTAATCTTGTTAGATGTCTTCAATTTGTTGGCTGAAATTCTCTCTCTGACATTCTTTTTGCTACACATTTTCTTGGACAACTTAGATTGTCTCAACTTCAATATTTGGGAATTGACCTAGTATGATATTGTAGTGCCATCGTACATACTCCTTGTAGGTAACTATGCACTTCACACTTGCACATACACCTCATTTCTATTAGTCATGTTTGTACATATATATTCAGTTTCACTTTAAATGTACGGATTCACTTTACATGCACACAATAATCCTTCTATACTCCTTCTAGGTACTATAAACTTCACATATACATAGAGTATACACATACACTTCATATCTCTTGGTCATCTTTGTACATGGATATTTAGTTTCACTTCACATGTACGTTATACATACATATTTAGTTTCACTTGAAATGCATGAATTCACTTTACATGCACATAATAATCCATCTTGATCATGTTTGTAAATTTTATATAGGAGCTTGGGTTGTTTTGCTTGTGCTCCCCAGGGATTTTTTTTAAATTTGTAGCTAAAGTTCTTTGTTTGAGTACAGGTGTTGGAGTTATATATAGTTCACCCTATCTAGACTTGGTCTCATCTCTACATATATAGATTGTGATCAACATGAAATAATCTTTGGGAGTGTACATGGTGTGTCTCTTCTCACACACACACACACACACAACTCTCTCCCTCTCTCTCTCTTTATATATATATATTCTCTCTATATCTCAATAAAAATTTGCCTTTTTAAAAAGCTACTTTTAGCATGTGAGAACTATTCTTATGCCTAGGAAAAGTGATGAGTGAGTCCATGTTCTATCAAGTATCACATTAATAAATAATTACAATCCTAACTCATAATTTAAATCTAGTCTCTCTAGTAAAGAATCATTTTTATCTTCCCCTTGCTATTGAAATATAGTAAGAGCAAACTAACAAGATCAAGCACCTCTTTTGGAAGAAAATCATACTCCAAAGAAACATCTTTAGCAATTAGGTAGACTTGCATACATTAATCTACATTGTTGTGTAAAATATGAGATTAGTTCCCCTTTTTTAAGGTCACTATCTTTAATAGAAAAAAACATAATTCGAGACATTGGTGTAAAGTTTGGGCTTTGTAGTGTGAAATGCAAATTTAGTGGTTGGATTCATTGTCTTAATTGTATTTGTTCATGTTTTATATGTTCTTCTGTGGGTAACTATCTTTGATGGAAAAATAATCACAATATGGATCATTGGTGCACAATTTGGGCTTTGTCATGTGAAACACAAATTTAGTGATAGATTTACTATTTTACCTTTCTATTTTCATATTTTATAGGTTTTGTGTTTAATTTCTTGTTGATAATTGGTTTTAAGATATCGTTTTGCACTTTATTTTGTTGAGGCATGGCTAGAACTAAGACTATTGCAAGGAAGTAGAAGGTTGATCCCAGGAACATTGTTGACTCCATCAATCGTCTAAGCCATCCAAGCCACCAAAGAGGCATAAAAGGAGATTCACGTAAGGTGTAAGATAACTTAGGAAAATGAGGAAGGTAATGAAAGCTCCTAATAATGCTATTGCAAAGTTGCCATTCTAGAGAGTAGTCAAGGAGATATGTGAATGACATAGTCTTGATAGCTTTAGCTAGATAAGAAGTGCTCTTATTTGCATCCAAGATTCTACAAAGGACTTCTTGATTGAAATTTTCCAAGATTACCCATGCACATAGAGTGATACTTATGGATAAGAATAAGATTATTCTACAAAGTTTGAGATATAGATTGTCCAAGGTTTTGGAGCTAGTTCCTCTTGCAAATAAAAAAACCTATAATATTCTTAATATGCCTCCATACAAGAAGAAGAAGGAGGACACAAGTCCTAAAGTGGATGATGTCATGCATGAGAGAGATATAAGATGACATGAGAAGGAGGAAACAACTATAAAGCAATAAGTAGAGTAATTGAGAGAGCATAAGAGAAAGAAAGCAGAAGAAAAAGAAGTAAAGCAACTAGGACATCTAGAGGATGAGCTTTTTGACATGCTTCATAGGGTCATCCTAGTAGGTTTCATTGTATATTGCTTGTTTTTTGGTGATATAGGAGATAAATGTTTTTTTTTTGGGACTCAAAATGTGTGTAGATCCTTAAGGATAAGAGAAGAGAAGTAAATGACTCCATCCTTATTCTTGGATTGAGATATAATATATCTATTTGTTTCCCTTAAAAATGATAGTTTTCAAGCAATAATTTCTTTTTTGTATCCTCACTATTTTAATGCTTTTACTAAGTGTATAATGCATGAACTCCCTTTTGATATACAACAAAAGGTTGAGATTCTTGATCCTTCAATCTTCCACTATATGAGCCTAAGTGAGCTTGAAGCAAATGCATTTTACCATTGGCTCAATAGAATTGATTTTGAAACCTTAGAGCTTGTTATGATTTCATATCATGAAAAGTAAGTTATTTAGTATTTCTTCTACTTTTAAAAGAGTTAGTATACTAAATTATTCACCTATGATTATTTTCAAATCTCATTAGAACTTGATTTCCATAGAGTGTGTAGATAAGGAGTGTTTTTTAATCAATTCTTTAAAAGGATTACATGAAAATGCTAAGATGTAAGTTGAAAATTTTCAAGGCTTCCCAATCATTTGAAATTTTGTCTATTGTAAGCACTTTAAATTGTAATTGGTTTTTATATAGATATGCAAAAATGTTAATTAAAGTTCTACAAAAAAAAGTATTCTTTGTCTTTTGATCTACTTACGTAAATGAAGTATTTCCAAGTTATGGTAAGGTAGTAATGAGGTACATCAATACACTTGATTCCATAAAGTACCACAAATAATTTGTTTAATTTTTCTTTATGTTATTACTTGTAAAGTCCTCATCAAGATGATAGTCATTTTTATGGTTGGAGGGTGGTTGTAAATGCTAGAAGATTGGTTAAGTTTATTTATCTTAATGATGACAATTTTATCAAGGTAATGTATAAGATATTTAATTTTAAGATATTGTTTTACTCAAAAGAGTGTACATTGCAAAATAGGACTAAACTAACATCCCTTTCTTTCAAATGTATGATATTTTTCTAATGATTGTTACAATAGTGAGCATGTTTGGTATATATGAGCAAATATTGTCAAGTGCATACTTGTCAATGGCACACAAGAAGAACAAGGAATCAAGGAGGCCATGGATATGGAGAGGGTAGAGGAGAAGGTAGAGACTATGGAAGTAGAGAAGAAGAGGCCTCAACACCTAAGGTAACCAATGCATCAAATAAGGGAAAAAGAACTCCTAAAAAGGATATTCCTTACAAAAAGAAATAGTCTTTATGTATTTGATTGTACAACCTCATGTATATAGATGATGGAGAAAGAAAATATAAATTTGTTGTAATATTTAAGCTTATATTTATATTAAATTTAAAGAGATATTTTCTTCAATGTCCTTATCTATATCGTCCCTACTTGATGTAATAATATTTTCATTATGTAAACCCAACCTTACTTGATGTAGTGTACATGATTATCTAACCTTTATTATTGTAATAATATATTCATTGAGCCAACTATCAATGTCCATTATAGGATCTTTGCTAAAATCTTCAAGATTCTGATCCAAAGCAAATAGACTACTACCAACATAGTGCCATACTATAATAAAATTGAAGGATAAAATTCTAAGTACTAAGTATGTATTTGCAAGCAATAGAGTCTTGATATCCTTGTATCCCACCTCTCATCAACAAATTGTAGGACATGGTCATATACTCACAGCATGGCCTTTATCTTTGTATCTTAGCATTGGAAAAAAAAAATAGTAAATACATTAATAGGTATAAAGAAAGTAATATTTCTTAGCCTACTTGAGATATTAGCTTTCAATGTTTTCTATATCCTAGAAAAGATTTTACATCTATAGCTCTCACTAGTGGATGGATTTGATAAAGACCACTCAAGGCTTGTAAAATTAGGCAAAGGAAGTGGAGATATTGCTTCCCATTGGCCATTATGCATAGGGATAATATAAAAATGGCCATCTAAAAATTTTACATTCTCTATAAGATGTAATTTTCTCTTACCTTTGTACATTCCTTCTCTAATCAAACCATGCATAACATCAAGAATATCAATAATAGACTCAATGATGGACTACCATTCCTCAAGTTTAGAAGGATAGATATTTACAAATAGAAATAAAACTTGTCACAATAAAACCTAATGCCAAGTTTAATAAAATAAAAGCATTGAGAATAAAATACTTACAATTTGATCTATACAATGGAAGAATTGAAGCTCCAAGTTCAAAATGCAACTCTCTATGTATAAATATATGTTGTATTAAAACCTCTTTTATGCTTTTCATATTTACTCCAAGTCTGAAATCTTTGATCCTACCATTCCAAGTAAAATGAATTAAACATAGATATGGATGTGATTTCAAAGCTCCGATGCCTTATTGAAGGTCAAATTTCTATATACATGGCAAAGAGAGGCGAGAAAGAGAAATGAGCAACTACTAAGGAAGGAAAGAGATGAGAATATTAGAATAAGAAGTAACTGAAAGATCTTGTGAAGCAAGAATCCTGTACCATTCAAAACCATGTGAAATGCCATGTTCAATATGCAAAAAATATATTTGTACAAAAAGCCTAATGAGAACAAGCTCATTTATTTGATCTTTAATAGAGGAGAAAAGATTCATACTATCAAAGTAAGAAGAATCCATACTTTAAGATAAAAGAAAATTGATAAGAATTTCTTTTAAGAAGGATATTGGAAGTGAAATCATTTTTACATACACAATTTTCTATATCCTCACCTAATTAATATATCTTGTCTACCCTTTATCTTAAGTTCTGTAGTAAGGGCTACATGATTACTAGAATAAGAAAATAGCATTCCTTTGGTTAAGATGTACTTAATTTCTTCACCCAACTCTTCTTTGATTAGCCCTTAATGGAATGTACATATAAACAATGTTTATCCTAGTTGGAACTAGCTATCCTTTTTCTTTCCCTACACAATAACTTGAGTAGTACTGTATTCTTATCTCCAAATTTATCTAGTGCCATTTTAAAGTTAATGTTATAAACCCAATATAAAAATTATGTTAACTATCTTAGAACTATCATGTGCTCCATAAATCAACGACTTGAAAGTCTTTCTTCCTCTCTCTCTCTCTCTCTCTCTCTCTCTCTCTCTCTCTATGTGTAAATGTGTGTTTATACTTTTTTGCTATCCTCTACTGACTAAGAATAAAAAATGAGAATATCATGCTTGTAGGTTTCTGAAAAATGATCATGGATATATGAGAGTTTAATTTATTGAAAAAAAAATTAAAATGCAAATATACTTGTGTATGAAGGACTACCCATCAAAGCAAAGAAGAATCCTAAAATTTAAATCATCAACATCTAAGACTAGAATCTAAGCCCTAAACACTAAATGCTCTTATATCTTATAATGATAAGCACTCAGGGGGATCACTCATGAATATATGTATATATAATGTGAGTTCAAAATAAGTTGCTTTTAGAACACCAGTTTTATACCTTTTTTACATACAGAAGGGTGTCATATAAAGGGGTTACTTTACAGATTGAATAGAAAAGGATTGTGTTTTATTCAAGAAAAATTCACAGATTAGGATATTTATATAGTGAACCCCTCGAGGACAAGCAATGTATCTAGTTTGTGAAGGATCGCTCATCAAAGCACATGAGAATACTAAGCCCTAAACTCTAAATAATGTACTAATAGCTTTGAGGTTGTCCCACATGTTAAATTTGAGACTTTCCATCACATGATACATTGACAAGTAATGTATCCACTTTGCACAGGAGTACCAAATAAAGCGTTATCGGAGCGTTTGGGGTCGAAAGTCTACCACGGGGTAAGAGAAAGTAGGGTGAAGGGAGACTCAGGGAGAGGAGTAGACTGAAGAGAAAGGGTTTAAGGAAATAGAAGGTGTAATAGAATACTCACAGAGGTGAAGCGTGTCAATTTATTTTTGCACTATGAGATGGTAAATCTCTTGTAAACAAAAGCCTGCATAAAACAATAACTTTCTCTATGCTTCTCAGGCCGCTTATCTGATGCTTCCATTGTCGTTGAAATGGGGATAAAATACTAGGGCACGTTGTCATGATGTTATGAGGACATAGTGTGAAAAAGTATGGAATGCATCATCATCCAACTTCTTTATTGATCTAGAGAGCCAATGTGATCTAAGCCATTAGTACTAGTGTGAGTTGCATGGATTATCCGAAAATACTAGATTTTTGAATAATTTTAGTCTATTTTTTATATTATTTATTGTAAAAATTCGAAAAAGTTAGAAAAAGCTTCCAGATTAGGATGGCATGCAAAAAGATAGTTGCTTTTTCAACCAATTAGGAGATTTTTTAGAAAAAAGACAAATTGACAAAATCGCGCGCATCGTGATCACTATAAGCAGGCTGAAAACTATAGATTGAACTGAAAGAAGAAGAAGGAGTGATCTAGGGGATCCGTGACTAGTTATCCTCGAGTTTTACCCCCCTTTTGGGGCCAACGGAGCCATCAGATTTGGGTTTCGGACAGCAAACAAAGATCTAATTTTCCTGATCCACGTTTTTGGTCTACGAAGAACTAATGCCTGGAGATTGCTTCTAAGTAGTGTAAAGATTCCAGGTTCTTTCAATATTTTTTGTTTCAACTCATTGTGATTTGTTTTTATAGTGTTTACCACTTGGATATTCTCTATCTTCTCTTCCATCTCCTATCTCTACTTCCTTCTACTTCTGATCCCCGGTGGATTCGACCTTTCGACAAAAACCCCTCCGACAATGTGGCCAAAATTCTCCCAAATCACTCCTTCTCCCAATTGCTCGAAGTGCTATTTAGTGCCTGAACACTGCAATCACATGTTGTACGATTTCGCCAATCCTTCTTTTTACATAAAATCACCCAAAAATGGCTGAAAGCTACTTGCTATTTTACATGTCATCCTTTTCTAGAAGCTATCTACATTTTTTGGATTCCTATAAGAGATAATATCTAAGATATCAAAAATTGGCTAAACTTATTCAAAAATCTAGTATTTTTGAACCATCCACACTACGAACACTGACATTAATGACTAATATGGCATTGTCTCTCTAGAACAATAAGAAAGCCAAGTGATGATGCAATCTAGAGTTTTTCACACTGTGACCGTGTAGCCGCATGACATCCATCCCGTCTTAGCCTGCACATCCTCTGGCATGTGCCAAAGTCTTATGGATCTGCAGTGTCAGAAGAATTATCCTCTGCCATGTTAATGTCTTCATCTTCTACCTCTTCTTCTTCCATATTCTCATGTTCATGCTCACTATCCAACTTCTTCAACTCATATGTGAAAGACTCCCTACATTTAAAGAGCTTGATACATTTTCCAGCCACTAGAATCCTTAAATTTGTCCCGTCCATCTCATTTAATGCATAGCTATAATTATCGAAAACAAACCTTACCACATATGGACCAAACCACTGCTTTGCCATCTTTTGACTGGAACTATGCTAATTTTCCATGTTGCAGTCATAAACCACCACCTAGTTCCTTCTTGAATAGCTCATGGTCGAAGTCTATGTCACTTGTCAAACCTCTTCTTGTTCTTGATCCTTGCAGTTCTCAACTTTATCATGGTTGTCTCAATGTCTTCAGTCCTTCTTTCTAACCATCTAATGCGTAGGACTAGCAACTATTCCCTATTGATCAAACTATTTTCCCATGGTAGAACACTCCAAGTAGCAATAGTCTCCTCAATCGACATGATTGACTGTTGTCCATACATTAAATCAACAGGCATATACCCTGTAACTACACTATGAGTGGTCCTATCAGCCCATAAAGCAAAGGGTAACATTCTTGGCCACTCTTTCATCCTACTCTTGCATGAATTTGCTAATGCCTTAATGATCGGCTGATAACCTCTTTCACTTTTGCCATTTGCTTTAGGATTTTAGGCTAAAGTTAAAGACAACTTGATACCCAATCGTGAAAAGAAGTCAGGAGCCTCATTTTCTTGCATCCAATTCTCCTCTATTTGCAACCACTTTACCAACACAACCATACTTGCACAAGACTTCTTCCAAAAAGAACATGCAAAATGCTTGAGCAGTCTTTGTATTAAGAGCTCATCCTTCCACTTGATTTATCAAGTCTTCTCATACAAGCATAAGATATCTCATATACCATAAATCTATAGGTATGGTAACCAAATCAACTACCATTTGTAATGCATAGACAATGGATAGGTTAGTTGCAACCCATCTCTATGGTTTACCATGAAATACATCTGACAGACACTTCATGATTCCACATAATGCTCCACATCTTTATACATGTTTTTTCACTAATACTTCTCTTTGACCTTGGCAAATGTGCCCCAAACTCCTCTATGTCCAGTCCATAAGGTTTCATGAAACTCCTGCATTACCTGTTGTTGAGAAGGCCTATCTCCCAATACACGTATTGGAGCTCCTCTCTTTTTCTTTGCATGCTTCCATAAATAATTGTCTTTCAAGAAAAACTCATAAGATTTTCTTTTAACTCTTTTGAATTCAGCTTTAGACCACTCAGCCTTCTTTGTCTTGAGGCTGAGATATTGGCCTAGTTCTAGTCAATAATTCTCATACAACTCTTCAAAAAATTGTGTTCTCACAAAAGCATAACACTCATGATGCTTTCTCTCTGCTGCCCATCTCTTGTGCATGGCTGTAAGTTCTTTTCTTTTTGCTAAAATCCCTGTTACAACACTTGTACTTGTAGTAACAACAGCTGCATACTCATTCCTTGCTGTTGCCATAAAGTTGTTTTCCGCAGCTATCACATCGTCCTCTTCATCTTCCATAATGTCCTCTTCATCTTCAAACCTTGATCATGAAACCATGTCAACAACACGGTTTTCTCTACCTACAATATACTAAAAATCAAGGTAAAGTGACTTTATATATGCAATCCACCATAACATGGCAATATCAAGAGTTGAGCAATTTACTATCATGCCCAATAGAGGTAGACAATTAGTCTCTACCACTAAATGAGCTCCCATAAACTTTACTCACTATCACACTAAGGGTTGTCACTACACTTGAAAGCTCTCTTTTGACTTGTGAATACCACTATTGTTGTTTGTTGAGGACCGTTGCTCCAAACCGAATGGCATACTTATGGATTTATGGATTTTTTCAAAAAATTTCTCAAACGACTTCATAAACTATATGAAGTTTACCACATAGTATTGAGAGAGGAAATATATGCTCTAAATTTTCAAACACAATTCAACCCATGATCAGAGCAAACATACTCACTAAAAAAATTTAGTAGACCACCCAAACCTATTCAATAAGCATGAGATTTACTTACTACTTCTTTATCCTTTCTTCTTCCAAATCACTAATCTCTCTGAAGCTTGCTTTTAATGAGAAACTATAGATTTTCTCTAGCTTCTTTGGAGGGTAACGTTGGCATTACCTGATGGATTACATGCTATAGAAGACCCCCATGGTCAATAACATAAAAAATAAAATGGGAGGGATTCCTATTGTAGACACAGTGACCTGTAAAAATACTTCTCCCCTTCATTCATTCATGATCTGAGGCTCCATGATCTTCTCCACTCCTACTAGCTCTCTTAGCATCACACAAAATCTCCCCTCTTTTTCTTTATTATAGTCCCAAGGATTTTTCATTGTAGCAAGCTTTTCATTAAATTCACCTTTAAAAGAAGAAGATCAATACCATCCCTCATCCATTTAGATGTTGTTGATTCCCTTCACCTAATGTTTGACACATGAACCTATTATTGACTTTCTCCTAGAACTACCTATGAGAATGAGATCTCTTGAAAGAGTTCAAACACACTCAAATGTCTCATACATATCACCAAAGGATTATGCCCATGAGACTAGTCAGTACCAAAGAGAGCATCTTGTTTCCTAATCATTTGAGGATTCACAACATGACTATGAACAGAGAATTCCAAAAAAGCATAACCTCGTTTGGACACTCCATTCTTTCTCAGCATATTTTGACTACATCGACAATCTAAAACATTGCCCTCACATCATCCTTGAATGCATTCGTAGCATGACTATGAGAGTCGAGAATTCCAAAAAGGCATACCTATGTATCGATTTTCTCACAAACACCTCAAGTCTCCTCCTTATCTACCTTTCACCATTTGGCCTCTACTCAGATAAGGTATCTTCCTCCTCTCCCTCTCCCTCCTCAGCATCATCTTCTTCATCTCCATCATCCTGAGTTCTCTACATCCTAGAAAGTGGTCCGATCCTCTTCTATTTGTGATCTCGGTGTCCTCCCCTCATAGTGCAATTTGGAACCTTCAGTTTTGACCATTTGATTTAGTGTATTCTACCTAAATCTTGCTCAAATTTTCCTCCTCTCTCTTTCTCTTTTATGGAGTTTTTGAATTGGCCTCACTCCTCCATAGCCCCTATTCACATACCAATAATCTATATATATGCAAGCAAGCTCATACATACCAAAAGTAGGCATATATACCCATATGTGTGTATGCATATATGTATCAGGCACACAAGGTTCACTTAGAAAAAGATGAATGCATTTGAACAAGTGCATTAAAAAATGTACAATTAGTGAATCTTCCGCTTGGCATGGAAGTAATTTGTGAAGTAGGGGTATACAAAACCCCAATGCGTGTGCTCAGAAACAATGTGCAGTTAAGTGCTTGTGACCCTTTAATCCTAGTGAAATGCATGAGTTAATGATTAAGAAAATTTTACCTTTTCCTCATATTGCTTAGAATTGTGCATCGAGATTCCTCTAAGCCTATACACATGACCAAATCTTGGCATACACGATTGTATGCATTATGGAAATTCAAAACCAAAACAAGGTTTAAGTTCCTTACCTATTGGAGATCAAGTTCTTTTTCAATGATCAAAACTCCAATGCTATTATCACACAAACAAAAAAGTCCAAAATCCTAGCCATCCTATGTAAACTTAGGAAATTTTTAGGTTTAGTGGAAACATGTAAAAACACCTTCTCGGTGGGTGCACATGGAGATTGCTTTGAGGGAGTAAGGTTGTTTGGGTATGAAAAAGTTACATATTCAATGTTCTATGAATTGGCCTAATTTTAGTAACCCAAAGAGAAAGAGTTTCCAAATTATGCATACGTGTGTTCTAGACAAAGGAAGATTACCATTACTCTTAGTCCCCCTCAAGCGTGCATGTGCACAAACACAATTAGACTTCCCAATACTCCCTGTGCACCCTCCAAAAAGACCAATCAAGATGTGGTGTCCAATTTAGACCTTGCCAAAATCATTTCTTGTTTGTGTGTGTATGTGTAGACATACATATAATAGAGAAAGAGAGAGATTGCATACGGAGATGCAAACAGGTTCAAATATATTTTTGAGTAACTTGATTTGTGATGGATTCTCTTGTGGGGATGCTGCTACAAATTAATGATGGCTCCATATAGCATGGGTGAGGGCTAGATTATAAGTCAATCAATCAACTAGGGTAGCCAAGTGGTGCAAATCATTGGCCTAAAGCTAGTGCAAAGCATTGAAAGAATCTAGGCTTAAGGTGTGGGCTAGATTATGAGTCAAACAATCAACTAGGGTAGCCAAGTGGTGCAAAGCATTGGCCTAAACCTAGTGCGAAGCATTGAAGGAATCTAGGCTTAGAGTGTCTAGTGTCTTTTATGCTAGTGCTACAATACATTTGGACATAGAGATGCTAATGAGACATGATCTTAAGTGTTCTTTTGGATGAATCATTGAGGTCAATGGATGGTTAATGATGATACAATGTATAACCAATGATAATTCTACAAATTTATCAATATATAAGCTCTTAGACATTGAAAGAAAGGGCTATATTAAGTATGGAAATCTTTGTGCAATTACCCCACAACAACACCCCCACGGTTCACGGCTCCCATAGTCCATTATCTATGGTCGGTTGCCACCCAATTCTTGATAATGATAGCCCATAGTTGTTGTGCATCGAAGCTCTTAAGCAATTGAAACACCAAGGAATATGCTCCCTCTTTTGGTTTCATTAATCCAACTCCTCCTTTTGACCTCTCAGTTATGACCAACTCCCATGCTACAACATGTCATCAATATTTGTTTCCTTCATGTTGGAGTTACTCTCCATTTTCACATCCATCCTGACATAGACCTGCAAATTTGAATTTTCAATTGTCCAGACTTGCATTGTGACCCCTCATGCCAACCCTAAACCCTAATACCAACATTGAGGTTGTACAATGCGGAGAGGCCCAACCTCTACTACAACACTTGTCTTGCTTTCAAAGAAATTGTCCACCCTTTTGCTAATGATTTGCTGCAATCACTGGTTCTATTTATATTAGCCTCTTTTCATAGTTTGGTCACCTTCTTCACCATGGCCTTCTTCACCACGGTCTTCTTCTCAAAGCAAGTCTAGGATATCATTTTCCTCCCTTGAAAGACAATAATATCCCCTACTCAACGTTCTCATGGGTGCACCATAATCTCTTCCTTCTTTTCTTATCCAAGAATAGGCCCCCTTGTTTGTTTTGTTCAATCACCTGTGGCTGGATGTTGCATAGTAGAATTGTCATACAATTGGCAAGAGGTTGACAAATTGTTTAAGGTTTAAATAAGAAATATATGCCTTAGCTATCTATATCAATTAAAAGAAAAAAAATTGATTGTTGAATATATTGGACGAAAATCGAGAGAAACTATACTAGCAAAATTTCCCACTTCTCATGTCCTTTTGTCCTAGAAATTTAAAGCCGATCGAAGAGCACGTAATCTACCTTCAATAACCACTAGTACCTTTCAAGGCACCATTAGCACATGAAACCCAATGGGATCCATTTTTAGCTCCTAATGCTATAATATTGAAACAATTGAGGCATGCTTCAGAAACCACATAGGCACAGGTCGTCCAAAAGCTCACATGTTGCAGCGTCGTGATGTTGTGCATCCACCACATCAAAGCCACTTCGGAGTGTCTTGATTCTATCATTTTTCTTTTGTGCTTAAAAGTTGTTGTTGGTGTTACAAAAGATTTAGTGATAGGCCATCTTTTACATGCTGAAACAATCAAATAGGGTTTGGAAAGAGCTACAGCTTTGGTTGGCAATATACTTGTCGGCATGTATGGTAAATGTCGATTGCTTGCGGAAGCACGACAAATGTTTGATAGGATTCATATAAAAGTTGAAAGTTTGTGAAATTCATTAACCACAGCATATGATGAATCATGGATTAAGAAGCATTTAATTCCTTGGAGAAAATGCAAGTTCATGGTGAGGTCGTCAAAAGGGGATTTGAAAGCAGTTCCTCCATTGGCAACACCATAGTGGATGTGTATGGAAAATGTGGGTTTCTCACAAACTTGTAGAATGTCTTTGACCAGCTTCAAATATGAAATGTTGTGTCATGGACTGCTCTAATCAAGCTACATGTGGAATAAGGGAATGGGAAGGAAGCACTAAACTATTTGACGAAGATGGAGATGGATGGAGTTTCTCCCAATGTTGTTACACTTGCTTGTAGCTTGAAAGCCTGTACTACGAAAGGAATGATTGATAGAGGTTGGGAAATACATACCAAAGCTATTAAATGGGACCTCTTAAATTTCCATGGGTATTATATGGAAAAGGATTATGACACAAATCCAACTTTGGAACTCGATAAAGTGCCTCTTGAAAATACTCTTATAGACATGTATGACAAGTGTGGCAATATGAAAGATTCTTAGAATGTTTTTGATGCAATGCTTAGTCCACACCTTGTGACATGGAATGCGTTAATCACAGGATATGCACAAAAAGGGTAGTGTGCAAATTTGTGTTTCAAATATTTGACAAAATGAGGAATATAAATATACTACCAAATGGGATCACATTTCTCAACGTGCTCTGTCTACAATCATGCTGAGCTTGTTGATAAGGGTCAGCACTAATTTGAGGTTATGAGCAATGAGTATCACAACTCGCTCAATATTGAGCACTACAACTGCATGGTCGATATCCTTGGGCGAGCTGGTCAATTTAGAAAGCCTATTAACACAATATTAGTGAGTTTGGGAATCTCCCAATTCCCATTTTTTGAATACTAAAAAGGTGGCACCTGGATAACATGCCCATAAGTTTCTCAAAACCATATGATGTGACCTATCATTGGAAAGCACTTGAAAATTGGAATTTATTGAGCTATAGAGCACTCGATTTGGAGTTATCGTGTTCAAGTTATGACAAATCCAAAGATTTGGCCACGTGTCCCAAACTTATGGGAAATTCCCATATTCCCCAATATGGTGTTTATTGTTATGTTGGACAGGATGCCTTTTCCAACCGAATCTTGTCACATGGTGTAGTTCGTTGGGAGCTTGCCACTAATGGGGTAAATCTGAGCTTCGCAAGATTGAAACAATTATTTGCTCATGGAGAGGGTCAACGAGCTTTTCGGGAGGATGAGGACGATAAAAAAGGAAGATTAGCACTAAAAATAAGATTAGGTTTTTTTTCTATCCTCCATCATCTACGAAGTCCGACTTAGGCCGCCTCTTAGAGGAAGCCATCCCGACCTAAATTGAGGGCGGAGACTCTACAAGGATTGAAGCTGATTTGACAAAGCATGGATCCTCCCAGACATAACACTAGGATGTGATTTTATGTCGCATGCTATATGGAAGGCACGCCATCATTATGAAGCATCATCATCTATGAGCTATACTATGGAGGGCACAATCGCAATGGAGACAGGGATTGTGAGTACCCTTACTGTCGAGGATGGCTATAATCATGATCATGCACAAGAATGTTATCTATGAGGAGAAGAATTGGGGTCTAGAGGCTACAGCTGATTCACAACAACACGCATGTTGATCAGGAAGAGAAGCATCAGTGTCTTCCACAAGGAACTTTAGACACAAGACTAGATAGTAAAAATACAAACATCTAGTAAATGAACTAATTTTCCTAGTTAGTAAGTAGGAATTTTCATCTTCAAACTAGGTTTTTAATTTTACTACATAGAAATGAAGTGATAACTAGTAAAATGACTCTTAGCTCGTAAATGTATGAAAATTTTCTAGTTACCATGTAGGAAATTTTGGATTTAAACTAGGTTTTAATTTTACTAGATAAATATATATAAAGCTAAAAAAGTAAAATAAATGTCTATATAGCAAAGCAAACAAATAAATTTTTAGTTATAGTAAATAATAACGTTTATATAACCAAGCTAAGAAGTTGTTGCAAGCATGTTATGCTAGTGTATTGTACCTCAACCTATGATGCAGTTGTCAAGCATAGGAGAGTTATTAGTGTAGCTTATGTTCTCAATCTCCTCTTGCATGTTTTTCATCTAGAACATACTATTTCATGTAGAGGCAATGATAGAATAATTTTTCCTTGTAGCCATTGTTTGCATCAAACATAGTTTTGCAATGCAAAGGGGAGGATGTATAGAATTGTAGAGTGATGTAATACGTATGGAGATTTTAAAACAATATCATAAGAAACATGCAAAATTATTAAAACACAAACTTGTCAATTCAATTCTTGCATATCCATCTATTAATATTCTCATGCTTAATATTCTCATGCATGGTTTATGTTTGATATCTTGATAATCATGCATTTGCATGTACTTTCATTTATAAAAATTGTGCATGCACATGGTATGTATTGCAAGAGAGAGATATTTTATATGAATTGAAAAATGTAAAACTTAGGTGAGAATCTTGATCACTGCAAGACATAAACTTTTAAATACAAGACACACACATGCACATCATCTCAGTCCTTCATTTCTTTGCATGTGGATGATTAAATATGCATGTGCATGCATGTTCTCCTTCTTTTATGAAACTTGAATATTTTTATGCTTGTGTAAAACTTAAGATAACCTCATAAGTGAGCCTATTCAATGCTATCAAATATAATAGATTTACTAAATTAACTCCCTCAATCACTCTCTCACACACACACACACACACATCTCTCTCTCTCTCTCTCTCTCTCTCTCTCTCTCTCTCTCTCTCTCTCTCTCTCTCTCTCTCTCTCAACACATAATCAAAATACATTAGAAATGAAATGTTCACACATTTTTTAAATCAATGTCAATTGTTGTCAACTAGACTTCAATAATTGTCATAGTACTCATGTTTAAGTGGAGCAAAATATCAATAAAGAAGGATTTTCTTATGCAAATCAAGTCTTGTCTTGAATTTATCCATGCTATCATACAATTTGAAGCCATTCTTGATCCATCTTGCTTTGCAATGCTTATCTTAGAACTTCTCATACCACAATATTAGTAGATTAGATGTTATGACTTTCCTTTAGGAACCATCAAAGTGTGAAGACAAAAGCAAAGGAAAAATCACTAATTTATGTAATGGACTACCCTTTAAAAATGTGTATTTTTGTTAAGGCAAATAGAAAAAGAAAACTTACTAATTTATGTCATGGTATATCATTTAAAAATTTGTGTGTCTATGTGTGTGTGTGTTAACTAGAAACTTCTAAAGGAACGAGAGTGCACATGCAACATTTCCCTTTGTTTTTGTCTATTTTGAGTTCCTATAAAAGGTTCATGTCTCGCATATTTCTTCAACTACTATATCATTTAGAGAAATGGCACAAAACTATCACAATGGCACTTAGATTGACCAACAATTTTAGCTTTACAAGGTAGGAGGTTCGGATAACATCCTGGCAATGTCTATCACAAGAGGTTGAAAACATTTTGGATTACTTAATATTATAACAATAAAGATGAACCTTCTAATTTAGGAAAATATCATAAGATGAGATAAGAACTCATTTATTTATACCTAGAGGTAGTAGAGCTCACAAGATGAGATGAGAACCCATTTAGCTCGACCAAGCTCCAAAATTGTTAAAGCACTAGGAGATCACACAACTATCATGGACGTGTGGTACATCATTTGTATTAGTAAGTACACTATTAGTAACTTTAAACAATTTCTCTTTGCCAAAATTGATCATGCATACAAACAATGTCTCTTAGTAATTATGTCTATTGTTGTAGACTTTTGAGTAGGAAGCAAGTTGTTTGAGGAAGAAGGCATGATCCTATCAAGCAAGGATCACCTCAACATTTATTAATACATGCATTGTTAATATAATGTTAAACCATAGCAATGATGTGCATGTGAAAAGGAGCCTTGAGATGACAATTGTATGACCTTATGAGATGGGAGCCAACAATTCTTGCACCTACCTTATATAGAGCCATGGAGATAAGACCCAATAACTATTGCAGCTACCTTACATCAAGCCATGTCAGATAGTGTAAGAGCCACTTGAGTTTGATGACTAGGAAATGGGAGTAGAATTATCTTATTCAATGTCATATTTCTCATATGACATGTACCTGGTGCACAGATTGGTTGCTGTATGCTCGCGTAGTGAATGCCGGAAGGTCCCCAAGAACAATAGAACTCTACTTTTTGCACAAAATTCAATGTAAAAAGCATGAACGACATGAACAAGAGACCAATTGGGTGCAATATCCCCCCATGTCAAGATTGTGGGAGAGAAGGAAGGAGTCTCACTTGTAGCTTTCTTGCTTGCACAATGGGGGAATACACACAAAGGTGGAGGCTGAAAACAGTTTTCCTCTACTTAGTTGTATAAGCCAAAAGAACTCTAGTACAAGGAAATAGAAGAACCCTATATATGGGTCTCAAACCAAACTCAACTAACTAAGGTGGCATACTAACTGAGCCACAAACTAGAGTAGATAAGGATAGCTATCATGTAGCTATTATTCATGGGCGGTGTACCAACCGCATCTGCAACTGACAAGTCGGTGACATAAATGCACAACGGTCACCCTGGCATATCACGAGTGGAGCTCGATATCTCAACACTCCCCCTCGAGCTCAATCCCAATTCTTGCACACCAAGCAGGTCTCTGAACTTGTGCAGCTTCTTTGCGCCCAATGCCTTTGTAAATATGTCAGCTACCTGATCCTCTGTGCTGACACAAACTAGATCAATAAGACCTAGTAAAACCCTCTCCCGCACATAGTGATAATGCACCTCAATATAACAACACATGCAATAAATTTGCAACGCTAATAGCGATGATTATAGAGAAAAAAAATTGTGGAAGGGCAGTAGTACTATGTGCTATATTTGGGCTATACAAAAGGGTTATAGTAAGGTGTATAATGCTTGTCAAAATGAAGGCAAAGTATACTTGAATCTACAACTACAGTGATACATAAAATAAATATAAGATCTCTTAATGAAAGCACTTATGAAATCAGGGTAAGATACAAAAGATAATAATAACATAGTACATAGAAAATGTCTACATAAATCACAGGATCAAAAAAGAAGAGGATGTGCACTCCATGGATCCAAGCGCGAGCTATAGATCCTCACCATCCAGAAAGCTCGTCTTACTGCAAAGGAGCATGGAATGGACTCCGCAAAAAAAAAACAACTAGACATCACTCCACCATAGAATAATGCATTTTAATTACAATTAGTAACTATGGATAAGAAAGATGAGTGACTTACTTGGCTGCTGCGTGCATATAATTGTAACGTGTCCACTAGAATCATCCAGGACACGTCTTAGCAGTCCATCGGAAAGGATGTCTAGAAAGCTCTGCCCGACATTCCCATGGAATGTTACGGGATTTGCGATCTAGGTCTTCCCGCGTCTGCCACGTAGCGGAAGTATCCTGGCCGTTTCCACTTACGATCGATCAAAATTAGGGTTTTCCTGATGGGTCATTAGCTAACAACAACTAGCGTCAGACCCGAGCGAACTACTTTACCCAAAAAACGCCAGGTCCGAAGCGGATTCACACTGCATTTGGTTCAAGGAGAATGGGAAATGAGAGGGATGCAAAGCTCAACCTCTCTGCCATAAGGCATAGTCCCATTCCGTTCCCCTAAAACATCGTAAATCGGGTAAGATGTAACTCTAGGTCATCGTTCTCGTTATTCGTTTCGAAGATGATGATCATTCCGCTGTTCTTCGAGATTTTTGAGAAAAGTTTCCGGCTAACTGGGACCACCCAACCGTAGGACGGACCCATGGCCCATCCTCTGCACTTTCCTCGGTTTGTTTTAGTTATGTAATTATCTAACACATTAATTTGACATATAATAATCAGCTTCTTTAATTAACCCTATTAAGCACTGGTTCCTTCACGTATTCTTATCACGTGACATAGAAAAACAATATCAAGCAAGTTCTTTTAACATTTCATCATTTTATTTTTGAAATACAAGGAGTTCCGCCCGTAGGCTTGTCCATAATCCGCCCGAAGGCTATCTAGTAATCCTCACGGATCACTATTCCAAGCTTCTGTCCATAAACTAATATGCGGGCCTCGAGATCCAATCCCGAGTCACGTTAGCCTCTTGTGTAGGACCCGGAAGGCGAGGGATTTACGGCCAGAGCCCCCCTGGCACCCAAGCATCCTCCTGCTCCAAGTAGAGCTCAACGGATAGACCTCTCACGGTGGGTTCGGTCCACGTTCCCGGCGCGGTCAACAACCCCCTTGGTTAGGGTCAGGCAGGCAATCGGGGGTAACTGAAGCTGCCTCTTCCTTCAGGCCTTCAACCTGAAGCATTAGATATCATTTCATCCTTTAGTTCTTTGAGAAAACCATGCAAACAGTGCTTTCTAAACTGTTACAAGCACAATCAATTCCAGTGATCGTTTACTTGGCCAACTCTTAAGGAGTGAATCATTCTCTCCGAATACATCCAGCATTCGATCCGGGATCAATTGCGACTTGGCAAGATCCCCAAGGGTTTGTTTGTTCACCCTTTTTGCCTTGGGTTAGGGCCATACCCTGTTTACCCTACTTAACCAATACCTTAAGTTTTATTAACAGTAAATCCTGGCGACCATGTCGCTCCAATTTATTGATTGATCATTTGCTTCCAAGAAAATACCTAACTTCCCTTTACTTGGCAATTTTTCCCCAAGAAAGGTGATGTAACAGGATGACTACTCATACTCTTGCAAGTTAAACTTGCGCAAGAACTTGCCAACCTCATTTCAAGAAATGGCAAAACTCTCTTGTGAACAAACCACAAGTCTATGCGACGTTGCAACTTATTGCACAAGTGTCGCATCTATTCCATGGGATCATTTCACCCATTGAACGGCGTTTTCTGGTCACGGAATTATCTCCAGACGAGAAGCAGGGTTTAGGGCGTCTTCTTACCCAACCCCTTCCTAATTACACTAGGCCGACAACGTTCGGTCCTAGGAATTCTAACTCAATCCGAGTTTCATCATTTGAACGAGTGATCCTTAGGGTAGAAACCTTAGATCGTTTTATGCATGAGCGTCCAATTGTCCCTACATTCCATGAATGTTGGTAGGACCTTTGGTTCAAGGGTTCGTCTTGGTAACAAGTGCGTGAAACTAGGTCAAGTCCTTAACGTGCTAAACCCTAGTTAGCACTTGGGTTATTTATCGTATCGGTTGAGCCATCCTATGCGAATCGCTTTCGGTTTAGGTGATTTAGATAATTCGATCTACTTGTCTTGCGACAAGGACGAACCATCCCTAGAGATGTTAACTATATCTTAAAGGAGAAAGCTAGTTGTAACATCTTCACAATTCACCTAAACGCGTGATTCATTGCTTCTACGTACCCCTAAATTCGCAATAACCCTAACTTTTCTTGTTAAGATCAAAACGCATGTTGAATTGCGGCATAACTTCCATTGATCCTACTAGTACTTTCATTCAAGAATCATGCCCATAATTCTTTTACTAAGCTTTTAAGATTTCATGCTTCAATAAACCATGCAGCCTTTCCCTAAATACAACTCTTGATGAATGAATTTTTTCATATGACTAATGTGCAACATGCACTCCTTTCCTGACTACAACGTAGTGAAATTCATGCCAAAAAAACTAGAGTTGACCTATTCCAATTTACAATCACATGCCACACGCAAATTCCTAGAATCATTTCCGCGCTCTTCTATTTCCTACGAGGTTAAGGACTTTCCCTAATGAATCATTCAATGAAGATCTGTCTAAAAATGTGACGTGCAATTAATCTTTCCATGCCTAGTCAAAGGTGCACTTTAATAATCTCAACCTTATAATGATAGGCAATAAGTGTTCTAGGCCGTCACTTTGACATGCACGACAAGGCAACATACTATTAAGGATGTTAAATGGATAGACAATTTCTTTATATGGAAAATACCAATGACCCAATTTCATGTCATGAACTAATTCTAATCATTGTTCGAATAGTCGATTTATTTCCAGTTGCATTTAACTTGACTAGGTGATTTTAAGCATGCATAGGTGCTTCCTAATCCATGAAGTTATCGTGATTAATGCAATGCTTTTGCGTGGAATCAAAATTAGTAAAAACGTGGACTTGTGGGCTCAGGGAGATATCCACATGAATATTAGGAGAAGAACCTTTTATGGTTGCGCCTTGTGACTTTTTTAGGGCCCATCGCGAATTCGATCTTCGGTTAGCCTTCATGGATTTCGAACTTCTTGCCTTGGCTTGCAGTCTTATGATCTTGGCCTGTCTCCCTTTTACGCGAAAATCCCCTATGAAGTACAGATCCTTGAAGAAGTACCGGCTTGCAAGATTTGGCTTACGGAAGGCCTGAGGGTTTTGAGCTTGGACCTTTTTGTGGGAGAGGAGGGAGTTCGTAAAAAGGGCTCTTGTGAATGGCCTTGGGGCAATGGAGACTTTGAGAGTTCTTCCTCTTCTTCTCATAAAAATCCCGAGGCTAGGAATGGGCTTGTGGGTGATCGATGGGAAGGGGCTTGTAGGCTTCCCCTTCCTCTCTTCAATGCCCAGGCTAGGGGGGACTTGTGGGTGATTGGTGGGAAGGGACTTGTAGCTCCCTCTCCTTCAAAGCCCCGGAAGGGTGTATTAGGGAACTATTGGGAAGACCTTATAGGCTTCCACTTCTAAGCTTAAGAGGGAAAAAAAGATGTGGGCTCCCGGAGGGTTCCAAAAGGAAAGGTCCTTTAAAATCTTGGGTTATAACAGACTTTATAGGGTATCCACAAGTAGGGCCTTTAAAAGAAAACCGAGGGTAAAAAGGCTTGTGGGAGTTGCAATGGAAAAGGGGGTTCAAAAGGAACTCGGGGGGTAATATGGACTTGTGTGGGGGATCCACGAGAAGGGGGGACTTTATGGGGACTTGGGTGGGGAATCCACAGGAAGGGGGCTTAGGGAAGCCCCCTTAGAAGCTTCCAAAAGAAGCTTCTTGGATGTGTGATGGCCACGTGGAAGAGAGAGGGTTAATACGTGGCGGATGAAGATCCTCTGGGAGGGGTGATCGATTGACGTGGAGCCTTAGCGCCCCACTGCAATGGCGGAAGTGGCAGCGAGAGTGGCAGTAGCGTGCTTGCCCGGCGGCGATTAGTGGAGGATTTGGTATGGCAACAGTGGCAAGGCTGGCGCGGCTGAACTAGGCAGCGATCTCCATAGTTGGTGTCATCAACAACAGCTTCCTTCTCTCTCTCTCCCTGATAGCCTCAGCACCCCTCCTCTCTCACGACGACCTCCAACAGCCTTACGCAGCCTTCCCCTCTCATAGCCTTCTCCTCTTCTACGGCCGCCTCCTCCTTCACGGCCACCTTGTCTGCATCGGAGTATTGGGGCAACAGGAGGCCATCCTCTTCCACAGGGAGGACGGCACCCACCCATCTCTCGCCTTTCACTACCACGGCCCTCCTTTTCCCTGGCTATCCCCTACCACTTATATAGGCGAGGGGAGGGGGTCCTCCCTCCCCCACGCGACATCATGCATGCCTTCATCCCCTTGCGAGCTCCAGCGAAAAGGAGCTTAATAGCTCTTGCTATTCCCTTCTCCTCCAGCACGATAGTCGGCTGGAGGAGAGAGGGATACTTAATTAAAAAAATTTCCTTTATTCAATTAATGACCTCCTATTAAGTAGAGGTTCATGCGAAGAACGCGTACTTGGTAATTGGGAATGCTACAATAATCTATCGATCAATCCAGTGAGACTGTGTCCCTCTGCATATCGAGTCTCTAGGTCAGTGGGATCCTGGTTTGTAATGGAGTGCTACAAAGAAAACAAAATACAACTATTAAAAACATGATTGTAAGTACAAGTGATATTGCAAAAAAAAAGCGAGAATAACAAAAGAAAAACTTACAAAGTCCTCTAGATAAGTCTTGTGGCTGCCACTCTCAAGATGGTGGACCACTCCTACCTCAAGTCACACACTCACTGCCTCATGCTGTTGTCTCCAACATCTTAGAGAATTTGTTACCTGCTCCCTGAGTTGGTGCTAGTCATTTGTATCTAGCCACTCAGGCTTTCAGGCCCCACTCTTAAGTTCCTTGCATATGTCGGATCATCTATGTTACATGTACGCACTCAGGCAGTCCATCATCCAGCCTATGGAGAATCTATCTATTGTGGTGGGTATCAGAAACTCCTCATGTAAGGATGCTACTATGTAGTCCTTGCTCCCCTTCGGTATGCTTTTCCAATGATCCAAGATGTGCCAAAACACTTGTTGGCACAACTCTCTCATACAAGCTATCCCCCTCTTTCCCTCATCATTCATGATGACAGCTCCTGTCTTATCATTTATAAGGTATCCATACCCGTCTAGGGTATGTCTAAGATGTGTCCTCTCCCACCTACAACCGCACTCCTAGGCATATTTCGGAGACCTGTGTACATCTAGTGTACCCAGGAGAGTGGTATCTCTCAAAATAGCACCCATAGAGGTGCTACGTGCAGATGGTTGAGGAAAATCTGGAGTGACTAGAGTAGATGTCCCCAGAGGTATGACAAATCCAACTAGTGGCGCAAATCCAGCAAAACGATGAGACGGAGACACTACATGGGTACCTCCACAACAACCACTTGAGCCACCCTCTCTCGAACATGCACGAGATCTCTCCACACTGACCCCTAGAACCACTCCCTTTGTCTAGAGCATCGACCTCGTCTACTAGAAATCGAAGCACTAGAGTGTGCTAAACTAGATTGACGGAACATCATGACGGTGTCCGAGACAACTCCTAGTTCGCCATATCTCTGAATCAAGCCAATTTTTTCTAGAGTCATACGTGTGAGTATCTCCTGTAGCTCCTCATCACTCATCCCTCCACTCATTGTGCTACCCAAATATCCACAAAGGTCACCTGCAGAGACAAAAATTGATGTTATTATAATCCATATAAAGATTCAAGAAAACCACGATAATATAATTCTTTAAAAAATGATTTTATTTAAGATTCATATTCTAGAGTACCCTTATAAGTGATTCATCAACAAATTGAGTAGGTAGATACCACAAGTATGTTGTAGCCTATGGTCCCATGTCAATCTCCTAACACAACTCCGCATCATACACTGGAAGGTCGATAGAAAGGTCACCACAAAAGGATGTGTCCACCTCATTCTTGTTGAGAAATATACAAATGATGTATGCTCCATGAAGACTGTCCTAAATCCCATATGCACAATGAGGAAAGTGGAACAACCCAAACTCTATAAAGCATTATATTTGACTATCACTTTTATATGAATTGAATACAATGTCATGATGCTTTGTACTTTCAGTTAAGTGTCTTGTCATCGTCAATCCTACACAAGATTGTATTGCTGAGACATCCAAGCTTCCATCTTGAAACCTAATTCACTTGTGTAATGATTTGTCTCTACTTGTCCCTGTCATTATGAGTTTGGTCTTCATCTTTCATCCACCATAGCTTGTGTCATACTCTAGATCCGCATCTTATCACATGGTATTAGAACCTGGTCGGGCATGGCTTAGCTCATCTCTATCTCTTCCTAGCTCACATTGAGTGTTGGATCTCATCTCCAACTTCATTTGCAATTCTACCTTCAATAAAGCTTCCATGGTAGCCATAACCAACAGTACCCTATTAGCTTGAAGCTTTTATATCTCTCTCCACAAGCCAAATTTGTTTGGACTTCCTTCTAGAGAAGTGTTTCCCTGCTTCCAGATTTCCTCCCTTATTGCACCTCAATCATAAAAATTGGGCAACTACTACCTCAACATTGTCTGTTTTCAAAGTTGTTGTCATATCTGTGTCTGTGGATAGCAGCACCCACCTAACTTGGAGGAGTTTTATCTCCAAGGTCTCTTCTAGGAAAACCTTTGTGAACTCCACATGCTTCTACATGCCACATTACAGTGAGACATTGGTCCCTCAGCTACTCAATATTGCGAAAATTGGACAATGCTAGCTGATTTGCGCATGGTTTTGTTTGATTAGTCGACTCTCCTTCTACACAATGCCATTTCTGCCAAGATCATAGGGCTTTCGTAGAGCTTCAAGAGAGCTAAATTTCCATTAAAAAACTTTTGGAAATGATCCACTGCACCTCATAAAATCAGAAAAAAAACCAGACTTGCATCTAAACCCTAATCCAAGAAGCCATAGCCAAAGCTTCAAAATTTGACATTCTTCACAGTTTCTTCTCATCACTCAAGTCATCAACAATGATTTTAATCACTGAGCTATACTGTCTAAAGTTCATTACTATTTTGGAAGTGCCGAAGGAAGCTCAAAAGTTATCCATGAAGTTTGTAAGAGAAATCTGATCAAGTACCGACTAATATCCATTAATACTCAACTAGTATAAGTTTGACAATGATTCTCTTGTGTCTCTTGACACAACAAAATAAAACCTTTTGCTAGTTAACTGAAGTTTAGTAACATGGCACAGCTTAAGCAAATAACTAAATTTAATGGTGAAGGATTTCATGCGTGGAAGGAGAAGACCATGTATCACCTAATGCGAAAGGACTTGTGGGACATGTTTGAAGATGATGCACATAGCAAGGGGAAGGACGATGAAGACGGGTTCGTTGAACAAGACTATCTCAAAACCAAAGAATGGAAAAAAATGAATAACAAGGCACTATGCGTCATTGCTTGGGGACTAAGTGATGATATACTACATCACATATCTGGCATTAGAAATGCTAGAACCGCTTGGGAGGAACTTGACACAATGTTTGGTACCCAAGCAAAGAACTCAAAAGTAAAATTACTCCTGCATTTTTATAAACTAGATATCAAAGACAATGCTTCTACGAACACATACATTAACAAGTTCAAGAGCCTAAAAACCTAGCTTGCAACTCTTAAAAATAATATTGATGAAGATAAAGCAATAGCCGTACTGCTTGCAAATATAAACAAGGATCCATATGAGAACCTTGTGTCCACTCTAAGTAATGTTCCCACTCTCTCACTCAATGATATAGAACACTCACAGCCTGATGGAGAAAGTAAATTTAAAATTAAATATGTAAAAGAAACCATCTCATGGGAAAATCTTCTATATACCAAAGAGCTATTGGACCCAAAGGAAGAGGCTGGGGATTCAACACCGAAAACAGAAGTCAAATGCAATGTCATTATTTTCGTAAGACTGGCCATATGGCCAGTTAGTGTTTTCAAAAAAACAAAGCACAACATATGTAGAATTACCATCATCAATGTTAATTCATGAATGAAGAATAAGAAAAAGATACTTCTGCTACCATCAACAACTCTGACAGATGGTTCTAAGGAATTTGGTTCCCATAGTGGATGTAAAAACCCTATCAAGATATAAAGTTTCAAGCCTTAACTTGACTAGGTTGCCAAAGAGCTAGTCTCCTCGTCCATGTACACATGCAAGGGGGAAAAAAGCTAACAAGGGTAGAGACTCATTATTTGAGGGGGGTTATTGAGAAATAGACAAATGATGTATGCTCTAGGAAGAGTTGTCATGAATCCCATATGCTCAATGAGGAAAGTGGAACAATCAAAACTTTATAAAGCATTGTACTTGACTATCACTTTTATATGAAATGAATACAATGTCATGATGCTTTGTATTTTTAGTTAAGTGTCTTTTCATTGTCAATCCTACACAAGATTGTGTTTATGAGTCCAAGCTTCTATCTTGAAACTTAATTCACTTGTGTTACACTTTGTCTCTACTTGTCCATGTCATTATGAGTTTGGTATTCATCTTTCATCCACCATAGCTTGTGTCATTGTTACCCGATTTTGCCTCCTCTACATGCTCCAAGCTTTGGGCGGGGTCTACCCCTTTGAATATCGACACCTCTATCTAGATATTGTTCTCATCTACGTTGAACATTACTTTCATCATATACTCTTGCACTTCGGGGAGCTGAAGGTACAACATATCACCAATGATGTTATCGGGGGTTTGGATAGAAAATTACCTATTCAAAATCACATACCAAAGAGATTTAACATTTCTGACGTATACCATATTGTACTTAAAGTTTAAAAAACATGAGTTCATGCACTTTTTCACAATGGGCCAGAAATACAAATGTGTTGTGTAAATCCATTCATATTTTTTTGGAATCTATTTCAAGAAATCCAGATGGACCTCATTGAATAGTTTCCCTGGCTCCTTCCAGTACCACTTTGAACCACTGCACATCGAATAGGATCATTGAGAAGCAATGGTAATCCATCGTGATAATACTTTACAAGTTCCCAAAATACTCCATCTCTTCTATAATGGTGTTTGGATCCGTGGGTCACTGTCGGCTCTCTTGCTTGAACTTTTCCATGACACCACAATCCATTGTGGAGCACATTTTTTCGATACACTCCACTCAAAAAAATTTATCCAAGCAACCATGTCGTACTATATATTTTGTAATGTACATTGAAACAGTTAATTAGTTGTCACATATAAAATCTAGATATAATAGCTTATAAAATATGTGGTCACCTTTGAACCACATCCCATCGAGAATTCCCACTCCATCTCAGGTGTTTCAAGGTTGTAGGAAATTCTCAAAGGCTGCATGTCTCCTCGGGTATTGACGATATAGACTGGATAGTGCCTTCCAAGTAGTGGATTGACTCAAGCACTCCATCCATTGCATGCCCACAAACTCTTCTAACTAGCTGCAACAGGTGCACTCCTCCTTGGGATGAGATATCACCTCCGTGTATAAATTTAATAGTCACATCCAATGTTGTTGTATATGATATTGAATTAGTTTGCGAATATAATGCATGATCGATGCACACTTTTCTTACCGTTTTCTCAATGTCTGAGACCACTTGATCAATGATCTCCAATTGAAACTTGTAGAAGCATCATAGATTTTCTATAGACAAGCGACACTTTCATCTGATTGCCACCTTGCATTGAGAGCAAGGACACGGGACATGCTGATTAAGATACACTTCACGATCTTGAACATTAGGACCTTGATCGTTTTCTATTTTGTCTACATTACAACAAACTATTTGTTTTTGTTCTCATTCTCTTTTTCTTTCTGAATTTATTTGAGAAGGGATTTCTTCTCTTGTAACTCAAAAAAAGAAATCTCAATTGTCATCTTGGTTTTCTCCCCATTTCTTTGATTCTCCCCCTTTCTTTGTGCTCTTTGTTCTGTGTTCTCTCCCATTTCTCTTTCTTTCTCTCTCTCACTCTTTCTTTGTTGCCCCTCTCTTTGTTTCTCTCCACCTCCTTATGTTTTCTTTCTCCCTCTCTCCCCCTCTCTTTGTTTCTCTCTACCCCCTCTTGTATGACTACGGTCTTCATAAGTGATTAGTTTAGGCAAGTGGTGGCTTCTAAAAAAGACACCTCTCGTGCTCCAAAAATGTCATATGTTCGATGTGTCCTATGGTAGGTGCTAAGAAGCTTGTTGCCTAATTTTTCATTATTGGCTAGTAAGGCTCATTTAGTGATATGGTCTCTATTGCATGCGGTATAAGCTTTAGAATATTTTTAATGATAATGTCCATTTTTCATAGTGTATTTTCTTTGTCTAAGCTATGATTGTAGGGGTTTCTAGATTTAGTCAATATCTGGTCTCTCTATATCTCAAATTTTTTAATGTAGTTTGTGATTTCTTTTTTGATTTATTTCTTTATGTATCTTGTGTTAGTTTATTAGAAATTTGCAATTTTTACTAACTTGCAAGTGTATGTAGGTGTGCCATGCCCAACTAGACCATTCTTTTCCACAATCAATGTAACTCAATATAAATGTAAGTATCTTCATGATGATGGTGCTCAAAGTTCCAATTTAATTATGACATGCAAGCAAGCATTCAATCACAATTTCTATAACACGAATGAAGGAAAGCTTCTTCCCAGAGTCGTCGCCACCGCCATCGCCTTGCCGCCATTCGTAAAGAAGATGAGGAAGTGTATGAAATGTGGAGACGAGCTGTCCCAAAGAGAAGACGAAGAATCCATATTTGAGCCTGTGCGGTGAGTACATTGCTCCCTCTTGCTTTGTTTTTTTGTAGCCTCTTTTGTTCTCTCTTTCGAAAAATTCCATACTCCAATTTCAGCCACATTTTTTTGCCTAAGTACCATTGCTATTTGTGATGCAAATAGTGATGCCACTACTTTGTGTCGGAACTTGGCATCGCTATTCCCCCCTTCCCTTGTAGTTTTATTATCCCATAGCCAAACTATGGATAAATTTCCAAATCCCTTAATTGTCTTGGATGGTTAAAGTTCAAGATCAAGAGAAAGGTTTATTCTTATGTGCATTATTTATTTAGCCTTTGAGAGTTATCTTCTTCTTTTCATTTCCCCAAGGCAAGGTATCTTGAGAGATTAAGAGAGATATCTCCTTTTCTCTATTTTCCCTTTGTGGCTATCTTCTCCTTCCATCTTTGTTTCTCTTATAGTGAGGAGATACATTGAGAAGTGGCTCTGTACTCAAAGGAAAACTATTTCCTTATACATGAAGATTATTAGATTTCCATTTTATTAATTTTGAATATTTAGCTAGAATGAGAAAACTAGGATGTATTGAGAGTTTTTTAATCCATCCATTGACTTTTCTTCCTCTTTTAATGCCCCAAGAGATGAATAAAGAGTGTAAAGGGCTCATAGCTAGATTATAAGCACCTTGTGTTGGAGATAGGACACAAAATTGAGTGGATAACACATGAATCAATACATATGTATGAAAGCCTATATCAGACATAGGTGACATGATTGATTAGATATCACATGAATCAATAAGTACCACATGAATTGGTAAATGTCCATCTTATCTCATTCTAGATCTAATCTATTTAGGTGTGATATTCTAGCTACACATTCTAGGATTAAGAAAGAGGTCTCCGCTCATAATGCTTCTTCTTGCACCACCTCATGCTTTCATCATAGGGTGCAATAAGGTGTGTTTTGAATGGTAGTGAAGGAATAAACATATATCTATCCTTCATGATATCCATATCAAGCTTAGACCCACTATGATAAAGTAGGAAGGCCAAAATCAAAGAGATTGATTTGATGGTATACATTAGATGACAAAAAAGAACTCACAAAAGACAAACCTGATTAGACCATCACAAATCACATAAAAATCTCAAGGATCATTTAAAACTTTTGATTCTTGTATAGGTCAACTACTTGAACTTTGCAATTTAGACACTTGGCAATAGAATGCATTCTCATCTTGATAGGGAAAGTAGAATGTATAAACATAAAGGAATTTTATGAAAAGTTCTCTTAAGCATCCCATAAACCTTATTGTATTAGTTTTTTCCTTCACTACTAGGAGGTATAGCGACGGTAGTTTTCGATGCAAAATAGCGGCGTCGCTATTATACGACGCTAATAGCGATGCAAGTAGCAACAGTACTCAGACGAAAAACACGTGAGCTGAAACTCGAGCTCGTTATTTTGCGCACATATACGAAAGAGAGAGAGAAAGGGAGAGCAAACATCTTGCATTTGAGAGGGAGAGGGAGAGAAAGAGGGAGAAAGAAAGCTTCTTGCCGCCGCCGCCACCATTCGCGAAAAAAGAGAAGGAGGTGTACGGACGGTGAACAGGAGCTGTTGTCACGAAGAGCAGTTGCCAAACCCTTCTTTGAGCCTTTACGGTGAATACATTTTTCCTTCTTGCTTTGCTTTTGTGTTTTCTCTTTCTCTTTTACTTATTTTTATTAAAA
The DNA here is from genome assembly GCF_053477565.2 of Lygodium microphyllum. NCBI lineage: Eukaryota > Viridiplantae > Streptophyta > Polypodiopsida > Schizaeales > Lygodiaceae > Lygodium > Lygodium microphyllum. The sequence continues at coordinate 117,562,468 of NC_141157.1, forward strand.
TTCATGTATATTGAGAGAGGGAGAGAAAATGAGAGAGAAAGAGAGGGAGAGAGAGGAAATGAGAGAGGGAGAGTGGGAGGGAGGGAGAGGAAAGGAGAGAGGGAGAGGAAAAGGGAGATGGAGCAAGAGGAAATAAGAGAGGGAGGGAGAGGAAGAGGGAGAGGGAGGGAGAGAAAGAGAGGGAAAAATTAAACATACTAGGGAAAGAGAGAAAGAGAGGGAGAGGGAGGGAGAGGAAACGAGAGAGGGTGAGGAAAAGAGAGAGGAAATGAGAGAGGGAGAGTGAGAGGGAGAGTGAGAGGGAAGGAGAGGAAATGAGAGAGGGAGAGGGAGAGGGAGAGGGAGAGGGAGAGGGAGAGGGAGAGGGAGGGAGAGGAAAAGAGGGAAAAATTAAACATACTAGGGAAAGAGAGAAAGAGAGGGAGAGGGAGAGGGAGGGAGAGGAAGAGAGAAAAAACATTAAACATAATAGAGAAAGGGAGAGGGAGCGGGAGAGGGAGAGGGAGGGAGAGGAAATGAGAGAGGGAGAGGAAGAGAGAAAAAAATTAAACATAATAGGGAAAGAAAGAAAGAGAGGGAGAGAGAGAGGGAAAGGGAGCGAGAGGAAAGAGAGATAAACATTAAACATAATAGGGAAAGAGAGAAAGAGAGGGAGAGGGTGAGGGAGGGAGAGGAAATGAGAGAGGGAGAGGAGACAGAAAAAACATTAAACGTAATAAGGAAAGAGAGGGTGAGGGTGAGGGTGAGGGAGGGAGAGAAAATGAGAGAGGGAGAGGAAGAGAGAAGAAACATTAGAGAGGAAGAGAGAAAAGGAAATGAGAGAGGGAGAGGAGATAAGAGAAAAAATATTAAACATAATAGGGAAAGAGAGAAAGAGAGGGTGAGGGTGAGGGCAAGAGAGGAATTAATCAGAGAGAGAGAGGAAGAGAGAAAAGGAAATGAGAGAGGGAGAGTTGAGGAAGGGAGAGGAAATGAGAGAGGAGAGGAGATAAGAGAAAAAACATTAAACATAATAGGGAAAGAGAGAAAGAGAGGGAGAGAGAGAAGGAGGGAGAGGTTGTTGTTTTCTTTTTTGTAGTAGTAGTAGTAGTAGTAGAATTTTTTTTTCTTTTCTTGTTTATTGTTGTTTAGTTTTCTTATTTTCTGTTGTTGTTGTAGTAATACTAGTAGTAGTTTTTTCTTCTTTTCTTCTTTCCTTGTTTATTGTTGTAGTAGTAGTAGTAGTTGTTTTTTTTTTCTTCTTCTTCTTTTCTTTTTTATTATATGGTAGTGATAGTGGTAGTGGTAGTGGTAGTGGTAGTCGTGGTCATCATCATAGTCCTGGTCGTCGTAGTGGTAGTCATATTCATAGTCATGGTCCTGGTCATAGTTGTCGTGGTCATGGATGTGGTCGTCGTCATAGTCATAGTCATCATAGTTGTGGTTGTAGTAGTACTAGTGATTTTCTTGTTTGTTGTTGTTGTTGTTGTTTTTGTAGTAGTAATGGTTTTTTTTATTTTCTTCTTTATTGTTGTCTAGTTTTCTTATTTTTTGTTGTTGTTGTAGTAGTGGTAGTAATAGTAGTTTTTTTTATTTTCTTGTTTATTGTAGTAGTAGTAGTAGTAGCAACAGCAGCAGCAGCAGTAGCAGCAGTAGCAGGAGTAGCAGTAGTAGCAGTAGTAGCAGTAGTAGCAGTAGTAGCAGTAGCAGTACTAGTAGTAGTAGCAGTAGTAGCAGTAGTAGCAGTAGTAGTAGTAGTAGTAGTTGTTGTTGTTGTTGTTTTTGTTGTAGTAGAGAGAGATATATGTTTTGTTAAAGAAAATGAGAGAGGGGGAGGAAGAGAAAAAAGAAGAAGGAACGAGAGAGAGGGTATAAACATATAGCATAATAAAGAAAGAGAAAAAGAGAGAGGGATGGAAGAAGTGGAGATAATGAATGGATAAAAAACAAAGAGAGAGTGGTGGTGAGGTCCGGTGCAACACCACGAGATGGGAAACACTCCGACATATGTCAATTTGTGGGTGAGTGGATGGAGACTTTACATATGTTAATTTTTGCTAAGTTACAAGAGAAGAAATCCTTTCTCAAACAATTTAAGAAAGAAAAAAAGAATGATAATAAAAACAAATTATTTGTGGTAAGGTATATAAAATGGAAAAGATGAAGGTCTTCATGTTCAAGATCGCGAGGCGTATCTTAATCAGTGTGTCCCATGTCCTTGCTCTCAATGCAAGCTGGCAATTAGATAAAAACATCGATTGTCTATAGAACACGCAAGACACTTTGACGAGTTTCAATCTGAGATAATTGATCAAGCGATTTTGGATTTTCAGTAAATGGTAAGAAAAGTTAATATCAATCATGCATTGTACTCGCAAGCTAATTGAATACCATATACAAAAAGATTGGGTGTGGCTGGAAAACTTTCTATCTAGGGAGGTGATCTCTCGCCCCAAGGAGGAGTGTACCCTTTGCGACCAATTAGAACAGTTCGTGGATATGCGATGGGATGGAGTTCCTGAGCCAATCCACTACTTGAAAGGTACTACCCAATCTATACCGTCAATACCAGAGGAGAGAGATAACCTTCCAGACTTATCTACAATCTTGGAGCCTGAGATGGAGGCAATGATCGATACATTGATGCCCATGGATATCGAGACTTTTGATCCTCTTAGAGAGGAAGCATCCATACCATTATATTATGGGTGTCGAGTATCTTGCCTCAAGATAGTACTTGCACTCCTAAGTGTGCAAGTAAAATACGGGTGAAGCGATGTGAGTGTGATGAGTTGTTCAGATACCTTGTACGTACGCTTGGTTGATTTCTTTTCGGCACTATCATTAAAAACATTAGTGCTTTTTCAAAGTGTTTTATGATTTTTTTTCAGATTACTGAAGTATCATATATTACCACCTGTAAATACCATGTCTAAGTCTCGTGATGATGCACGATATGTTTTACAATAGCTTGGCATGGACTACAACAACATCCATGCATGTATCAATGATTGCATACTATTTCAAGGAGAATACGAGACTATGGAGACATGTCCAAAGTGTGGTTCTCATAGGTATCGATAGAACTTGCAAGGAAAAACTATCCCTCAAAAAGTTCTTAGACTCTTTTCGCTTATCCCCTGTATAAACCACATGTTTTGTACATTCGGCATGATGAGCTTGACAATGTGGCATGGGCAGAATAGGTCCACAGATGGAGTTCAACAAATATCAGTGGATTCACACGCATGGAGCCACATTGACTCTACCTTCCCAGGCTTTACCCAAGAGCCAAGGAATCTTTGGCTCAATCTTGCAATAGATGGCGTGAACCCATTCAGTCTGCGCTTAACTTCTTACAGTGTGTGGCCTATCTCCTTGTCAACTACAATATCCCTCCATGGCTTTCTACGAAGAAAGGACATCTCATCCTTAACTTACCCGTCCCCAGCTGCGACAAAGTAAAAAATATGGACGTCTATCTTGGTCTATCAGTCCATGAGCTTAAGATTTTATGGGAGGAGGGGGTCACCGTGCAAGATATGAGTAAGCATGATGCTCGACGGTCTGCCAATATTTGAGCCATTCTCATGTGGACGATGCATTACTTTCGGGGATTCGAAGAGTGCTCAGGTAAATAGGCTTCTGTTCTCATTGGTAATATCTATCATAGCTTGTTCAAGTTTGTATTCACGGGATAGAGGTGTTGGGACAGGTCTCGTTACCTCAAGTTATCATGCATGTCCATTGTGTGGGCCAAAGTTAGACTCCCGAAGGTCACGAACCATGAAGAAGATGGTATATCAAGGATACGCTGCTTTCTTGTCAGAGGGTTATGAACTCAGGGAAGGTTTTCTTGGATGACCTCCAATACGTTGTTACACGAGTGGTGATCGAGAGTAAGCCTCACTCACAACCCGATAACGAGACGTTAAGGAGTGCTGGTTGGGATAATTGACTTTGTCGAATGCACAACTCAATTTGAAAAATTCTGATATTTGATGAAATACCACAAAACAAGACTAAAAATAATGCCTCTTATAGCTCACAAAAAATTTAAAACCCGTATTTGGGTACAGTATCACACCACCACACAATGGAAATATAAATAATTCGAAAACAAACCAAGAGAAATATATTCTCGTACCTTAACAACCTTGAGCCGATGCTCGGCGCTTTGACACCCAAAAGCTCCAACTTCCAAATTGGCATGACAAGAGCTCACTCTAGCATGCGACCCTCTACTCTCCTCTCTCACAAAATACAATTATAATCAAGGGGGAAGGCCCTTAACTCTTCAATCTCCTCTCCTTATATAGTTTTCTATCCACACTCACACACATTAGGCTTTTTGCTTTCAGCGCTTGGCTTTTGCTTTTCTATTGCTTTTCACTATTTTCGTTTTTTCTGGTTAATGCCTGTTTGCAACTTGTTTGGATCATAACTTCGTCATTTGAACTCCGAATATAGTTGTTCGGGTACTCAAAACAATCAGAACACATCTGGTCGCGACAAGTTAGAGCGGAAAAAATTACGAAAATCCATAAAAAATAAGCAAAAATCCGATATTCATAAATTGCATCATTTTTCTACATCTTTTATCTTGGATGACTTATTCCCTTCCTTGGCCTATTGTTCTTGTAATTGCACACACTTCATCACACATGTCCTTTTTTTCTTCAAGAAATACTCGTCGACGATGTAAAATGTACGACCTTTCCTTTTGATCCTTGAGTCTTGAAAATAAATATTCTCTGGATATGAACGTGTTTCTTTTATGCAGTGTGCCCTAACAAAAATATGCTTTGGAATAGAACTCCATGCACAACCATACATAATTTGAGAAAACATGCAATTGATCTATGATATGCAATCAATCAAGCTACACACAAAATAATGTATGCATTGAAGAATTCTACCTAGCCTATCTAGATGTGATCGTGCGTCATGCAAGATGCAAACAAAATTGCTTGATTAATTTAAAATTCATTATTCTCACCTCTCAACTCTCATAAAAAAGATATGATATACTCCACTCCACCCATCCAAAATCTCACAATCACTCTAGAAAATGATGGTCCTCAAGATGTTGACCATAATAGAACAACCCATCTCACAATTGGTGGCGTCCTTCACGACCCTCTAACTCACCCAATCTCCTTACACACTCAACCACAGGTTCTTAACTTTGTGATGAGTATCCCAAATATCGTGTGTGCAAGAAACGTGCGTGCTCAATGATAGGTTCTCTCTCATGTGCGCGTGTATCTAAGATTTACTACATATAGCTGCAGTGGACCTCATGCCGTACCAGTGCTCAATGATGGTGCAAAGCATGCATAATCCCAACCGCATGGCATGAAAGTGCTTGTGAACCCATTATCCCTGTGATGTGTAAAAATCTCGACAAGTGCAACGTGAAGTGCTTGTGAACCCATTATCCCTGTGATTTGCAAAAATCTCGACAAAAAAACATACCTAGCTCCACAATGTTCTGTAGCTATTAGCAAATTCCAACTTTATCCTGTTCAAAAAAATACCAAGCTCGACCAAGGCTATCAAGTTTTACACTCAACAAATCAAACAAAATGATAGAAACAAAAACTAGGTCAAACAAACACAATAAATCCAACTATGAAAGAACAAAACAAATTGTCACACAAACAACTAAGCTAGCAAAAATCAAACCTAACTACAATTTGACTACGGGATTTCAATTTTCAAAAAAATCCTTGACAACGTATGAATGTCGCAAGTTAGTACAAGCTGAAAATGGTCCACGCGGAGTGACATCCAAACGGAATGCGATGGTTCTCAGTTTTTTACAAGTTGCCATATTGGATTCACTTACAAATCAACCACTTGTTGGATCCCATGCATATTTTCAAGAACGTGGGCAGCTAGCTATGGGGCCTTATCACAGGAAAGAGAGAAACTATAGGGACACAAACAGATTTGAAGAAGGTAGGCAAGATGGAGGCACTTTTGCCGCAATCGAGTGCTAATGGTCGCGTGCAGCTATCTCGCGCTCCTTGGGTTTTTTTCACTAAAGAAGAGCGCATTGTGAAGCAAATAGTCAAGTCTATCGACACTCGGAAAGGTATGATGCATTCTCTAGTGTCTGCGTTTTCTAAAGATGACAAATTTTGAGGGCTAAAATTCCATGATTGGCATAAGATATGTCAGGTTTGTACTACGAATGGGTTGTAAGTGACGTGCACATTTTGCTATTTCAAGTGTAGTCATTGTTCATAATGCTTTCTCATTTGTGGCAGTTGGTACTATGGATCGCTATCGCAGGATCCCTTACTTTAGAAATACGCGTGGCCATTTATAGGTTGTCAACTTTAATGTAATGGATCTCATAGAAGGAGATTAAGATGTTCTCTATTGAGACCACGAGGTGGGGAGTAGTGGAGACGTATATCTCTTTGAGAAATACCTGTCTACCAGCATGCTCACGATACAAATCCACCTTCTTGTGCATCTTATAGATGAAGTGGAGATTGTTGGACCTGTCCATACGCGATGGATATTCTTCTTGGAATACTTTATGAAAACCTTGAAAGGCTTTGTGCGACAATGAGCTCGTCCACAAGATAGCATGGCGGAAGGTTGGTTGGTGTTTGAGATGCTAGTGCATATTTCACAATAATTACCAATGGTGGATCCAGAAAACAATATGCTATGGTCGCTGAAAGTTGATGATAGAATGACCGGAGATGTGGTGGTTGGAAATGGGGTAGAAAAAAAAATGAATGCTGCAATGGAGGAGAAAGTGAATCGCTTTTGTATGTTGCACCATGCCTCTATGGAGACGTGGCTCGCCAGGTACTAGCAAGCTATGCAAGATTGAGAGGAAGTGCGATCTGAATTTTGACATAGTACGCGGCATCGACCAATTCGATATCCCAAGGGCATGGAGGAGACACTGCGGTTTATGTCAACACGATGGTTGCATGGAGCTTTGACCACAGTATCTCGCAAAGGGGTTGAGGTCTCAACCGAGGAGTGGGAATTCTCGAGGGTATGTAGTCCAAAGGTGATGACATGTTTAGGATTTGTTGTATCTATATTTTATATACCACAACTAATTTGAGTGTTTCAGTGTATAGTACAAAATATATAGTGCAGTGTGGTCGCACGGATAACATTTTTGTGTGGAGCATATTGACAAAATGCGCTCCACAACAGATTGTGGTATCATGGCAAGGTTTGAGCAAGAGAGCTGATGATGAGCAACGGATCCAAACACGATTATAGATGAGATGGAGTATTTTGAGAACTTGCAAAGTATTGTTACGGTGGATTAGCATAGCTTCTCCATGATATTATTCGATATGCAGTGGTTCAAAGTGGTACTTGAAGGAGCTAGAGTAACAGTTCGATGAGGTCCATCTGGATTTCTCAAAATAGATTCTGAAAGAAAATAGACGGATTTGCACGACACCTTTGTATTGCCCGTCTATTGTGAACAAGTAAAAGAACTCATTTGTTTATTAATTGTATTACGACATGGTACATGTCACATTAGTTTAATCTCTCTTGTACGTGTTTGTGAACATGTAATCTTCTATCCAAACCCCCGACAACCTCGATGGTGGTATGTTATCCCTTCAGCTCCCTGAAGTGTGGGAGTATATGATCAAAGCGATGTTTCGAGCATAGACGAGGACAATATGCAAATAGAGGGGTCGATATTGCAAGGAGTGAAAGCCAGCGAAAGCTTGGAGCATGTAGAGGAGCCAACATCGGGTAACAATGATGGAAATACAGGAGTCCAATAATTCTTTGAGAACGAGGTGGACTCATCCTTTTGTGGTGACATATCTATCAACCTTCCAATTCGTGCCGAGTTGTGTCAGGAAATTGACATGGGACCATAGGATATTTCATACTTGGAGCATCCACTTACTCAATTTGTTGACTAATCGCTTATAAGGGTACATAAGATATGCATTTTAAGTAAGATCATTTTTAAAAGATTTATATTACTGTGCTTTATATGATTTAAATTGATTATACTAACATCATTTTTATCTATGCAGGCAACCTTTGTGGATACTTAGATCATCAAGATGAGTCGAGGGATGAGCGATGAGGAGTTGCAAGATATCTTCATGCGCATGCCTCTAGATCAGATGGAAAGATTAAGAGATATGGCAGACCAGGAGCTGTCTTGGACATCGTTAGGCCGCTCTATTAGATTTACTTGGGCGCGATCAAATGCTTCAGCTTCAACCAGACGAGGTCGACACTCTAGACTTGGGCTAGAGGAAGGGAGTGCTTCAAGTTTAGGGGGTGTTGCAGAGATACGGAGGCAATGAGCCCATGGTTGGCTCGGGATACAGGTACTACTCCTCGCTCTCCTTGCAGTTCTAGAGAGCCTGGCTCAGGTGGTTGTTGCTGTGGAGGCACGGATGCGGTGTCTCTGTCCCGTCATTCTATTGGAGTTTTTTTTTTTGCAAAGTCCGTTCGATGCTCCTTTGTGGCGGGGCAAGCTTTCGGATGGCGAGGATGTATAGCTCGCCCTTGGATCCCTGGAGCTCACACACCCTTCTTTTTTGGTCACTTGATCTGTGTAGATATTTTGTATGCAGTAGTGATATCTTACCATGATTGTACCAGTCACTTTCATTATGCGATCATGTATTTATTTCATGTATTAGTGTTATGATTTAAGTACACTTTGTCTTTATTTACATGAGCATTGTACACAGTGCATAAACTATTTTGTATGGCCCAAATAAATTACATAGTGCTATATGTGGCAAGGCATCTTGCTACCCTATCACAAATTTTTTTCCCTGTCATTGTCGCTATTAGCGTAGTAAATTTACATGCACGCATCGTTATTAGCGTCGCAAAGCGTCGTTATTTGCATCGGTATTAGAGTCGCATGCTGATATCGATGCAAATAGCGATGCTGATAACGACATTGATACCAAGTGTTCTATGGCATTGCCAATAACGACACTTTTTGCGACGACGGGGAAAATTTTCTTTATTTACATTTTTGTCGCTTTTAACGTCGGTATAATGCCTATATCTTGTAGTGCTTCTACATACTATTTGGACTAATATATTTCATAAGATCATGAAATGATTTTGTCATATCCAATCTTCTACTCACCATTTGGATCCAAACCATCCAAGTAGAAATGCATAGACAAGTTTTGAATCTTGCAAAAACATATTAGAAGTGGTTGTATTTAATAGACTTAGAATCTATAATTTTATGATTTGGTTTCTCTTAGAATAATTACTTGATAGCTTTTTAGCTTTTGGAATTGTCTTAATTACATTTTAGGGGTCGTAAAAGGACTTGGTTTTAAAATTTTAGAGTATAAAGTAGCTCTTAACTTACTGTTGAAGCCTAAGATTGACAAATTTCTTGAAACTTTAACTACTTTCTCGTAGTGCTTGCATTGAGCACAAGCCAATCGGATTTGTGCTTAGACAACAAAGACAAGTAATGTATCTACAATCCTTTGTGACCTATTTCCACATGCTCAAGCCATTAGATTTGTGCTTGGACACCAAAGAGAAAGAATATAGGTCTACATGCCTACTACAAACAAAAATAAGGTTTTGAAGAAAATCAATCACAAAAGGTTCCTGGTATGTTGCCTATTTTTCTCATCTTGAGAATAAGTAGATATAATCATTAGTTGTCATGGTAAAGATTTTTGTTAAGATAGTAAGATCTAAAAAATATGATACTATATATAGGTTTTAGGATTGTGAGAGCTACTTTGGTACACTATTATATGTTAAAAGATGTGGATCTAGACCATGACACAAGCTATGGTGGATGAAAGATGAATACCGAACTCATAATGACATGGACAAGTACAAACAACTGTTACACAAGTGAATTAGGTTCCAAGATGGAAGCTTGGACTCATAATCACAATCTTGTGTAACATCGAAAATGACAAGACACTTCACTGAAAGTACAAAGCATCATGACATTGTATTCATTCCATATGAAAGTGATAGTCAAGGAAAATGCTTTATAGAATTTGGATTGTTCCTCTCCTCACTATGCATATGGGATTCAGGACGTCTATACATCATTTCTCTATTTCCCAACACCCCCCCTCAAATGATATGTCTCTACCCTTGGTGGCTTTTGCCTCCCCTACATGTGTACATGGACCAGGAGACTAGCTCTTTTGCAGCCTAGTCAAGTTAAGGATTGAAACTTTACATCTTGGTAGGGTTTTTACATCCACTATAGGAAACAAATTCTTTAGAAAAAAAATTCAGAGTTATTGATAGTAGCGGAAGTATCTTTTTCTTCTTCTTCATTCATGAATTGACCTTGCTGGTCGTTATTCCGCATATGTTGTGCTCTTTTCTTGTTAAAACACTCACTGGCAATATGGCCAGTCTTACCACAATAATGGTATTGCATCGGACTTCTATTTCTGGTGTTGAATCCTCGACCTCTTCCTTTGGGTCCAATAGCTTCTTTATTGTATAGGAGATTTTCCCTTAAGCTAGTCTCTTTCACATGTTTACTTTCAAATTTTCTTTCTCCATCAAGTAGTGAGTGATCAATATCTTTGAGTGATAGACGGGGAACATTACTTAGAGTGGACACAAGGTTCTCATTAGGATCCTTGTTTACACTTGCAAGTAGTATGGTCATTGCTTCATCTTCATCAATATTCTTCTTAAGAGTTGCAAGCTGGGTTTTTAGGCTCTTGAACTTGTTAATGTGTGTGGTCATAGAAGTATTGTCTTTGATATCTAGTTTATAGAAATGCATGAGTAATTTTACCTTTGAGTTCTTCACTTGGATACCAAACATTCTGTCAAGTTCCTCCACAGCGGTTCTAGCATTTCTAATGCCAGATATATGATGTAGCACATCATCACTTAGTCCCTAAGTAATAATTCCTAGTGCCTTGTTATTCATCTTCTTCCATTCTTTGCTTTTGAGCTGGTATTCTTTAATGAACCCATTTTCATCATTTTCCTTCTTGCTATTTGCATCATCTTCAAACAGGTCCCACAAGTCCTGGTGCATCAGGTCATACATGGTCTTCTTCTTCCAAGAATGAAATCCTTTACCATTGAATTTAGCTATTTGCTCAAGCTCTGCCATGTTGCTAAACTTCAGTTAACTAGCAAAATATTGTACTTTGATGTGTCAAGAGACACACGAGAATCAGTGTCAAATTGACACTAGTTGAGTATTAATGGATACTAGTCGGTACTTGATCTACTTTCTCACACAAACTTTGTGGATGACTTCTAAGATTTCTCTAGCAATTTTCCAGAACTATAATGAACTTCACAAAGTATTTCTCAGTGAGTAAAATCACTATTGATGACTTCAATGAGAAGAAACTATGAAAAATGTTAAATTTTGAAGCTACAGCTATGGCTTTCTGGATTAGGGTTTAGACCCATGTCGCCTTTTTTACTAATTTCATGAGCTACAGTGGATCATTTACAAAAGTTTTTTTATGGAAATGTAGCTCTCTTCAAGATCTACGAAAGCCCTATGAACTTGAGTATGATTGCATGGCGTACTGGTCGTTGTATGAGGTTGATTCCCGGCCTATGATTTTGGCACCTATTTCATGTTTTTTGACAATGCGTCGTCCTATAGAGCATAGTGTTGGCTTCTAATGTGATGGGAGGAAGCACCTTCAATCAAGAAACAACTCTTTAGAAGATAGCATGTGAATTTATGCTTTGTAGGTGGAGATCAAGAAGCTCAATTAGAGGTAGGTATAGATCTGGGCTATGGCAGACATCGGAGAGAACCTGAGAAAATTGGTAATGCTGAGCTTATGTAAGGGCAATCCTGATGTTTCAAGTGATACAAAGAAGCTTCAGTAGCAATGGAACCTTCTCCAGAAGGAAGCTCGGTAAAATTTGGCGGGTAGAGAGAGATATGAGAGCTTGAAGCAGGCAGGGTATTGTGAGCTATTGTGGTTGCCACAAGGTTAAGTGGAGGAGGAGTGGGAGATGAGGTCTTGGACTTGTCCTGAATTGAACTGAACTCAAGCTGAGCTAGATGAGAGAAAAATGGAGTTGTGCCATGCTCAGATATGCTTTGATACCATGTTGAAATATGTGGATCTAGAGCATGACACAAGCTATGGTGGGTGAAAGATGAAGACCAAACTTGTAATGACATGGACAAGTAGGGACAAATGTTACACAAGTGAATTAGGTTCCAAGATGGAAGATTGGACTCATAAACACAATCTTGTGTAAGATCGACAATAACAAGACACTAAAATGAAAGTACAAAGCATCATGACATTGTATTCATTCCATATGAAAGCGATAGTCAAGTACAATGCTTTATAGAAATTGGGTTGTTTTCAGGACAGCTATACACCATTTCTCTATTTCTCAACATTATAGAGTATCCTTTTCAATTGGAAGAAGTTTCACCAACAAGTTGTGGGTATGAGATAACAAGACAATCATGTAGCTTATCAATTGCATGCGGCAAAGAAAACCTACCAAACTTTGATGCCTTTGGCAATAAAAATTCAAGAGAGTGGGATGCATAAGGTGAAAAATCATTTGCTTAGTGTAAAATACCTTGAGGATAAGGTTAGGCAATTAGATAGCATACAATGACTCGTATCTTACTAAATTTCCACATAGCATTGCCACTACTCGACTAACAACTGTGCAACTCTAACCTAACAATATACTCTAGTTCAAGTTGGTTTTTGAAAATGTTAGTTTTTAACTTTGGGAGTAGGAGGAATGAAGGCCCTTTTACTAGGCACTGATTCCAACTCCAATGATGCCACTTTTGAGGATGACAATAATTCTGCACTAGGCTATGCCAAGAATGAATCATGTGACCAAGATGATGATGATAGTAGGAAATAAGAAAAGGAAGCCAAGAGCCAAGATAGATTTTGGTAAAAATAAGAATAAGTTGAAGGGAAATAATACCATTAGATCCTATGTTCATGCAAAGTTCTAAATTCTAGCACAAGGTAAAGTGGTCCCATAATGTGTAATACCACATTCTACTGAATCCAAGGGGTGATAAGAAATCACAAATATCACTATAAATGACAATTGTGTAAGTGTCACAATTTGTAGAAGATGTTGTGTCCCTTTCACTTCTAATCCCAAGGTGCATATGCTGATTTATAAACAAAGGGAAATAGTGTTTGTAAGTTAGGATTGCAAGAGTACATCCTCTGACCAGTTTTGAATGCACCAATCCTAAAAGGTGTGTCTATGTGTATGATGTAAGTTAAGGGTGATTTGAATGGTACATCTGGCTACCACAAAAATGGCGGTTCCAAATTTCTTTAAATGTTTGGCAAAACTAGACGAATGTTTGTGCTTTGCCTTTAGTTTTGCGGATTGCGAGCATCGGGTTACCATTGGGGCCTTGGGCTATATGGTGGCTTATGTGTCACATAGTTAAACTCTCTCATAATGTTACTCATGATATTGAAACATCTAGACTACTCCCACTCACTTGGTATTTTGTATGATGCAATAAATGCATGTTGCAAAAGTATGGGGTTGTAACCTGACTATATTAAGTTGGATTCTCTATAATGCTATTAGTGAGAAAACCTGGTAAAACACTCATTGTGAGTGAAGACAAGTACGTGTCTATAATGTAGATGCCAACGTGAATTGTTATCCCAGCAATTAATTCAGCTTAGAAAATGGTATATCCGGTTAGTTAATTAGGGTCGGCTTAGAACTCTGAGTGATGGCCAGATTGGTAAACGCTGTTCCTGAGCTTGTGACATGAATCCATGCGCGCACGTGAGGATGCAACTCTGACTGCATCTATGTGTAATGCGCAACTAGGGCGTATGATCCTATATGGTGGTTTTCAAGATGAAATCACTGTGGATCTCTCAATGGAATGAGGTCCCTCCCTTAAAATCTCATTACAAGTGATGTGGTGCCACAAAGAAAGAGAGGAGTAAAAGTTCTATAAACAAGCTTGACTTGCTAAAGTTTATCTCAATTCATGACATTGTTTCTTAGGTCACAAAACCTAAGTTTCAATATCATTAAGTTCATTATTAACTAGATGTGTTTTACATGTCACTTTCATGATGTCCATCATCATGATATGGGGAAAGCATTGAATGGGCCTTCACAACAATGCTACGACATGAACATTGAGAATATCTACAACTAACCCTTGGATTTCTTTCATGAACTCAAACTTCTACTCTCGTAGCACTTGGCGCTCTTTGACACTCTTGCTCTAGGTGCTAGGAATCTAAATGTAGACAAGCCCACAATCATTGAGTTGCACTAGAACAAGAGTTAAGACTCCCCTTATCTCAATGAGTTTACAATGTCATGTGATGGGCCTACTGATAGCCTTATACAGCCTTCTTATACACTTTTAGGGCTTTGAAGAATATGGGAAATGCCAAAACTCATAAGTCTTTAAAGATAAGTTCAAATGACTTAATCCTAAGAGCTTAAACAAGATAAAGTGGTTGTTTCCTTTCCTACGCTTCAATGTGTGTTTTGACTCAATGTATGAGTGTCATCATCAACAATTTTGATGTGTATTTTGACTCAATGTATGGCCGTGATCATCTACCGCCACATCGGCCTCATGTTGTCGTGACGCTGCATGTCTACCACTGCAAACTTGAGAGCGAAGTTTTTTGCCAAGAATTTGATCTCATTATAAGGCAGTGTCATGAGGAATTTGTGTTTTGTTGTGTGTGTATTTTTGTTTTCATTTTGCATGAGGCACGAGCGCATTCTCTTTAGTGCATTCATAATTTTTGTGTGAACATCGTTTGATTGGTTGTATATCATGGATTCGACATTGCATTTGATCTCAAATCATGAGTGGATGAGCATGAAGTTCTATTCCAAAGCATATTTTTGTTAGGGCACATTACATGGAAAAACTAGTTCATATGAAGAGAATGTTCATTAGGAAGACTCCAAGGGTTGTACACGATATTGGAGCTTATGAACGAGAAAAGTTGAAGGAAGTATCAAGGACAAGTAATCACAGTATGGACATTGTTGATATCAACTGTTCTCATGTTGGGAAAAAGATTGGACTATAGGAGAAAGAAAGAGATGTAATTTGTGGTCACTCATACAAGGACAACATTAGGAAGGATTTATAAACTAAATCTCATGACATTTCCAAGGACTACACTCCTTCAGAAGCCTTTAACACACTCATGATGCTCAATTTGTCAAACTTATTGAAAAAGACAAACATTGTGATGTACCTCCAAGAGTCTTTTGAGGCTATTGAAAGACTTTCTCTTATCTTTAAAATATGAATGTCAAAAGTTCATAACACTACAACAGAAACGAGGCATAAACGTGCATGTTAGACGCGCAAAGTTGAGCACGTCTATCACAGCGTCTATAGGCGCGTTTAAACATGCGTGTAAATAGACGCGACTTTTGCGTCTATATATCCGCGCAAATAGACGCACTTATACACGCAAAAATAGACGCACACGTCAAAATTCAAATCATACTTAAATCATTTCTTTTCAAACTACGCCTTTCCTTTCCTACGTTTTTTGCGGTTCTGAAGCTTGAGTTTAGCCGACATGCAGTCTCTTCATGCCTCACCTAGTCTTTTCATGCCTCACCTCCTCATGACTCACCTCTTCTTTCATTTTAAACACACAAGAAGGGAAAAAGGAAAGCCAAGGAGAGGAAGAAAGAGAGAACAAGAGAGAGGAGAACAAGAAGAAGCAGTAAGCAAGGAAGCAAGCATTAAGAGAGGGTAACTTACCAAGGAGAGGAAGAAGGAGAAGGAAGAAGCGCCACCACCCGCCACACCAAACACCCAAAGTGAGTCTCTCTTTCTCTCTCTCTCTCTCTCTCTCTCTCTTTGTTTATCTCTTCCTCTCTCTTCTCTGTCTGTGTATTTAGGATTTGTGATTCCATTATGTATTGCATTTTGTAAATCAATAATGGCAGTCGTCTGCTAAAATCATCCGACCAAGCGCGCCTGATAGCGCATCTACATCTCAGTGCAGACGCAGATATAGATGCAGATAATGTTTCTCTAGGGGCGCGTCTTTGAGAGCGCGTGCGGGCGCGTGTGCTTTGCAGTGTATACACGAGGATACATGCGCTGACAGACGCCCACAGAGACGCAGGTATAGACACGCACAGAGACGCAGGTATAGATGCTGTATGTAATATGTTTTATCTACACAAGGTAATATGATTTTTCTTGTGTAGATGTGGAATCATGGATCCTCCAGCACCCCATTCAACAAGGAGCAATTCATGGGGGAGATGACCAATTATCTTAGTCGCCCTCCCACTGCAGATGAGGTTTTCAATGTGATGTCTGGGACACCTATCACATCTTTGCCTACATAGGGATCAACTGAGGTACATGGATCGGCCGAAGCATGTACATCTGCAGAGGCACATGTATCGAGTGAGGTAGAGGGTAATGCACGTCGAGGGAGGAGGGAGAGTGGTGCGGGAGGACGAGGAGGTCGAGGGCTTTGTGGGGGTTGCCTAGGTGGTGGCTCTCGATCACCCTCACCAGAAAATGAGAGAGGTGAGTCTCCACAAATGTACTATTCTATCACTGATGTTGGTGGTATCTTGCATGACTTCGAGGGGAGGGAAGTGATAGCCTACTTGAGGAGTGTCATGCATGCCACATACAAAGATTGCATGATTCCCTTCAAGCACCAAAAAAATGGTTTGTGGAAAGAGGTGTTGCGGGCAGTACATAAAAGGTACCCTAATCCCGAGAATTCATGATTCTCAGATGATTGGGGACGGTCAAAGGTGAGAGACGCGCTTCATAACAAGAGGTCTCACCTTATGACGTGCGCCAAGGAGTCATTGCAGAGACAAGAGCAGGGGCACCCTGGATATGGCCAACCACCCAATTGCCACCGCAAGGAGTGGAAAGAGGCCAAGAAGAGAGCAATGAAGAAAATGACAAGTCGCCAGTATACAGAGGCACGATGTATCCAGATGGCAACCATGGGATCGTCGCATTATGGATCGGGTGGCAAGGAGTCATGGAAGGCTGAGTTTGTAAGTACTATTTGATTTCTTTTTTTAAATTAAATTTTGTAATTTGTTTCACTTCATTATGTAGTGTGTTTTAATACGTTGTATGTTCAAATTGTTTTGTAGTTCCATATCGTTGGTAGGATGCTTACTCCTAGAGAGGTAGGCTACCATCGAGGTCATAACTGGGCGTCCACTTGGCAGCATTTCTACGAGGAGAGACTCATCACGGAGGAGCAATATAATCGCGCCATGAGGATTCCACTACCAAAAGAGGTATGTTTTATTTTTTACATGAAAAGTATAGATCAATATGATTTATTATTTGTAATGGTATTTATATACTTTAATCCTTTGTGTAGGCGAACCCTGATGCAGTTGAGGATAGGGAAGGGGGGACTAGCAGTAGCGGTGGTGGCAACGGCAGCGGCACAGGCAGCGGTGGTGGTAGCGATGATGATGCCTCTTCTGAGGAGATATAGAGGCGCCCCATGCATGCATGTCTCCCCTTGGCTTGTAATTGTTGAGTGTTGAAATGACTTATTTTTTGGCTGATTTTTGTTGTTTTTGAGAGCTGAATGGTTGATTTTATGAGATGATTGATTGGTTTGGAAGAGGTTTGAGAGTGTTTTGGATGATATTGATTGTGTTTTGGAAGTTCATGATGTTTATTAGTAGAGATATGAGGTTTTGTGATGTTCTGAGAGGTTTTCATTGGTTCTGTATACCTTCTGTATAGCTTCTGTTTTGTTCTGATTGTCTTCTGTAAGGAGAGATGGATTGATGATTGATGAAGATTGAGATATTGTGAAATCTTATTGAATAGTTTTTGAGAGTTTGGAATGGTTTGAGTATGAGTTATGAGGTTTTGATGACCTTCTGTAACCTTCTATAGGTCTTCTGTAGAGCTTTTGTCTCTGTTCTGTTCTGTACTGTAGCTGTTCTGGTATTGTTATGTAGACTGTTCTGTATGCTTCTGTATGTGTTCTGATGGATGAGAGTGTAGCTTGGGAAAGTTTTCTAGCCTTGGAAAGAGGTGAATACAAGTGCAAAAGAGCTAAAAGAAGTGAAAGAAGTAACTGCTGAAGACTCAAGTGAAGACTAGAGTGAAGTGACAGTAGTGAGCTATGAAAGGACACTGTAGTGGCTCTGGTGACTCTTCATATCAGAAATACCTCTTGGGAGGGGTATCCACGACCTAAGAATGATTATTGAGTGTGATTTTGAGAGATTGTAGTGAGGATATGATGTATTATTGATGGAGAGAGAGAGAGAGAGTCAGAGATAGCCAATTCTACTGAAATAGAGTGATTGTATATGAGAGATTGAGAGAAGACTATGAAGATATTGAAGATGAATACTATGTGATGTATTTCCATTCAAAGATGGTGTATTTCTTTGATTTCTTTGTTCTATTGATGGATTTTGTGAAGATATTGAAGAATATGGTTGATTCTATCAAATCCGTGGAAGATCTACATGATGCTGCATGAAGATTTATTGTGTTGGTGTTCTTTTCTTCATTGTGATCATATAAAACCTAATAAACAAGCTTGTTGATGTTACAAGATAGATTATCTTGCAAGAGAATTCCCTTTTCCTTGGTGTTCCTCTTGGGGCTCCATGTTTTTGGTGCGCAGCCGGGAATCTTGCCATCAACAAGCACCAAAAGAGGCTGAAAATGAACGAAATGGCATTGCCAAGAAGAGAAGAATTCAATGGATGATTGTAAAGTTCCTTCTTCCACTGAAGAGTTGGAATTTCTCATAATCCGAGCCACTTTCCACAAGAAGTTCATCCCACAATGGCAGAAACACATCACAATCATGATGCATGCTCTATGTGGTGGACAGTTTCCACTTCCTGTTGAAGCAGCAAAAACTTGCATCTTGGTGGCAAACTGTTTGGGGACAAACTGAAGAGAAGAAACAGAGAGAATGACCATCCATGGAAGATTTGGCATTCATTGAGAAGTTTCCAGACATCATTAAGTGGGAGATTGTGAAGAAGCTTCAGGAGTCTTGGTCTGTAGAGGTTCACAAAGACAAGAAGGAAAAGAGTTGGAATTTGTTCGTGGATGCTCAACAGCAAGATACGTGGGATGCTTGGTGCACTGATAATCTTCTGTTTGTTCAATTGGCAACCCACTGGAAGTTGGTAGACAGAGTGTTCTTTACAACATACACTGTTGAAACCATCAGAATCTGGCATTACTATGATGATGGTAGCATCACAATGCTTAGACGTATGCATTTTGACACCTTCAGGACCGAATACCTTCCTCTATGTAGTGGCATGAAAGCAGAATTCCGAGACGTTGAAAAGGAAGAAGTAGAAGAAATGTTGGCAAGACAGTCCTCCAAAGACTGAAGCCTTCTGTTAACCCTCTGTGGAGCACTAACAACTTAGTGGAGCCAACCCCCTGATGAATGACGCAATAAAGAGGCAAGCGTTAGAACGAGTCCAGAGGTACGTGAGAAGAGAGAAAGCAAAAATCAGAGCCGAGAATGAGCTCGCAGCAGAAGCCGCCTTTGATGCCCTTGTAGAACTCTTTACAGAAGTCCCAATGGCACATCAAGCCCTTCCTCCTCCTGCTGGAGGTCCAGTTCCAAGCCAGATCCATCCTGGAAATATTGATGATAGGCCAGCGAATGTAGTTCCATTGCCAGTTTTTAAGGGAGAGTACAAAGAAGACCCCGATCTTCATGTAGCAGAGTTTATGGTAGCATGTGTGGCTAACAATGCTAGAACCCCTGAGCATTGGCTAGCAATATTCCCCGCCACTTTCAAGGGCGCGGCATTTCAGTTGTATGAGAGACAAGCAGCAGGAACTTTTAGCACATGGGACAACCTAAAGTTGGCCTTCCTCACTAATTCAGGCGTGAAGGTTTTGAAGAGCGGATGCGAGAGGAATTTATGAATTTAAGTCAGTCCTCTGGAGAAAGAGTAGAAGCTTATGTCTCACGAATGGAATCCATCCTGAAGAGATGGACTAACCATAATCTAGATTATGGCATTCAGAAGGGGGTGTTTCTCAGAGGATTACAACCAGAAGTTCGTAAGTTTGTGGAGCTACAAAGACCAGCCACACTGCAAGCTACAACAGAAGGTGCAAGACTGTATGATGAAGTGGAAGCTAGATTGGCGATGAATCCAGGAAGAGGAGTCCTACCTGCTCTGATGCCAGGAATGATGTACCCACCAAATGCAGTTCGAGGGACAGTCCCCTACCCTTACCCCCACAGATGCCCTCAGTATCACAGTATAGTGCACCAAATCCACAGTGGCCACAATCCATGCCTCACATGATGGTTCAACCACAACAACAATGGTCCCAACCAATTTTCCCAATGCTAAATTAGCAGCAACAGTGGAACCCTACCAACTGGAGCCAACAACCAACAGTTCAAACAGGAGCTCTGAATCAGAATCAGAATAGAGATCCCTCTACACCAACCCAACCTGTTTATGCAGTGATTACAGAGACTCCTCAAAACCCTACTGCCAGTACCTCAGGAGGAGAAATCTTGAAGAATTACTTATCCAACTCAGTTGCAAATATCAAAAAGGAGTTGATGGATGTGATTACAGAGCAGCTACAGACGCTGAAAGTGAATACCGCTAGCATATCCAACGTTGCAGGAGCAAGAAGAGATGTGATGCAGTCAAATACTTGGTGTGGTAAGTGTCATTAAGCAGGCCATTTAGCCACTGAATATACACGAAAACCAATCATTCCTGGAGCCTTCTGTTCCTACTGTTTGCAGAAGAACCATACAGATGATATTTTCTCTCTAAAGGAGATGTATGATAGGAGAAGGAAGGAAGAGGACGCAAGATTCAACTTGCTGGAATCCAAAATGACAACACAAAATATTGGACCCAAGCCTAGAGAGTTTGATCCTAATTTCGGACCTAGAATATTTCCATCCCAAAGTTATAGAGGAAGACAGTCTGGTGGTGGTCAGAGATTAGAAGTGGAGTGTTACAGATGCAGAGAAAAAGGACACATTTCACCAAATTATCCAAATCCCAGAAGGTCAGTGGATTATAAGCCCTTATGCAGTCATTGCAAAGGAGAAGGCCACACTGCAAAAGACTGTCCAAGCCCAGCCCTAGTGAAAAACAGTGCTACTGATAGTCCGGCCAAGGCCCAAGAGCCTACCTCCAATTTAGTGGAATTGGAAGTTGCTGCCATCATACGTGCAAAGAAGAAGGAACCACCTATCCAGAAGTAAATAATCCTCCTGCCAGAACAGTGAAGTTCAATCTTTCACCAGAAGAACAGAACAGAACAGAGCCTGATAGTGCCGTACAGAGCACTACAGTGCCACAGAGAGTTACAGAGACAGTTCGAGAGACAGGACCAGAGGTCCAGGAGATAGAAGAGGAGGAAGTGCCACAAGTGGCAGAAGAAGTTCCTATGATACCTCTGTTGGAAGAACCAAGGAAAATGAAAATGGGTGTTGCCCCATTCCCTAACCGGTTAGAGAAGCTAGTGGATCCTATTAAGGAATACGATCTGGTCAGAGATCTAGATACCTTTAAACCAAACCTCACATTCCGACAATTATTGATGTTGTCTCCCAGTTTGCCGAAAAATGTTCAAAAGTATACTGACAAGAAGATGTGGCTTAAGGATTGCTCTCTCAACAGCAACAAAGTCCAACAAAGCTCCAGAGCCTGTCAAAGAAGTGGATGTGGCTAACGCCTTCCTAGATCCGGGTACCCTGGAGACTGGCGTGTGGATAGAAGACTACTTCATTGCAAATGCACTGATTGATGGTGGTTCATCAGTGAACATTATGACGGATGTGACAATAAAGGATCTAGGCCTACAAGGTGTGTAACCAACCCAATGGCTCATCAGACTGGCAAATCAGAGCTGAATTAAGCCTTTGGGCATTCTCCCATATGTGAAGACTACAGTGGCTGGAAAATATTATTGGCTAACCTATTTGGTGGTGAAGCCAAACTCTTATGGTACATCCTATCCTCTGTTACTAGGCAGACCATGGCTTTTTGAAGCCCGAGCAAGGACAGATTGGTTCAAAGGAACCTTGACCTTGGGTAGAGGGCCCAACAAAGTGGTGCTGAAACTGTATGGTTCTCAAAAAGGACATGGATCCACCTCCTTGGAATTATCTTCTGACTCTCCTAATGAGGCTACAGATGGAACATCAGTAGACGAAGATGCTATCAAATAGATCCTTCCCAAGAAAACAGTGGCACGTTCCTTAACAATGGATACTGTAAGCCGACTTCCAAAAGATGCAAAGCCATTATCAATGGGTGAATACTTCTTGCCTGAACCAGAAATGACTTCTGAAATCACTTCTAATAGTGAGATAGAAGCATGGATGTACTGCTCTCCCTGTTACATGGCCATAGCAGAGCCGGAGAGGCAGAAGAGGAAATAGAGAACCTGTTCTTCTCTTATAGAGCTTCTACAGAGACAGAAGCAGAGACAGAAACAGAGACAGAAGAGGATGGAGATGATATTGAAGAAGAAGGTTATGAAAGTGAGCCAGAAGAATCTATCCCACCTGCAGAGGATACATTTGAAGAAGAAGGTCCAGAAGCATCAGAAGTAGACGAGCTCATGTTGTGGATAGGATGGAGATGGTACCATTTGGTCTGGTAAATGGGTCTTCTCATATGCAAAATCTTTATAAGAAATGGGTTAAGAAGAACAAGCCGTCTTTCAGTAGTGTCTCTTGTCGTCCTAACCCATCCTTGCCAAGAAAAGATGATGATGATGCACCGTGCCAACAAGCACCAGTCCCACAAACCCAACAGAAATCAGAGGGTCCCTGTTATGTGACGTTCTTGGATGTGTCATCAGAAGATGAGTCTTCAAGCCAAGAGGTAACTGATTGTGAAACCAAACCCGAAACGGCTCTAATCCCATTTCAACATCTCAAGGAGCAAATTAAGTCTCCATCAAAAGAAGAAGTTGGTTCTAGTGGGACATCCGAAGAGGACATCACTTCCTTGAAGGAGTCGGATCTGTACCTAGAAGCAATCCGCAGGACCTTCATCCGTGAAGTAGAAGGTGAAAGCCAGTTAACCTTTATGGATACAGATGGCACTGAACGCCATTTGAAGGTGGGTAGCAGCCTCCCAAAAGAGGAGTTGTCAACCTTCTATAACTTGTTGAAAGAAAATTTGGACGTGTTTGCGTGGTCCTACAAAGATCTAAAGGGGATTGATCCCACAATATGTCAGCATCATATTGACTTGGAGCCTGATGCCAAGCCAGTACAGCAACGACAGAGGCGAATGAACCCGGATTATTCCACATTGGTGAAAGCAGAGCTGCTGAAGCTTCTGGAAGACGAGTTCATCTATCCAGTGGAAAATAGTGAATGGGTCTCACCCATCGTGGTTGTACCCAAGAAGAATGGCAAATTGCGAAAATGTGTGGATTTCCGAAAGCTCAATTCCAAGACGAAGAAGGATCACTTTCCGATCCCTTTCACAGACCAACTGTTGCACACAGTGGCAGGACATGAGCTTTATTCCCTTCTGGATGGATTCAGTGGATATAACCAAGTCCAGATAGCAGAAGAAGACCAATCCAAAACAACCTTCACCACAGAATGGGGGACCTACGCTTACCGAGTGATGCTGTTTGGGCTCTGCAATGCCCCTGCTACTTTCTGGCAAGTCATGATGGCCGCATTCCAAAATCATCTGCACGATTTTATTGAGGTATATTTGGATGACTTCTGTGTCTATAGTTTGATCCGTGAACACTAGGGACACCTGGAACAATGCTTCAGGAGTATGGGATTTCCCTCAACCCCGAAAAATGCATCTTTGGGGTCTCTTCTGGAATTTTGTTGGGCCACATTGTATCTACATAAGGGATATCAACAGATCCTGTAAAGATCGAAAAGATTGCAGCTCTGACAGCACCCACCAACCTCAAATAGTTGAGGGGATTCCTAGGCCATGTGGGTTACTACAGAAGGTTCATAGCCCATTTTGCAACAAAGGAAACCTCCTTGCAGAAGCTTCTAAGGAAAGATACAGAGTTTGTTTGGACAGGAGAATGTGACAAAGCCTTCAACACTCTGAAGCAGTGTCTGATTGAGGCACCCATTCTGCAACCTCCTGATTGGACGAAAGAGTTCCATGTACACACGGATGCATCTATTGAAGGCTTAGGCGCAGTCCTTTGCCAGAAGGGCTCCTCCAAATTAGATCAACCCAACTATTACGCAAGCCGAAAAGTCACTGATAGGGAACGAAACTATACAGTAACAAAGCTTGAGTGCTTGGCAATGGTGTTTGCCCTAGAGAAGTTCCGCCACTACCTCCTATCTACCCACTTTAAGTTTTATGTGGATCATGAGGTCCTGTCCTTCCTGATGAACAAAGCAGATGTGAAAGGACGGATGATGAGATGGCTCCTTCCATTCCAGGAGTTCGACTTTCAGGTGATTACTAAGCCGGGTCGTTCCCATGTTCTGGCTGATCATCTGTCACGTATCCCACGAACTGCAAACGAGGAGCAGAATGATCTAGACCTCCCTGATGCTTCCCTATTCCTAGTAGAAGCTGTAACTCCATGGTATGCAGGCATTGCCAATCTATTGGCAACCCAGCAATATCCTCCTGGCATTTCTAGTCGAGAGAGGAAGAAGCTTATGCTAGAATCAGCCCCTACACCCTGCTAGGCGGTGCACTGTACAAGAAAGGCAAAGATGAAGTGCTCAGAAGATGTGTTGCAGGAGATGAGATTGGGATTGTTCTGAAGGCTTGCCATGACGAGCCATATGGAGGCCACTTTGCAGGAGAAGCTACAGCCAGGAAGGCTCTGCTAGCAGGATACTGGTGGCCTATCCTTCACAAGGATTCCTATGATTACTGTAAAAGATGTGATGCTTGTCAGAGAATGGGGAAACCCACCAAGACAAGTGCCATGCCACTTCAACCTATCCTTCCCCTAAAGCCTTTTGAGAAGTGGGGCATCGACTTCGTAGGCCCGATCGATCCTCCTATCAGAAGGAAGCAGAACCGATACATCCTGGTATGTACGGATTATGTCACAAAGTGGTGGAAGCTAAAGCCCTAAAGCAAGACGATGGTAACAGCGTGGCCCTGTTCATGTACGAGAATATCATCACCCATTTTGGCAGTCCCTTAGAGCTGGTAAGTGACAGAGGCACTCATTTCATTAATAAAGTCATGGAAGAGTTGACAGAGTTGTATAAGATCCGCCATCGCAAGTCCACTCCTTATTACCCCAGAGCCAACGGCCAAGTCGAAGTCACCAATCGCATCCTCTGCTCGATTCTGACAAGAACAATTGCCGCACATCGTCTGATTGGGATGATCGACTTACAGAGGCCCTCTAGGCGTACAGAACCTCCCATAAAGTAGTAACAGGACAGACACCCTTCCAGCTGGTATACGGTACAGAAGTTGTTTTTCCTGTTGAACTGGAATTACCCTCTTTGCGAGTGGCTATCAAAGAGCATTTGGGGGAACGCCGTCTTCTACACCTGGAATGTTTGGACGAAATTCGCAGGATGGCTCTACAGTGCATGGAAGCCACGCAAGCTCGATGCAAGGCTTACCATGACAGCTTCATCAAGCACAAGGAGTTCAGAGAAGGTGATTTGGTCCTAGCCTATGATTCACGATTTGGCAAGTTTCCTGGCAAGCTTCAGCAGCGGTGGATGGGCCCATATACGGTACTTGCCGTCAACCTTAATCGCTCTGTCCAAGTGTGTCCAAGTGTGTCCAAGTGCAGACCGTTGATGCCTCTGATGATCCCTTTCTAATCAATGTATATCGCCTGAAGAAGTACTTCCTCCTTGGGGATCTTGACAATCATGGTTACTTGATCCTTTCCCTCGTTGGCGTGGCACTGTACTTCTTATGATGTTACTTCTGATCGCCGTTCTTCAACCACTTCTGATGAGGTGGATGCAACCCTCTGTCCCCTCAGCCTCATCTTCCAGCCTTGATCTCTTATCCTCTATTTTCCACCAGCGACAGTGGCGAGGTGGGTTCTGACAAGTGGTATTTCTACCGTTCCTTTGCTTACTTCGAAGAGAAATAATAATAATAATAATAATATACATATCGATCATGGGAGAAAATGACTTAGGTCCTTGTCATGCTGACCTATTCTTCGAGAAAAGGTGGAAACACCCTCGGGAGTAGGAGAAAAAAAAAAGAAAGAAAAAAAAACAAGAACAAATCTGTTATGGGAGAAAAGGAAGCAATTCCCTGTCATAGCAAGCCTCGTTCCAAGAAAAGCTGGCACACACCCTTGGGCGGGAAGCTGGCTGCGGAACAGGTGGCAACACCCAGCAGTCCAAAAAGTGGAATCATCACTTGAAATTTCTAGGATCCAGTTTCGAAGCTACCTCCCTTGGTACGCTGTGTCATGGGTCTCTATGCAGAGCGCCTAACTGTCCTCTAGCAGATGCCATGTTCCTATCCAACACAATGTTCGATTTGATGGCTACCTCCCTGGGTATGCCTCTTCAACAACTGACGACGCAATCTTCATACACAAATAATCGAGTAACGTGAGCTTTCATCCTAACCGGATGGGAAAGTGAGTATGGTTGCCTTCTGTAATTATCAACAGAGTGTGAGACAGCGGGTGGGGCGAGAGACCAGTCTTTTCCCTTCAAATCAAATGAGAGGTGAGAAGTGTGCATGAAGTGTTGCATGCACGGGATGGGCCTCTCAATGTACAAAGCACAATTTGTTTCTGTGCACTGCACTATAAGGCTCCCTGGCCTTCCTTCTCGCATTGCATGCCGGCACAGGGTGGGATGCACAGTTGCACCATCAAATGTGCACAAGGCATACAACCCTTGCACAAGTGACCGTGAGGATTACATCAATGGGTTTCAGAAAAAGGTTGCTCTCTTGTATCTATCAACAGAGCGTGAGACAGAGGGTAAGCTGAGTGTGACTGGAATTTCTTCAATCAATTATCGAGAGGTGAGATTGAGGGATGTTACGACACTTGGAGTCACGTATGTTTCCATTTCCCTATGCACCCACAGGATGGGTCACTGCCGTCATCACAGGACACGTCACCCTGTTCTTTACACTGCACTGTCAGGCTCCCTTGCCTTCCTCCTTGCATTTATGCCAGATGGGTGGGATGCACTAATGCACTATCAATTGTGCACCCTGGCATACTCCTTCTGCACCATCCCCTTGTCGATTCCTAAACCAGGTATGCGATATGGGTTTCAATCCTTATTCCTTGAGTGATATTAGTCATGGGGCAAGTGACAGTTCTTTCATTTCATTTGAGTGACTGTGAGGTAAGTGCAACATTCCTTATCATCGACGCATTTCCTGCGATCCCTTCAACCAGCTCCCTCCCTGGGTGCTGTCGCGTGGTCCCTGCCATGGAGGACGTGTGCCAAGAAGATGCCTTGGTACCTCCTCCTCTGCAGCCGACAACGACAGCGAACGTACCGTCGACAATCAACCTTGATTCCCGACAATATGGGCAAAGTTCTTCTAATTCTACATCCTGTTTCTCAGTGATGTTCATGTTTTAAGTGTGGGGACGTTAGTGGATGGTCTGTGGCGTGGTCCTAGGTCCTTGCTGCTCGGTTAACCCTATCCATTAAGGTCTTAAGTGTGGGGACGCGTCCCTGCGCGTCTACATTGCGTACCCTTCTCCATATGCCTCAACCTGCTAATGCCTCTATGCCATGACTTGCTATTACTCTAATGGGGTCCCTTCCCACTCACTCGTTCATTTTCCACCCACCCTTGGGGCTGTTCCCTTGCAGTTTTTCTTCATTCCCTGATTTTGTTGTCCTGCCATGTGAGCGCACCCTACGTTCACCGTAGTCCACATCCAACCTTATAGCCCTATTCCTCCCTTTGAACTGACCATTTTTCCTTTTTACCTACCCCTGTTTCGGTGCACGGTTTTCGAGTTATTAATTTTTGAAGCATTTTACGCAAATTAGCCGGTTTTCAATATGAACGCGCTTTTCTTGCTTCCGAACCGTGATCTGACGTCACATCCCTGACAACCACTTTTTCTCTGACATTTTTCCTTTTTACTCCGAGTCATTCCGATGCACGGTTTGTTCAAAATTAATTTTCCGGGTTTTTAAGACTTTTTTGTGCGTCTTTTTGACATTTTTCCATGTGAACCTACCCTGTTTGCATCGGAATTCCAATTTGATTTGACAGCCGTGTGCACGTGCCTCCCCCTACCTTTTTCCTTTTTCTTTCACTCTCTTTTGCCTTCTGAATTTTTATTTATTAATTTTTAAATGTGTTTTCGGGTGTATTTTTGGTG
This sequence comes from Lygodium microphyllum, assembly GCF_053477565.2. Taxonomy (NCBI): domain Eukaryota; kingdom Viridiplantae; phylum Streptophyta; class Polypodiopsida; order Schizaeales; family Lygodiaceae; genus Lygodium; species Lygodium microphyllum. Next base: position 117,590,768 of record NC_141157.1, read on the forward strand.
TTTTTCGCATGAGAACCCCTCCTACTTGTTGAGATATCGAGCTCCACTCGTGATATGCCAGGGTGACCGTTGTGTATTTATGTCACCGACTTGTCAGTTGCAGACGCGGTTGGTACACTGCCCATGAATAATAGCTACATGATAGCTATCCTTATCTACTCTAGTTCGTGGCTCAGTTAGTAAACCACCTTAGTTAGTTGAGTTTGGTTTGAGACCCATATATAGGGTTCTTCTATTTCTTTGTACTTGAGTTCTTTTGGCTTACACAACTAAGAAGAGGAAAACAGTTTTCAGCCTCCACCCTTGTGTGTATTCCCCCATTGTGCAAGCAAGTAAGCTTCAAGTGAGACTCCTTCCTTCTCTCCCACAATCTTGACATGGTATCAGAGCCTTGTTCGTGGTAAGGAGCTCAAGAAAGCAAGCCAAGCTCGCGGTGTTCTGGTAAGAGGAGTAGTGTTGCTTTCATTTTCTGTTTTGGGAGCAGATCTCTGCAGGTAGCACAGCCGGAAAGTGCAGGAGTGCATTGTCTCAGGTTGAGACGCTCTTCGCGGTGAAGCAAGAGGGCAGTATATGCTGCGAGAGAGGGCTTTAGCCCATGGCGACCTTGTTTTTTTTTATTTGAGACCATTTCGGGGCCTGTTTTGGAGGCGGAAGTTTTCTGCACGCACTCAGGAAAAGGCCCAGTTTTATGTTGTGCAGCCACTATTCTACAGGTCGGTGAAAAGTTACTGTAGAAATTGCATCGTATGCTTGTGCACAGAGACATTGGGAGTTACAGAATCATCCCTGTTGCCTGTTGATGTAAAATCGTCACTAGGAAGTGACTATGTGGTCAAATACCACTTTCGCCAGTTTTGCAGATTTTCCCTTGTGAGGGTGAAGCTGTGTTTTTTGCAGTGACAGAATTTTTTACAATGTTCTGTAATGGCATCTGATTCTCTTTCACAGATTGTCACTGAAAAGCTTGACAAGAACAACTTCCAAGCATGGAAGTTTAGAATGACGAATTTCCTTATGGGAAAAGGATATTTGGAATTTGTTGCAGGAAATGAAGAAGAACCAGTTCTTCCTGATGTTCCCAATCAACAGCAAATGCAGGCATTTAAAGCATGGCATGAGAGAGCCATGAAAGTTATGTACTGGCTGTCTATCAGCATTTTAGACTCTATGATTGTGCATATTCAAGATGCAAGTACGCCAAAGGAGGCATGGGATACTTTGTCAAAAATGTATAGCACAAATACGCAAGCCAGGAAAATGCAGCTCAAGCAAGAGTTGCACAATGTGCAAAGAGAAAGTATGAGCATCAATGACTACCACATGAAGGTGAAGAAGATTGCAAATGCACTTGCTTCCATTGGGTCGCCAGTGGAAGATGATGATTTAGTCTCAGTGACCTTGAATGGTCTAGGAAAGGATTATGCACAGTCCCGAACGTCCATTTCCGTCCGTGAAAGATTTCCTGATTTTGAGGAGTTGATTGCTCTTCTAATCTCTGAGGAGCAGAGAAATGGTGGTGCATCTTCTTCAGGAGGAACTTCAAAAGAAACTGTCTTCTACTCAAATGCTGGAAGAGGTAGAGGCATAGGTAGAGGAGGCCGATTTGGAGGCCGTGGCAGAAATCAGAATATGCAGCAAACTCAAGAAAGCCAGTCCTATGGAGGAGGACGTGGTAACTCTAGAGGCAGGGGGAGCCAAAGAGGTCGTGGTGGATGGCAAAGAGGCCAAAATGCAAACAATAATGTTGAATGCTAATACTGTGGTAAAATGGGTCATATGGCTAAAGACTGCTATAAAAAGCAGAATGACATCATGAATGGAAAACTGCAACAAGGGAATTATGCATCTTCTATTAAACAGGGTGATGACAGAAATGAGCACTTGTTTATGGTGTAGCACATGAACAATTTTGTGACAAGTGCAGAAGAAAGCAATGATGTATGGTATGTTGACTCAGGTGCATCAAACCACATGACAGGTCATGCAGAATGGATGGAGGATGCAAGAAAAATGGAAAAACCAGGATTTGTGGAGACTGGTAATGATACTGCGCATCCTATTGTGCAGATTGGAAAAATTCCTTTGTCTATGCAGGATGGGAAAACGAAATACCTGTCCGATGTATTTCATGTCCCGAATATCACCAAGAATCTAGTTTCTGTTGGTCAAATGGTTGAGCAGGGCTTGCAGGTCAGATTTAATCCTCATGGATGCTTTGTTGAGGATATGAAAAATAAAGGTCGCTTGATAGCAAAAGGAAAGAAGAAGGGCAGAATGTTTGCATTGGATGTAGACATGCCTGAATTGAGTGCAGCAATGTTTGCACATGGGACTGGTGTAGTTGCAGATATTGATATCTGGCATAAACGCATTGGTCATGTTAATGTACAGCGACTTAAATCAATGCAGGCCCAAAATATTGTTGCAGGATTGCCCAAATTCAAGGTTGCAGAAATGCATAAGGTATGTGAAGCCTGTCAATTTGGAAAACAGGCAAGGAAACCGTTTCCTAGACATGTTCAAGAGAGTGAGAAGCCTTTGGAATTAGTCCACTCTGATGTGTGGACTACTAAAGCTGCATCTCTTGGAGGCTGTCATTATTTTGTCACTTTTATTGATGACTATAGCAGAAACGTTTGGGTGTATTTTATGAAAAAGAAAAGTGAAGTTTTTAGGCATTTCAAAACTCTTAAAGCTATGGTTGAAAAAGAAACAGGCCTGCAGATAAAATGCCTAAGGTCAGATGGAGGGAAAATGTACCTCTCAAACGAGTTTGCAAGGTTCCTGCAGGAGCATGGCATAAAGCAGCAATATTCATGCAGTCATACCCCACAGCAAAATGGAATTGCAGAAAGGAAAAACAGGCATATTGGAGAGGTATCTCGTGCCATGCTCAATGAAAAGACTTGCCAAATTTTTATTGGGCTGAAGCAGTTGCTACAGCAGTCTACATAATGAACAGGACTCCCACTGCAGCAATACATGGAATGACTCCAAAGGAGAGGTATATTGGTAGGAAACCAGATATTTCTCATTTGAAAATTTTTTGTTGCATTGCCTATGTACATGTGCCAGATGAGTTGAGATCCAAGTTGGATCCAAAAGCTGAGAAGTGCATCTTTATTGGTTACTCTCTGCAGCAAAAAGGGTATAGATGCTATAACCCTTCTACTCGTAAGTTTACAGTGAGCAGAGATGTTATTTTTTATGAGATGAGTAGCTGGTATAAACCAGTAAATGTGATTGATGATGTAGATGCACAAAATGGTAATGCTGCACAGAATTCACAGCAGCAGTCACAAAATTTTAGTGGACCTGGAGCGTCCTCTTGCAGTGGTTCACATTCTTCGCCATGGACAGGCAGATTGAGATCAGGAGAATCTTCTCAAAGCAATGCAGATAGTGGTATGCAGGTATCACGAAAAGGAAAAGAGAAGGTTGATCAGCCCATGTTTGATGTGAATGCAAGTCACTCTTATGTGGATGGTGAATCCACTGGCTTAGAATAGAGCATTGATGATGAGTTGGGTATTCCTTCTATTGTTACACCTGGAGTAAGGAAGACCAGGGATGTTTTGAGAGCACCTGGGAGTGAACATACTTTGCGCAGGTCTACGAGAGCTAGGTATCCTGTGGATAGGCTGAAATATGATGGATTTACCGCCATTCACTATGCATATATGGTCAAAGTGATACAGGAACCAGAACCCACTTCTTTTGAGCAAGCCATGGGAAAAGAAAAATGGGAGAAAGCCATGGATGAAGAAATGGATGCCTTGGAAGCAAATGCTACATGGGAATTGGTACCTTTGCCTAAAGGTAAAAATGCAATTGGCTGTAAGTGGGTTTATAAGGTGAAGCACAATGCAGATGGTTCTGTGAACAGATACAAGGCAAGATTAGTAGTCAAGGGGTATGCACAAACATATGGCATTGACTATGAAGAAACATTCAGTCCGGTTGCAAGGATGGCAACCGTAAGAGCAGTCATTGCTATGGCTACATCAAAGGGATGGTCTTTACATCAGATGGATGTAAAGAATACCTTCTTGCATGGTGATTTGCAAGAAGAGGTCTATATGGAGCAGCCACCAGGTTATGTGCATGCTGTTCATCTTGAGTTTGTTTGCAGGTTGAAGAAAGCCTTGTATGGCTTGAAGCAAGCACCTAGAGCATGGTCTGACAAGATAGGACAGTATCTTGTCACTATTGGCTTTCAGATTTCTCACTTTATGTGAGAAAAACAGAGAAAGGTATTATGCTACTTGTCATTTATGTTGATGATTTGATTATGACAGGTGACAGTGATGAAGATATCCTTCATGTGAAAATGCTATTGAAGCAGAAGTTTGAGATGAAGGATTTGGGAGAGCTGCATTATTTCTTGGGCATTGAGGTGATTAGATCACCAAGTGGGATACAGCTCTTGCAGAGGCAGTATGGATTGGAGATGTTGTCCAAATATGGGATGACAGGCTGTAAGCCTATTTCAGTTCCTTTGGAGCAGAATGTGAAGCTGAGCACAAATACAGGTGAGCTTCTAGAAGACCCTACTATGTACAGACGCATAGTAGGAAGTTTGATTTATATGACTATTACCAGGCCAGATTTGAGCTATGCTGTTGGATTGGTAAGTCAGTTTATGCAGGCTCCAAGGAAGCCACATTTGGATGCGGCTAGACGCATACTTAGGTATATGAAGTCCACATTGCAGTATGGACTATTTTATGAGACTGGGATTCAGATACAGTTGCATGGATACACTGATGCTGATGCAGGTAATATTTCTGATAGACGATCTACCAGTGGATATGTGTTCTCTTTTGGGAGTGCTGCAGTCACTTGGAGTAGCAAGAAACAACCTACAGTTGCCTTGTCGAGCACAGAGGCTGAGTACAGGGGTGCAACAATGGCTGCATGTGAGGTAGCTTGGTTGCATAAGCTACTTTATGATATGCATCAGTCTACAGATGGGCCAGTTGTCATTTATTGTGACAACATGAGTAGTATGCACTTGGCAAATAACCCAGTCTATCATGCTAGAACAAAGCACATTGAGGTGCATTATCACTATGTGCGAGAGAGGGTTTTACTAGGTCTTATTGATCTAGTTTATGTCAGCACAGAGGATCAGGTAGCTGACATATTCACGAAGGCATTGGGCGCAGAGAAGCTGCGCAAGTTCAGAGACCTGCTTGGTGTGCAGGAATTGGGATTGAGCTCGAGGGGGAGTGTTGAGATATCGAGCTCCACTCGTGATACGCCAGGGTGACTGTTGTGTATTTATGTCACCGACTTATTAGTTGCAGACGCGGTTGGTACACCGCCCATGAATAATAGCTACATGATAGCTATCCTTATCTACTCTAGTTCGTGGCTCAGTTAGTATGCCACCTTAGTTAGTTGAGTTTGGTTTGAGACCCATATATAGGGTTCTTCTATTTCTTTGTACTTGAGTTCTTTTGGCTTACACAACTAAGAAGAGGAAAACAGTTTTCAGCCTCCACCCTTGTGTGTATTTCCCCATTGTGCAAGCAAGAAAGCTTCAAGTGAGACTCCTTCCTTCTCTCCCACAATCTTGACACTACTTCCACCGGAACTGCATTTTAACATGACAACCATGTGCCATCCCTTCCTACTGACATTTTTCCTTCTTACTGCATGTCATTCCGGTGAACGGTTCGTCCAATATTAATTTCTGATCCCCTTTTCGGGTTTTTTTTTGGGTTTTTCCCACGTGAACGGATCTTATCTCAGTCGGAATTATATTTTGACGTGATTGGATTGTTGGACACGTCTTTCTGCACATTTTTCCTTTTTCTTGCACCTCGTTCCGATGCACGGATCTTTCGATATTAATTTTTAATTGTGTTTTTTGGTCCGTTTTTTGTGTTTTTTGCACGTGATCGCCCTTTATCCCCCCCTTGGAACTCCCGTTGCACATTTTTCATGTCTTCCCCTTGCCGTCCTGTCCACTTTTTGTTCTTACGCCATTTCGTTTTGACGTCCGGATTGGGAGATATTAATTTTTCTTTATTTTTATGTGTTTTTGCGCGCCCCGTCCCGCGCGTGAAAGCGCCCGCTTTTGATTTTCCACGTCTTAACGCGCCCCGTCGCATCCGTGTGCCTCATCCCAGCATCCGGGCGCCCTTTCAATCCCGTCACGGTAAATTTTTTTACCCCCGCCCCGGGCACGTGCGCGGGACGGGGGTACGCCTTTCTCCCTTGGGCAACCCCCCTATCCCCCGTACCCCATTCCTTGGGCACCCGCCCTCCTATGGCCTATGCCCCTTCTCCTATGCCCTACCCACCCCATGACCCCTACCCTTCCCAAGGGCACCCCATCCCTTGGCCCCACCATGGGCCCCTGCCCATTCCCTCGCACCCTTTTCCACCCCCCCCATGGGCCCCTGCCCATCCCCCAACCCTTCCCTATCCCCCCCTACCCCTACCCCGACCCCTCCCCACCCTAACCGTCTTCTCCCTCCTTCTTCCCTGCGTCCTCCCCTCCTCCTCTGTTCCTCTCCTCTTCCCCTCCTCCCCTGCCCCTCGCCTGTCCTCGCCAGCGGCACCCCTGCCCTCTCCTCTCCTACTTCCCGCTGGCCCTCGTCAACGCCCCCTTCGCCAAGTGCCCGCAGCAGCCAATGTCCTCCCCCGCCCCTTCTCCAGGTCGCCGCCACGTCGCCCGCCCCTTCTCTAGGTCACCGCCTGTCGCCAGGTCGCCACCGCCTTCGCCCGCCAGCCCGCTCGCCGTTGCCCCGCCCACGCCTTCTACTGCGTCCTCTGGACGCCCTCCAGGCCGCCCGCCGTCAATGCCGCCCCCTTGATGTGCAGGCCCTCCTGGAGCGCTCGCTTCTGGATGCCCTCGTCTGCCCGCCCGCCTCGTTCTGGACGGCCTCGCCCTCGTCGCCCTTGCCGCCAAGTCGCCCGCGCTCCACCCACCTCTCTGTGCAGCCTCCTGCCTTCCCGCCTCCTCCACGTGCCCCCCAACCAAGCCCCCCTTCCCCCCTAGTAAACCCACACACCCACAGCTACCCTATCTCCACCCCCATTCCCCCCCATCACCTACATTCCCCCCCACTAACACACCCTCCCACACAAGTCCCCCAGTCCCACCACTCAGACACACACAACCCTACCCTCCCCGAACCACCCCCTTCACACTCAACCCTACCCCTACCCCGCTGTAAGCCCCTCTCCCCTCGCCACAGCTTACTACTGCCCCTCCATAAAACCCCGTCCCACCCGTCGACACCCTCGTGGCCTCGACACACGTGTAGGTATGTACGCGCGCGTGGGTGCTTGCGATCGATTGCTCGTGATCGTGCGCGGGTACGGGAGCTAGTTAGCCGGTTGCTGCCACGCAGTTGCCACGCAGCCTATTTCTGGGTATTTTCCCAGATTTTTAATTCAAACACCTGAAACCTTTACAACACTAAAAAAAAACACACAATAAAAAAATAAAAATTAAACAAAAACCAACCTTTAAAATTCTGAAAAAAATACAAAAAAATCTAGAAAAAATCCTATTATTTCTACAACCCATGGCCATATTTTTCTCAACTTGTAAATTTTAGAAAAAAAAAATTCGACCATTTTAAAATTCCCCAATCTTTTATACATACCCAAAAATTTAACAAAATTCAATAAAAGTGCTTTAAAAATTCAAATTAATTATCAAAAAATTCCTAACACTTCCATTAATATTTTTCCTTATTTTTGGTATATTTTTCTAAGCTGTCACAATATTTCATTTCACACCTAAATTTCTTAAAAATACAAAAAATAATAATAACACCTTTTTCATCCAAACACAAACTAGCCATATAGACAAAAAAATCCAGATATTTTTGGATTGAGGAGAGCGCATTCTTTGCATTTCCATACACCCACTACTAGGTATTTTCCATTTTATTTGTTTTTTTTCAGCTACCCCAAAACCCACGGTTAATTCCTGAATTAAAAACAAAAAAAAACCATAACAAAAAAGCAAAAAGAACAAATAAACAAATACTAAAACCAATGAACCCCTAACACCACCATGGCATGCACATTCGCGCTAAACACACCATTTTTTTAAAAAATAAAAATAAACCTGTCGTTCACTTAGCACGGGCTAAATGCGTTAAAGAGGCACTTTAATATTTTTAATTAAAATGAACCAGCCGTCACAAGAGCACGTGCTGGCAAAAAAGCGCTCCACATCACCTTAATTTGTAATCAATGAACTTGCATTTAGAGACCCAGTCTGGGTATCGAAGTCCGGGATTCGAATTAAAGTATCGCTTTAACCTAATAATTGGTAATTAAATTTTTAAGAAGGAACCGCCTTTTTCTTGTTAAGGTTTATCACTTAATAAAAATTCGCCCATTTCTTAATAATTTATTAAAATGAACATTTTATTGAATTAATTCCCCCTCATTGCACTTAAATTCCCATTTTTAACGAACTCGTTTCGTGGGATGGGTATGCGCAGTCTTTGGAGTTATTTCCATGGTCAAACACCGGTTTATCAAAGTTGAGATCTTGATATATGTAGGTTGTGGTGATGTTTTGGTTTAGTGTCTTTGTTCCGGTTAAGGGTACGGTGTGTAGTTTTTTTTTTAAATTTGCCTGATAGGAGGATTTTGGGTGTTTGCATGATGCATAGTATGAAGCTTTCGGTCGCATATGTCTAGAGGTCATGTCGAATTTTTTCTCGGCTCTGGTTTGCTTGGGGATAGTTGGTCGAGTCACGTTTTATTGTTTTGGTTGTTATCTTATCCTTGGTTTTTTGTTTGTTGCTTTGCAGGCATTCTCCTTGATTGTCTACGTTTGTGGTGTGTGTGTGTAACCATCTGAATGGTGCCTTCTCACGCTCCTCCCCCTATCCAATATGTCCCACTAGTTAGTAGGGATTACTCTTCCCTACTCACTTTTGAGCCTCTCACGAAGGCGGGACTCGTTGCTTTTGTGGCTACCTCCTTTCCATTGCTTCCAGAGGATCCATCGCTGTGTGACGAGTTTTTGACCTCCTACAACAAGAAGTCAGGACTGGTCCAGAGTATTTCTATGACTTTGACACCTTGAGGCCTAGGGAAGGCTCTGTCTCTTCCTCCAAAGGTGAACCCTTTGTTACCACTCGTCAGCTTTTCTCTAATGAAGAGATTTTGAAGCTATTACAAAAACAGACAAGGAAAATGCTGGATGTTAAGAAGGTGATCAACTCTTCAGGAGTTTCCTTTTCCATGATCACTGATCCTGTGTGGAAGATGGTCTGTCAGTTTCTCCAAGACAGGTTTATGCCTGCAAAAATGCCATCCCAGTACTTGTCTAAAGAGCTTTTCACAGTTTCAAGGATGGTGTTGAAAGGAGTCACTATTGATTGGAGCACTTACCTACTCACTAAAATGGATCAACATTTCGTCAAAGTCACCAGGGGTAATGTTACCAATGTCACCTATGGATCGTATTTGTCTGCCTTTTTGAACTACTCAAGTTTACAAAAGAGTGTGCCTCCACCTCTTCCATCAGATCCAGTACCTCCTCCTCCACCTTCAGATAAGTCAGAACCCATTGATATAGAGGATGATGATTCTCGGCCTCCCCTGGTCATACAGCGCAAATGCTTGAAGCGGGTAGTGGATAAAGCTCCTTTAGTTCTTTCTTCAGTGTCCATTCCTGCTACCTTTGGCAGTGATCTCCCTGGGTATCTCACTTGTAATAACCTATTCAAAGCACATTGTGAAGGTTCGTTGGACATATCCGTCCCCTCACTGAACAGTCTAGTCTCAGGAGATGCAATTCCTTTCCTATGTAAAGACATTCAGAGTTCCATTGAATTGTGAGTGACAGCCTGTGTTCAATAGCTATACGCTTCCTTTTATGAAGAACTCATGCAGTCTAAGGACCAATTGCATAAGGCAACATCCCAGTTAGCCTCTGTTAAGGATACCCTAGCAGATTTGTTTAAGCAGATGGAACAATACACCCAACTCGTTGCAACCCAAAGAGATGAGATATCTTCTTTAAAGATCCAATTACTAGAGGCTCAATTAGAGGTTACTAGCCTTTCAGAGGAGAAGGAGAGGATATCCAGAGAAGGGCAGGAGTTCCAAACTCTCTTAGATGCCAAACTTTCAACCTCACAGACTGCTAATGACACAGTGGAATCCCAAGCTTCCCAAATCAAGTAGTTGCAAGATCAACTGGCAAAGTCACGGTCTGTTCCTCCAAGCCCTCATGTTCCCTTGATCCCTTCTCTCTCACAGCAGGACTTGGCTGCTCTTCAGAAATAGGCTACCTTGTGTCCTCTATTCCAAGATAAAGTGGAAAGATTGCAATCCAGAATGGATTTGCTATGGTCTATATTTGAGCAGTTTCAGGAATATGTTCCACCAGACCATTCTTTCTTTGTCCACTACCAATTATAGAAGTTGGCCTTCTACATGAAGCTTTCCACAATGGATTTATCTCTTCCAGAGGATGGATGGAGTGGGGCTTGGTCTACTAGGTTGCTGACAGAGGTGGTAAGGATGGCGTTTGAAGATACTGTCATGACAGATACGCTGACAGAGGTGGTAAGGATGGAGTTTGAAGATACTATCACGACAAATACCATGTTGATGTCCTACATGTATCTACGTGGAGACTTGTTAATTCCAGATGAGGTGGATATGGCATGGTATGTGGGAGACGTGGTTCTACAAGCTGTTTTGTATGTCAACCATTTGGAGTTGCGCATAGCTGACATATTCCAGAGTTACTCCTCCAAAGTGGTTAATTGTCCTGATAATTCCTGGTATACTATGATTGATTCTGTGGTCCTGAATCAAAGACAGAACACAGCCCCTACCTATGCCCAGAGTACTAATCAACTGAGGGTGGATCTCTTAGCTTATCTTTCAAAACATAATCCGTTTGATTCTACCTTTTTTGATGCCTATCATAGAAGATCTCTTTTAGGACCTTCTGTTCCTACCCTCCTATATTACCAACAAATGGCTCACCGATATGATCTATATCTTTCCCTTTGTCAATCCAATTCCACAACTATTTTACCCCTTCTTTTCCAACCTTCCTCTTTTCCTCAAATTTCCATTTTTACATATTGTTCCTTTATTGAGGATAGAGTATTTTCCCCTTCTCCACCATGTCCTTCTCCATCCATTCATGTACCTTCCACATTTCCTATTTATCAATTAACACCCTTTTTAAGTGATTCCCTACAAATTTCTGCCACTCCTTCTTTAAATCATTCTTCCTTTTATGATTTTGCCCACCCCTCACTTCATCCACTTTTCCTTATTCCACTTCCCTCTCCTAACACTTCTATATCTCAACCACCGCAGTTGGTTAGTGACTATGACGGGTTTGATCATCAGATTTCCAGAAGACGGGGATGGAGCTCGAATGATTCCCTTACAGGACCTTAGATAAATTGGCCAGTAATTCCAGGAGAATGGACAGCTGCCAGTCAAGCTTATCAAAACTATATTCATTTTGCTCAGCAGTATTCACAGTCTGCAGATCCTTCAGTGATATTAACTGCTCACTTTGCTTGGTATTTGGCGTATATGCATAGGCACTCTCATAATGATTCCAAGCCTATTCCCAAGTTGTGCATGAATGTCAATGTGAGCATTGATTCCCAGCAGCTGGATATATTGTATTTTCATGTCCTTTGTTTGCCTAGCAGATACCTTGTCCTGTTGGAAATGATGTGCTGTCTTCAGTTTTTTCAGAATCCTCCCAAAACATTTGTAGATGAATTCTTGTCTATGGATCGTTTCCAAAATCACCAATCTTTCAAGAGGGATCATCTTCATTGATACCTTTTTCAATGTATGGTGGATGATTTTTAATGAAAATCTCTCTTTTTTTTGGAGGAGTCATTCAGATGGTTGTGTTGTGTGTAGTGCTTGTGTTATGTGTTCATTTATGTAATACAAACGTGGTGGTTGCCTATTGGATTGGATTTCGTGTGAGCTACATTTTTGAAGAATTGTGGTGATGGGGTCATGGTTGGAGAGTTGAAGATGATGATGAAGAAGAAGAAGCAGAAAACTCTTATATCCTTTACAAGTTTGTTGTGATTTCTAGTTTGATAAGAAGTGTTAATGTATAAAGGGTTTTCCTTTCGTTGTATTTTTATATCAAATACACGTTATAAGCTGGGGTCGTGGTTGGATGGATTATTTTTGAAGAGATATTGAAGATCAAAGTTGAGCTTTCAAATGAACTTGTATTCCCTTTTTCCTGGGTCGCGAGGACGCTTCCTTATTAAGTGTGGGGATATGTTGAGTGTTGAAATGACTTGTTTTTTGGCTAATTTTTGTTGTTTTTGAGAGTTAAATGGTTGATTTTATGAGATGATTGATTGGTTTGGAAGAGGTTTGAGAGTGTTTTGGATGATATTGATTGTTTTTTGGAAGTTCATGATGTTTATTAGTAGAGATATGAGGTTTTGTGATGTTCTGAGAGGTTTTGATTGGTTCTGTATAGCTTCTGTTTTGTTCTGTTTTGTTCTGATTGTCTTCTGTAAGGAGGGATGGATTGATGATTGATGAAGATTGAGATATTGTGAAAGCTTATTGAATAGTTTTTGAGAGTTTGGAATGGTTTGAGTATGAGTTATGAGGTTTTGATGACCTTCTGTAACCTTCTGTAGGTCTTCTGTAGAGCGTCTGTCTCTGTTCTGTTCTGTACTGTAGTTGTTCTGGTACTGTTCTGTAGACTGTTCTGTATGCTTCTGTATGTGTTCTGATGGATGAGAGTGTAGCTTGGGAAAGTTTTCTAGCCTTGGAAAGAGGTGAATACAAGTGCAAAAGAGCTAAAAGAAGTGAAAGAAGTAGTTGCTGAAGACTCAAGTGAAGACTAGAGTGAAGTGACAGTAGTGAGCTATGAAAGGACACTGTAGTGGCGCTGGTGACTCTTCATATCAGACATACCTCTTGGGAGGGGTATCCACGACCTAAGAAGGATTATTGAGTGTGATTGTGAGAGATTGTAGTGAGGATATGATGTATTATTGATGGAGAGAGAGAGAGAGTCAGAGATAGCCAATTCTACTGAAACAGAGTGATTGTATATGAGAGATTTAGAGAAGACTATGAAGATATTGAAGATGAATACTATGTGATGTACTTCCATTCAAAGATGGTGTATTTCTTTGCTTTCTTTGTTCTATTGATGGATTTTGTGAAGATATTGAAAAATATGGTTGATTCTATCAAATCCGTGGGAGATCTACATGATGCTGCTTGAAGATTTGTGGTGCCTGGTGTTCTTTTCTTCATTGTGATCATATAAAACCTAATAAACAAGCTTGTTGATGTTACAAGATAGATTATCTTGCAAGAGAATTCCCTTTTCCTTGGTGTTCCTCTTGGGGCTCCAATAATTTTCATTTTTGATATGTATTACTTTCAGGTAGTGCTTGCGATCATGACGTCACAAGCACTAGAACTCATAATGTAAAAATGTGTCATCTATATATATGAAATTTTGTATGCTACATACATTGTTTTGTTTTCAGTATCCAATCTTCGAAATAATCTTTCTCTGTTTTCCCTAAGTATACAATTTGATGTTGATGGGGGGAAAAAAACCAGAGAGCATGTGGCTTCTCTGGTTTTTTTTCATACCTCTGTTTTGCACGTCTATCAGCGCGTGTAAATTGCAGGATAAATGCGCGTCTATTCTTGTCAAAAACTTTCAGAGTAAACGCGGTTTTAGACGCGTAGATACACGCGTGTATAGATGCACAATATGAATATATCAACTTTTTTATAAATATGATTATATATTTACGTAGCGCGTTTATACGCGCGTTTAAGTATGCGTCTAGTTCTAACTATAAGTGCGCTTTTAGACGTGATTTTGTAGACGCGAAAATAGACGCGTTAATAAACGCGCCCGACTTTTTTTTTCACAATTCAAATATTGTGTCTACAAGCGCGTCTATGGAGCCTTTTTGTTGTAGTGTAAGATGATAGAGCTACTATGCGAGAGAGAGAGAGACACAGAGAGAGAGAGAGACAGAGACACAGAGAGAGAGAGAGAGAGAGAGAGAGAGAGAGAGAGAGAGAGAGAGGACGTGGTGATGTCGCCCATGAAAGACAAAGCTATGATAGTGCCATATAAGCTTGCAAAAAGTAGAGGAGGTGACAAGAAAGAAGAAGAAATGGAGCAAAGGTAAATAAAAGGAGAAGGCAAACAACATGGTCTTATTTGATAAGGTGATATTTTATGTTATCACATCATGCATCATGGTTGCAAGTGCTGGCTTGATGCTTGGCTACTCCAATGGCATATCGGGTGAAGTGGCATCCATGGATAGTTTCCTTATCTACTTCTTTCTATCTTTTTATGAGAATAAACAAAAAGCTTATGAGAGAAACTATAGCAAATTTAGCAACGAACGTTTGCAAGATTTCATGTCTTCACTGTACATAGTAGGATCAGTATCAATATTTCCAATATCATGGAAAACACAGAAGCTTGGGTGCAGGTCAACAATGCTTATAGTTGGTTGCATGTATATAGTGGGCGGTCTATTTAAGAGCAGTATTCTTGATGTAATTATTAATGTCAGGGTATTGAAAGCTTTTCTTAAGCTTTTTTAAGGAAAAAAGTACCGAGCTTTTGTGAGCCGCATGCTCCAAATTGAGAAGAGAGGACGACAATAATCAGCATGGCTGAGTTTAAAAAGGGGTGGCTATCAAGCACGAGGGGAGAGGAGAAGCCATACTACAGTCAGAGCTAATTCTGGAGGAGAGGTCGCCATGCAATCTCCTTTCCCACGTTCAACCTCATCATCCTCAAAGCCCTGTCTCCCTGCCTTGCCTCTCGACCACTTGCCCCTACTAACATTTATATCGATGCCCTAATTGGAGATGATTCTACAGAGTCGGATTGGTGTCTTGTGTGCTCTGCTGATTATGGCAAGCCTGACTCCTTGGATTGCATCTCTTCTACAATTGTAATAGATGATGATGGTGATGATGATTGAGACCTTTATTAGCCTCCTCCCTTATGGCATATGCTATTATGCTATCACAATGCTACTGTAGCAACAAGATGATTCTTCTATGAAAAATAGCGACAAGGTTATTCTTCTATGAAAATATGCTTTTACTTAAGCGTGTTAGACTTGTTAACAACTCATTTAGCCGAGCTTAACTTTAATGTAAATGTCACAAGGTAACAAACTTCTAATCCATCAGCTTTTTCATGCAAATCCATGGTATATCACCAACACTTGTGCATCCAAGCTTTGAAGAACTTTTGAGAAAAGATACATTGAGCTTATTCAAACTAACCTTTGAGTACATTAAAACAAGATTTCTGTGTATTAGATAGTGTTATGATGTATTGTGAAGATTGATATATTCTCACTTCGCCTTATCATGCCCACATATATATTTGACAGACTGTGAAACCTAGCCATTCCTTTTTACTCCATGTATTTACCTTGAGTTTTGTACTCTTCATAATCTTTTTCTCCCATCTTGCTAAGCATCCCTCCGAGGAGCAACTTTCACAAACTCCACATGTCATCTGTGCGAGATCATAGATGTCGTGACACTATGTGTCCACCACAACAAACCTGACAGTGGAATTTCTCACCAAGAATTTGATCTCATTAGTTAGCATCATTAGGAATTTGTGTTCCATTGTGTTTGTCTTTTTGTTGCATTTTGCATGACGCATGAGCACATGTAGTTAGGCTAGTCATATTCTCTTCATTGCCTTCATAATTTTTTGTGTTACCATCATTTGACTAAATGCATATTATGTATTAGACTGACTGTGAAACCTAACCATTCCTTTTTACTCCATGTATTTACCTTAAGATGTGTACTCTTCAACATTTTTTGCTCCCATCTTGCTAATCGTCCCTGTGAAGAGAAAATTTCAGGAACTCTAGTGCGTTATCAGTGTGTCGATGTTCAACATAGATCCTACTTCATTAAGCCACTTGGGCTACCATGTCACATGTGAGCTATGCTATGTACTCATAACAAAAGCTGTAATCTTCCTCTTGCTCTTTCAAAGTCCAACACATGGAAATATTCTTATACTAATAATGGTGTACCACATCAAACATAAAATGAGCCTCACTTGCATACAAATCATGTTGACCATCACCGAAAATAGTAAAGCAGTCCATATCTTGAAGCATCTTTGAATTGCCTATCAAGGCCTCTGACAAAGTATCCAAAACATTCTCCATTTGGGAAGAATCACATCTAACATCTTCTAAAGGCATATCCTTGAGCTCATGAGCTCATGAATTGTCTTAGAAATGATAACCCTATCCTGTAAATCATGTGCATCTGTAATATTTCCGCTCGAAATATTAAAGAACTTTGATCACCACACACTTGCACAAAAGCTATGCAAATTCATCTCCCGCGTCGATCAATGTCGGTGGCTAAGTGTTCTCTCCACGCACAATGTTAAATGCCGGCTTCGTGTCGTGCAAAAGAAGCCGAGGCTTGAAACTCGCAAGCAGCACGAGAACACCCTTTTCGGGAAGGCCAAATGGATAATGGTTAAGATTAAGGCAAGTTTTTTTAATTATTTACTCCCTCCCCCTCAGCCGATGCATGGCGGGGGAGAGGAGTGTGAGAGGGAGGGTGAGTAGTCCATGAGTGGTGTGGGGAAGCATGAGGGGGGAGGCATGCACAAGCCATCTGTGTGGCTACCTCTCCCCCCCTTAGCCTATATGACCCCCCTGAGGCACGAAGAGGAAAAAAAGATAGAGATCATGGTGCTGGTGCTACTTCCGCCCTGCGCTGTGTTGACCGCCACCATGAAGACTGCCAGGCTATCGTTGCTATCGCGCTGCTCCTGCCTGGCCATACGATGGCCATCATCGACATAATCTCCCCCCCCATCATTCTCCTCCCCTTCAATCATTACCCCCCTCCACGTAATCTTGTTTACAAGAAGAAGCTTCTAAAGCTAGGCGTCTATAAGCCTTGTTTTCACTTGCCTCCCCGGTTTCAAAAACCGGACTCATAAGCCCCGATTCCTATGCAAGGGGGAAGTAGATAGGTTTTTGAGGCTGAGTTTCCAAGCTTGGAGGGATTTTAGAGATCGCATAAGGGCGAGGACAAATCGTGGAGTTCAAGTCCACTACCTCAACGATGGCTCCAAAGCAAAAGTCGCAAGGCGTACACACGAAAGTCTCGAACCCAAGTTTACACATGGACATCACTGCAAGTCCTCATATCCAGGTTCTTAGAATTTTAATTCCGCATTGGGCACACTTAAAATTCATGGGAAAGTTATGAATGTAAATTACTTATTCATCTTACGAGCTTAGTTGTATGTTGCCCTTTTCATGCATTTCCAAAGTGACAAGCCTAAACACTTATTGCATAGGTTAAAAGGATGAAAAATTTGTTTAAATTCACCCTTGTCTTCCTTGCAAGAAAGAATAAGCTTATATCGCATTTAGTCAATAACTTCCTTGTTGTGATTCTCATGAGAAATCGTTAACATCCGTTAGATGTTGTCCAAAGAATTGCATGGCATGAAAATGAAACCATGGACTTGCATGTTGCATACGAAGATGCTTGTAGAATGGATTAAGTCAACATTAGTCTTATAATATTCGTCATGCATGAACTTCATTTATCAAAGTTGTATCTAGAAAAGGTTGCATGTCATATTAAATCCTGAAGTTCAATTGCATGAAACAAAAGGTTGTAGGCAAAACTCTTGATGTAAATCTATGTAGAATTTATGCAAGTTATTCCCCAAATTGTCAATCATTCTGGTTTTAGTAAGGAAAAGAAATGGTCTTTGCAAACCTTATAGTTGCATAGAAGTAATGAATCGCATATTTGCACGTAATGTGATGTCTTACAACTATTTACACATTTAGAACGAATTTAGCATCTCTAAGAAAAGATCGTTTCTTGTCGCAAGACAAGTAGACCGATTTTGCTAAATCACTTGTAATGACATAACCCACATAGGATTCTTAAAAGCATAAGTAGTTACTACAAAGAACACCTCAAAGTGCTAACTAGGTTTTAGCACGTTAAAAAATTCTACCTAGTATCGCACTTGGGTCGCCAAGTCGAGACCCTCAAACCCGAAGGTCCTACCCACATTCACGGAATGTTTGGGTTAATTGGACACCCAACAATAACGATCTAAAGTTTTACCCTAAGAATAGATCGACCTAATACTAAACTTTCGATTGAGATAAGAAACCCTAGGGCCAATCGTTATCGGCCTAGTAAGGTAAGTATTGGGTTGAATAAGAAGACATCCCAAACCCTATATCTTAGCCAAACATATTTTTTGACCAAGAAACGTCGTTTGATGGGAGAAACGATCCCACAAGTTAAGTGTGACACTTGTACACAAGTTGCAATGTTGCATGGCTTTGTATTTTAATCATGATATAGATTTTCCACTCCTTGGAATAAGGTTGGCAGGTTCTAGTGCAAGCCTATTGTGCAAGATGATGAGTAGACATCCTGCTTCTTGGGCTGATTTTCCAAGATAGGGTAACTATGAATTGCCTAGCAAGTAATTGACAAATCAAGTTAGAGCAACAAGGTTGCCAGGATTTATCGTCTTAATTTAAGAAACCTAAGGTATTGGTTAATCTGGGTTAACATGGTATAACCCTAACCCAAGGATACAAAGGGTACTCAAACAACGAAACCCTTGGGGATCTTGCCAAGTCGCAATTGATCTTGGATTGAATACTAGATGCATTCAGAGAGAAGGATTCACACCTTAGCAGTTGGCCAAAATAAACAACCACTGGATTGATTGTGTTTGTACAGTTTAGGAGCACTGTTTGTATTGCTTTGCTCAAAGAACTAAAAATGGAAAAATAATTAATGGTTCAGGTTGAAGGCCTAGAAGGAGAGGCAGCATCAATTACCCTTGACTGTCTGCCTGACCCTAACCAAGGGGGTTGTTAGCCGCGCCGAAATTGTGGACCGAACCCGCTGTGAGAGGTCTCTTCGTTGGGCGCTACTTGGAGCACGAGAACGCTTGGGTGCCAGGGGAGACTTTGGTTGTAAATCCCTTGCCTTCTGGGTCCTGCACAAGAGGCCGATGTGACTCACGATTGGATCTCGAGGCCCGCATACTAGTCTACGGGCGGAAACTTGGATTAGTAATCCATGAGGATTGTTGGATTGCCTTCGGGTGGATTATGGATTGCCTTCATTATGGATTAGTCTATGGGCTAGATTATTATGATGTATTCCAAAGACTGATTAATAAGATAACTTGTTGAAAAGGAACTTGTTTGAAACCGTTTTTCTAAGTCAAGTGCTAAGATTACGTGAAGGAATCGGTGATTAACTAGCTAATTAAGGAAGTTGTTTTTGCGTGTCAAACTAAATGTAGTAGGTAATTAGACAACTAAAGCAACCCCGAGGAAAGTGCGGTGGATGTGGCCATGGGTTTGTCCTACGGATGGGTGGTCTTGGTTGGTCAGGGACTTTTCTTGAAGGAAATTGAGAGCAAGGAATAATGACTTAGAATCTAGAATGCTAGAGTCCCGATTTATGTTGTTTTAGGGGAACAGAATGGGACTATCCCTTATGGGCAGAGAGGTCAAGCTTTGCATCCCTCTCGTTTATCATTCTCCTTGAACAAAGTGCAGCATGAATCCGCTTCGACCTTGATGTTTCTGCATAAAGTAGTTCACCTGGGGTTCAACTCTAGTCACTCTCTACGAACTTGGCCATTAGGGAAACCCTAATTCAGGTTGATCCTAAGTGGGAACGGCCGGAATGCTTCCACTACGTGGCAGACTTAGGAAGACATAGATCGCAAACCCTGTAACATTCCATGGGAGTGCCGCGCGGCGCTTTCTAGACTCTCTTCCCGATGGGCTGCTAAGACGTGTCCTGCAAGTGAACAGGTGGACACGTTACAGTTGGTATCAGAGCGAACCAACAAAGGATCTGTCTTTTACAAGAAAACTTAATAAGGAGAAGTAGAGAAAATGTTGCTGTTAAGATCGTTTCCTTACTTACTTATCAATGCTGACTTGTAGAGTCATGAAGCATGGAATAGATTCTGGGTGTTCCAAGTAATGTTAGAAAGGGACTACATATCTACTTGATTAAGCTAAATAAGCTAGATCAAAATCAGGAGTCTAGTGAAGAGCCTTCATGACTAAAGGAGTACGCAGACGTATTTCATGAAGAGCTGTCAGAACTTCTGTCTCAAAGGGAAGTTGATCATGAAATCAACCTAGCACCATATACAATGTCCATTCCGGAAGCGATTGAGTTGAAGGAGCAACTCAAACAACTGTTAGAACAAGGTTACATCCATCCTAGCAATTCGCCATGGGGAGCTCTAGTAATGTTCTAGAAGAAGAAGGATGGAACGCTTCGGCTATGTATTGATTACAAAGCGTTGAATCAATCAACCATTAAGAACAAATATCCTATTCCAAGAATAGATGAACTTCTTGACCATCTTCAAGGTGCGAAGATCTTCTCCAAGATTGATCTCAGGTTTGGTTACTATCAGATAAGGGTCAAGGAAGAAGATATCCCAAAGACGGCATTCAGCACAAGATATGGGCATTTTGAGTTCCTAATTATGTCATTCGGGCTTACGATTGCACCTGCCGCCTTCAATAGGTTAATGCAGGATATCTTTAGGCCATATCTTGATGACTTTGTACTCGTCTTCTTTGATGATACCTTAGTCTACTCCAAACAGGAAGAAGATCACGAACCCCAGCTTCGCATCGTCCTTGAAACAATGAGGGCACACAAGCTTTATGCTAAGAAGAATAAGTGTGCATTTTTCAAGCCACAGATTGAATTACAGTAGACCTGGCCAAGGTTGAGACATTTTGGATTGGCCAATATCAACAACTATCAAAGAAATACACAGTTTTCTTGGATTGACAGGATGGTACATGGTCTCTATCAAAGACTATGCTTTGATTGTAGCGGCACTGACCGATCTACTGAAGAAGCAAACATCAATTGTATGGTCAACTACTGAACAATCTAGCTTTGATAGACAAAAGCAAACCTTGGTATCAGCATCTATCCTTAAACTTCCGGATCTTAGTAAGGAGTTTGAAGTAATAATTAATGCTAGCACACTTGCCTTAGGATGTGTGCTTATGCAAGAAAGTCATCCTGTAGTATACTCTTCAAGGGAACTGAAGAGCCATGAGAAGAATTATGCTACCCACGATCTGGAGTTGTTAGTTGTCATCCATGCTCTCAAGCTTTGGAGACATTACCTGTTGGGTAACAAGTTTACCCTAGTGACGGATCATAAAAGTCTTAAGTGGATCTTTACCTAGAATGAGCTCAACATGAGGCAACGTCAATGGATTTAAGTGCTGGAGGAATATGATTTTGAAATCAAATACTGGCCTGGAAAGGAGAATGTAGTTGTTGATGCACTCAGTCGCAAGGCATTTCTAAATTCTCTAATTCTGCAAGGTCCATCAATAGCTATATCTCTAGCCACAAAGGTATCCATGCCAAACAACCCAATACTAGAGCTAGCTAGAGAGGAGGCATGCCATGATCCAACCTATCAGAAGTTGCTAAGGGAGATCCCTATTAAGGATCAAGACCTGAAGCTACAAGCAAACTATTAAGAATTCTCTATCAATAGTGGACTTGTCTACTATAGAACGAGATTATGTATACCAGCAAGCCAATCCCTCAAATAGAAAATACTTTGGGAAGCTCATGACTCCTCTTTTTCAGGACATCCTGGCTATGCCAAGACCCTCAATGTAGCTAGAAAGAGTTATTACTGGGAAAGGCTTAAAGGTGACGTTCTCAAATATGTCACTGAACGTTTGTCTTGTCAACGCATTAAGACCAAACATGTCAAAATGCCATGGAAGTTGCGACCACTTGATATTCCCCAAATGAAATGGGAATTCATTAGTATGGACTTTGTTATTGGCCTGCCCCAAGTTCAAGGAGGATACAACTCCATTATGGTTGTAGTTGATATGCTTACCAAAGTTGCACATCTTATCTATGTTAAGACAAACTATAAAGCCTCAGATATTGCAAGGTTGTTCATCAAGGAGATATTCAAACTGCATGGGTTACCTAGAAGAATCATTATGATCGTGACTCACTTTTCACATCACACTTCTGGAGAGATATCTTCGAAGCCATTGGGACTCAACTCTGTTTTAGTACAGCTTACCATCCCCAAACCGATGGACAGATGGAGCAATTCAACCAAGTCATTGAGGATATGCTGAGGGCACAGTGCTATCGCAAACCCAGAAAGTGGATCCAATATCTGCCACTAGTTGAGTTTGCCTACAATGCTTCCTACCAACAAAGCATTCAGATGACCCCTTTTCAAGCATTGTATGGACACGACTATCGAAGTCCTTTAAACTTCTCGGATCCAACCTTAAGGGTTGAAACCTCAAAGCGAATGTTGGAAGATATGGATGACCAAATGAAGTCAATAAGACAGGATATCCAAGCCACTAAGGATAGATAGAAGGCATATACGGATTTGAAACGTCAAGATAGATTCTTCGTTGAAGGAGATATGGTCTTCGTTCACGTACGCCCAAAGAAGAGCTCCCTATCCTTGGGTGAATGCAAGAAGCTAAGCCCAAGGTATTGTGGACCTTACAAGATCCTCAAGTGCCTAGGACCTAATGCTTACAAACTATTAAAGAAGTATGTACCTAGCCCTAGTCATGTGCTTGATGATCAACAAGTTGTAATGCCTAGCCAAGGAGTCCTTGAGCTACAGCCTGACAGGATCTTAGATGTTAGGGATAGACATTTGAGATCCAGAACCTTGAGATAATACCTCTTCTTGTGGAAAGATTATCCCGAAGAGGATGCCACTTGGATGGATGAAAGTACTCTCAACCAAAAATACCCCCAGCTCTTCTCGAGATGAGGACATCTCGATTCCTCTAAGGGGGAGAGAATGTAATATTTCTGCTCGAAATATTAAAGAACTGTGATCACCGCACGCCTGCACAAAAGCTATGCAAAGTCATCTCTCACATCAATTAATGTCGGTGGCTAAGTGTTACCTCCGCGTACAATGTTAAATGCCGGCTCCGTGTCATGCAAAAGAGGCCAAGGCTTGAAACCTACAAGCCACACGAAAACACCCTTTTCGGGAAGGCCAAATGGATAATGGTTAAGATTAAGGAAAAAAAATTATTACTTACTCCCCCCCTCAGCCGATGCATGGTGCAGGAGAGGAGTGTGAGAGGGAGGGTGAGTAGTCCATGAGTGGTGTGGGGAAGCATGAGGGGGGAGGCATGCACAAGCCACGAGTGTGGCTACCTCTCCCCCCCTTAGCCTATATGACCCCTCGATGAGGCACGAAGAGGAAAAAAAGATAGAGATTGTGGTGCTGTTGCTATTGCCGCCCTGCGTTGTGCTGACCGCCACCTTGAAGACCGTTAAGTTGCCATTGCTGCCGCACCGCTGCCGCCTGCCCATACCACCGCCATCATCGACATAATCTGCCCCCCCTCTCATCGTCAATCTCCTCCCCTTCAATCATTACCCCCCTCCATGTAATCCTGTTCAGAAGCAGAAGCTTCATTAGAAGCTTCTAAAGTTAGGCTTCTATAAGCCTCGTTTTCATGTGCCTCCCCGCTTTCAGAATCCGAACTCATAAGCCCCGATTCCTGCACAAGGGGGAAGTAGATAGGTTTTTGAGGCTGAGTTTCCAAGCCTGGAGGGAGTTCGAAAATCACGTAAAGGCGATGACAAATTGCAGAGTTCAAGTCCACTACATCAACGATGCCTCCAAAGCCAAAGTCGAAGGTGCACCCGCGGAAGTCTCGAACCCAAGTTTACATGTGGACATTGCTGCAAGTCCTCATATTCAAGTTCTTAGAAGTTTAATTCCGCATTGGGCAGACTTAAAATTCATGGGAAAGTTATGAATGTAAATTACTTATTCGTCTTACGAGCTTAGTTGCATGTTGCCATTTTCGTGCATTTCTAAAGTGACAAGCCTAAATGCGTATTACATAGGTTAAAAGGATGAAAATTTTATTTAAATTCACCCTTGTCTTCCTTGCAAGAAAGAACAAGCGTATATTGCATTTAGGCAATAGCTTCCTTGTTGTGATTCGCATGAGAAAATCATTAATATCCATTAGATGTTATCCAAAGAATTGCATGGCATGAAAATGAAACCATGGACTTGCATGCTGCATGCGAAGATGCTTGTAGAATGGATTAAGTCAACATTAGTCTTATAATATTTGTCATTCATGAACTTCATTTATCAAAGTTGTATCTAGAAAAGGTTACATGTCATACTAAAGCCTGAAATTCAATTGCATTAAACAAAAGGTTGTAGGCAAAACTCTTGATGTAAATCTATGTAGAATTTATGCAAGTTATTCCCCAAATTGTCAATCATTATGATTTTAGTAAGGAAAAGAAATAGTCTTTGCAAACCTTATAGTTGCATAGAAGTAATGAACCACATATTTACACATAATGTAATGTCTTACAACTATTTCCACCTTTAGAATGAATTTAGCATCTCTAAGAAAAGATCGTTTCTTGTCGCAAGACAAGTAGACTGATTTAGCTAAATCACTTGTAATGACATAACCCACATAGGATTCTTAAAAGCATAAGTAGTTAGTACAATGAACACCTCAAAGTGCTAACTAGATTTTAGCACGTTAGAAATTTTTCCTAGTATCGCACTTGGGCCGCCAAGTTGAGACCCTCAAACCCAAATGTCCTACCCACATTCACCAAATGTTTAAGTTAATTGGACACCCAACAATAACGATCTAGGGTTTTACCCTAAGGATCGATCGACCTAATACTAAACTTCCGATTGAGATTAGAAACCCTAGGGCCAATCATTATCGGCCTAGTAAGGTAAGGATTGGGTTGGATAAAAACACATCCCAAATCCTATATCTTAGCCAAACATATTTTTTGACCAAGAAATGCGTTTGATGGGAGAAACGATCCCACAAGTGAAGTGCGACACTTGTACACAAGTTGCAATGTCGCATAGCTTTGTATTTTAATCACAATATAGATTTGCCACTCCTTGGAATAAGGTTGGCAGGTTCTAGTGCAAGCCTATTGTGCAAGACGATGAGTAGACATCCTACTTCTTGGGCTGATTTGCCAAGATAGGGTAACTATGAATTGCCTAGCAAGCAATTGACAAATCAAGTTAGAGCAACAAGGTCACCAGGATTTATTGTCTTAATTTAAGAAACTTAAGGTGTTGGTTAATTTGGGTTAACAGGGTATAACCCTAACCCAAGGATACAAAGGGTACTCAAACAACGAAACCCTTGGGGATCTTGCCAAGTCGCACTGATCCCGGATCGAATACTGGATGCATTCAAAGAAAAGGATTCACACCTTAGCAGTTGGCCAAAATAAATGACCACTGGAT
Source organism: Lygodium microphyllum (assembly GCF_053477565.2). NCBI lineage: Eukaryota > Viridiplantae > Streptophyta > Polypodiopsida > Schizaeales > Lygodiaceae > Lygodium > Lygodium microphyllum. Next base: position 117,616,176 of record NC_141157.1, read on the forward strand.
TAATTGTGTTTGTACAGTTTAGGAGCACTGTTTGTATTGCTTTGCTCAAAGAACTAAAGATGGAAAAATAATTAATGGTTCAAGTTGAAGGCCTGGAGGGAGAGGCATCATCAGTTGCCCCCGAGTGTCTGCCTCTGACCCTAACCAAGGGGGTTGTTAGCCCGAAAAGGTGGACTAAACCCACTGTGAGAGGTCTCTTCATTGGGGTCTACTTGGAGAACGAGGACACTTGGGTGCCAGGGGGGACTCTAGCTGTAAATCCCTTGCCTTCCGGGTCCTGCACAAGAGGCTGATGTGACTCAGGATTGGACCTCGAGGCCCGTATATTAGTCTACGGGCGGAAACTTGGATTAGTAATCCATGAGGATTGCTGGATTGCCTTCGGGAGGATTATGGATTGCCTTTGGATGGATTATGGATTAGTCTACGGGCTGGATTATTATGATGTATTCCAAAGACTGATTAATAAGATAACTTGTTGAAAAGGAACTTGTTTGAAACTGTTTTTCTATGTCAAGTGCTAAGATTACATGAAGGAACTGGTGATTAACTGGATAATTAAATAAGTTGTTTTTGCATGTCAAACTAAATGTGGTAGGTAATTAGACAAGTAAAGCAACCCCCAGGAAAGTGTAGTGGATATGGCCATGGGTTCGTCCTACGGATGGGTGGTCTCGATTCGTCGGGGACTTTTCTTGAAGGGAATTGACAGCAAGGAACGATGACTTAGAATCTAGAATGATAGAGTCCCGATTTATGCTGTTTTAGGGGAATGAAATGGGACTATCCCTTATGGACAGAGAGGTCAAGCTTTGCATCCCTCTCGTTTCCCATTCTCCTTGAACCAAGTGCAGCATGAATCCGCTTCAACCTTGACGTTTCTGCGTAAAATAGTTTGCCTGGGGTTCGCTATTTACTCTCTAGGAACTTAACCATTAGGAAAACCCTGATTCAGGTTGATCCTAAGTGGGAACGGCCGGAATGCTTCCGCTCCAGCAGACTCGGGAAGACCTAGATTGCAAACCCCGTAACATTCTGTGGGAGTGTCGAGCGGTGCTTTCTAGACTCTCTTCCCAATGGGCTGCTAAGACATGTCGTGCAAGTGAACAAGTGGACACGTTACAGCATCAAGTAAAACAAAGCTTCCTAAACCTCTTTAGAGGTGACTAATTTGCATCTATTGGCTAATCCATACGTCTTCTTGTCACTCTCCTTGATATCCCTACATTATCTTCATCTCTCTTTTGTTTCTCTTTCAAAAATACATTGGTGTTTTGCACTTTTGCTAAATATATGTACACTCAATACGGATCTACTAGTGATTCCCAATAGCCAGCTATGTCATGAATGTCTTTCCCTACATGAGATATTTCACTATTAGTAGCTTTTCTCTTTTTAGCTACATGCAAAGCATGTGTCCATATCGCAACCTTTGAACCAACCATGACTTAGCCAAGCATTCCATCCAACTATAGACTAAAAGTAGTAGCATGTATAACTGCATAAGCATTTCAGAAAATCGAGTCTTTCAATAACTTTTGCATACCTCCCTTTCAAAAATTCAAAGCAAGAGGAAATCATATTTCTTATGCATTGATCTTGCCATCTTTCCAAAAGATGAGTTGCCATGCTAAGGCCTCCTGATAAGTAGCATAGTTTTTTCTTTCATGATGCAAACTATTACACCACATACAACATTTCCTTGATTTAGGGACTGTTGCCTGTCTCCTTTCCTCTTGTCCTTTCTCATCTAGTTTTGCAACCTTCCACTAAAGATCTCTCATGACTTTAACCAATTCATCTAGTACATATTCCCTAATAGTAGGAACAACATGTGCAACAACCATAGAAGTAGGTGGCTTACTGGATACATCATCTATTTTGCCCATAACAATGAGCAAGTGAGAAACATATAATCTTTTTCTTTTTCTATTCTTTTTCACTAGAGAAGTAATATCATCCTTCACATGCCTCCCCTATATTTTAAGCCCTCTCTCTGTAGTCTAATCCTCTAACAAATCATCTAGCTTCTCTTGAAGCTCAAGATTTGCTGCTTCTTGTAGAAACAATTCAATTTTGTGACTTGCAAGAGCTTGATATTCTGGAAGATGTAACTGGTTTTTGTTATACATGCATAAGCTTGTTCACATTCTGCACTACTATAAAACATCAGTAGAAATTTTGATTGAAGCTTCTTCTATCCTACCTTTTCTTCCAATAACTTTTAGATTAAATTCACAAGTGTCGGACGAGTTTTAGTCAAAACGTCATATCCACAAGAAATTAGAGAGAGAAGGAAGTAGAGAATATGAGATAGAAGAAAAGAAAAATAATAGGTAGGAGATTCAAATGTATCCCAAGAATATTGGAAATCAAGTTCTCTTCAAGATATGCCCATACATCCTGAATCAATCATTTTGATAAGTTTGCCAAATCTTTTAAACAATATAAAGGCAAAAATCAATGATTTGAAGCACTATGTACTCATAGGCCTCATGCGATGTAGCGAGATAGATGGTGTAGCTAAGTGCATTTTTTCCAATTGCATACAAAGACCCTTGCAATGTGCCTAAAGCAATGTCTAGTGTGTGCTTGTGGCTATTGTCCCTATGTAGTACATGAGTTTTAGGATTCAGAAGATGTACCTTCCCTTCATGTTGCCATCACTTATAGCATCCAGTTTCTCATTGTCAACCTATATAACACCTCAAACTTGACAAGAAAAGGTTATATGCTCACTATCATACTCAACTTCATTAGGCAACAAATCCAAATCCTTATCTTTATCATCAAATCTTTAAATTTCCAAGCCCTCCTCATGGTCCTCTAAAATTCTCAGAAATTTCTCCTCAATAATACTCTCTTCATCTCTCAAGCACTTAGGTCTATCAATGCTCTCACTACGATCAAGGAAAACAATGTCATCCTCAAATTTGTCACTCGTCTCTTCACTACTCCCAAGGCTATCACGACTATCATTGTCGTGACGCTACACGTCCACCACTGCAAATCTGAGGGCCAAGTTTTTTTTCACCAAGAACTTGATCACATTAGTCAGCATCATTAGGAATTTATTTTCCGTTGTGTGCGTCTCTTTGTTTGCATTTGCATGATGCACGAGAACCTATAGTTAGGCAAGGTATAAAATTTTCAATGCATTCTTTTTTTTTGTGGAAGCATCGCTCCATTAATTGCATAGCATGGATTTTAAAATACAAACTGCATGAATGATTGGGCACGAAGTTCTATTCCAAAACATATTTTTGCTAGGGCACATTGCATGCAAGAATAGGTTCATATGAAGAGAATGTTCATTTTGAAGACTCTGAGGGTTAGTACACCATAATGGACCTTATGAGGGAGAGAAGTTGAAGGAAGTATGAAGGACAAGTAGTGAAAATATGGACATTGTTGCAATCACCTATTCTCATATAGAGGAAAAGATTGGAATACAAGAAAAAGAAAGAGATGTAAGTTGTGGACACTCATTCAAGGACAACATTAGAAGGTTTAATCAAGTGAATCTCATGACATTTCAAGGAACTACACACGTTCACAAGCCTTTAAGACACTTGTGATGCTCAATTTGACTAACTTACAGAAAAGACCAACATTGTAATGGACCTTCACGAATCTTTTGAGATTGTTAAAAGATCATGGCTAGAATGAGCTACATTCAAATATGTCATTCACCAATCGTTAATACAAACTCCATCTTCCTACAACCAAAAAGGCTTCTCACAAATGCTGACGTTTAAGAATATGTTTGCGATGTTTCTAAAGTTCCTTATCCCAAAGGAAAAACTACTAGCTAATGGATGCCTACATGATTCAATAAAAGCATGATGTGGAGATCCTCAATGGATTTCCCATCTCTAAATGATCGATTCATTCAATAGAATTTGGTTGCCACATTAGTTTTTAGAAAAGCATATTTCTAACAACATATACACTTTAAAGTTCCTCTCTATCTAAGAAGCGATCAAGAACAACATCACTTGGTAGAATGCAAGAATCTGATTTACCAAAACCAATCATGTCACCTCACAACAACAAAATCATATACAACATGTCTCAAAGGATATGGAATAACCAAAAAGGCACACAATACTAGATATAGGAAGGACAGGAAAAATGCCACACGAAGGGCAGCTGTAGAACCTTGTGAAAACTTTTTGGGACCCTCAACAAATAAGAAGCAGTTAAGCACATCTTCCGTGTTAGCCCACATACTAAAAGGTTGCTGCGAGACCTACAATTCAAAAATCTAAAGACCATCCTAAAGAAAGCAGAGACGATCAGGGAGCGTTCAAGACTCCGCGACACAAAGCAAGGCTTTCTCTCCCCATTTTCAGCGAGATAGAGCTTCTTCCAAGATTGTTGTTGTGAAAGCGACTGTGGTCCCAAAGAAAGCTATCGTTAATAGCTGGTTGCATGGACAATCCACTTTAATGACGTTAATAGCTGGTTGCATTGAGAGTCTGCTTTAATGACGGTATCTTTGATGTTAGGATATCGACAATAGTAAAGCTTTCTCGAGCTTTTCCTATAAAGCGTAGAGCTTCGATCACGAGGAGGCATCGGCGAGCTTTGCAAAATGGAAGACGGGTGAGGAAGAAGAAGACAAGGAAGAGGGTAACAACATAGGACGAAGCAGAAGATCAGAGAAGAATTTTGGAAGCATGACGACGAAGAAGACAAGGAAGAAGGTAACAACACAGGACGAAGGAGAAGAACAGAGAATAATTTCGGAAGCATGACGACGAAGGCAGAAAAATGACTTTTGGGAGGACGTTTCGGTGATTCATCACTTTCTATAACAATGCCTAGAGCGACGCAGAAGGTGACCATGAGGAGAAGATCGACGAGCTCGGCAAGTCGGCAGAAGATGACAAAGCTAAAGACCGATCGACCTACTGTCAGGCAGACGAGTGACGAGGGACAATCAAGACCGCCAACGAAGTCATGATCAACATCGTGGTGATGCTTGTCTTCTTCACCTTTGTGAATTCTATTGGTCGTTGCACTACCCAAAATATGAAACGGTGTAAGAGTTATATTTTAGTTTGAGTGACCTTTTATTTCGTAAGACCCATTATATGCCATCTGCGTTTTCAAACTCAGGTTGTTATGCAAAACAAGATGATATTATGGAGCGAAGATCATCCTCTTACCTTAACAGCTTATTAGACATTATCATATACTGAAGGGAGCGTAAGAAGGTGAAAAGGAGACTTTAATTTCAAAATTGAACAACACTTTCATAAACAAAGCTAGCATTTACTCTATCAATCAACCTAAATATTCTTCTTACCTATTGCAAGAAATTTCTTCTCATGGGCATAGTAAGCTTTTGGAAAAACTACAATTATTATCATTGAAACTATATATGCTTTGATCCTCTTTAAAATGATCTTCCATCAATCTTGTACTCAATCCAAAGCTTAGCAAGATCCAATGCTCATAAAGTAATCGTGAGTCCCTTTTTAAGTATCCTCTTTCAGATTTCATGAATCTACCTTGAATTAAGTACTCTTCTTCATCTTTTGCTCCCATCTTGTCATGCCTCCCTGTGGCGAGTAACTTTCATGAGGCCCCTGCATGTATTATTACTGTGACATCGTCAATCGTTTCATACTCAAAACAATCAAAACTATCTTGGCTCTCATTCTCCCTCAACTCTCCAAGCTTTCTGATATCTTCCTATCTCCCCTAGGACTCAGCTGCATCTCCAGCTCATCTTTGTCTATCAAAACATGACCCTCATAGCTCTCATGCTCCAAAGTAGTATCAGTAAATCCCTTCTGATCATGTGACTCGATAGTTGCTCTACTAGAATCATCTATGGACAATGGATGAGAGCTCACACTCCTAGATTATTCACTCCAATTATTCTTAGTGAAACAAGCCTTTTTCTCCTCAATCTCCCTAGAAATTTTCTTCTCACAAACTTTGAGTGATTCCTCACAAGTAAACTCATCTCTCTTGTGTATAGATAATAGGATAGACCTCCAATCTCACGAGGATACGCATAACTAACTCTCTCCTCAAAGACTTTTCTCGCAACTGTCATTGAACTCAAACTGTTCCTAGTTCCTCAAACCCAAAGGTCAAACCTAATTCTTTTTTCCTCTTCATTTTCTTCTCCTAATACTTTTCATACTCGTCGCTTCCCCCAAAGTTGTAGTGTTCCTATTCTCTAGTTTCGCTCTTTGGCCCTATGATTTTAATCCATTTACAAAATAGAAAATCTTCAAAGTACCAAGGGCTTTTAAAACTTCTTTCAATGTCAAACTCCATTATTCCCACAACCTTTCAAACTCCTTCTCAAACACCTCATCATACTAATCCTCTTTTTGTACACAAGCTTCAATAACTTTTGAAAGCTTAGTTTGGCTCTCATTCGTTTGAAATTCAAACAAAAAGGTAGTCCTAGGGGTTTCATAGTACTAATTTTCTTAGGGTCTTCTACAACTCAGGTTTCTTTCTAATTCATGATTGTCTCTGCACTTGATACCTAAGTATCTAAAGCTTATCCTTAGGTTCTATTACTCTTTGGATCAAACAACACATTTCCATTTTACTAGAAATCAACACTACGTCCCACTCAAATCAAATAGCCATGACAATGTTAATTAATTTGACACTCTTCAATGGGCGCACCAAAAAAGATGTCACATGAGCATTGATCAAGGTTAATCCTCGCATACAACATGAAGAGAAGACACCAAGGAGTGCCAATCAGGATGTATGACTTTGTGAAAGCACTAGACTCGACTCGAAACTTTAACAACACATGACCAAACACCAACAAACCCAATCCACCAAACAATAACAATGCCTCTTGTAGCATCAAGCATAAACAATGTAGAGCAATAACAACTATAAAACACATCTCTTGAATTTGATTTCATCCAAAATACATTCTAAGGCCTTGGGAAAACAATAAAATAGTTCCTCATATAGCTCAAGGTAAACATTAAAAACAAACAACTTAATCATCATCAAAGTCACATGCTCTCTTTGGAGGTTCGAAGTATACATTATACCAACCAATTTTTCATATATTTTAAAACTTCTAGCTCCACACACGGAAATTTTAATTTTTTAAAAATTAAAGAATAACCCAATCAATACATTACTTTTTAAAGCAATCAACATCAAATCTGAATAAAGCTATTTGTTTCATTCATATAATTGGAGGAAATTTCCTATTGATGAAAATTGTATTTTACATCACAAAGAAGTTGTTGCCACAATCAACTTGACTCTAGATCGAGAAAAAAACATAGCTATCCAAGACAAAATTGAGTCCCAACTAAACAAATAATCACAGGTAAAACAACCACTCCTCATTCGCACCTACGTTTTCTAACATGAAGTATACGATCCTTCCTCCCGCCATTGATGTTGCCATACGTTGCCCCCTCGATCTAATTTCCAAAACAAGCAAATCAAACAACTAATCAAACTATGTGGGTAATCCCAAAAAACTAAAGTGTACTTAAAGGTACTCTCTCCTTGTAAAATCAAATTGTGACCATGCAAATTATCTTCATCCTCCTCTCATAATATAAATTTGAACCATACCATCAAAGCATACTAGTAAGATCTATGAGATCATGTAATCAATGGCTTCCCTTATTCTCAAGGGCAAGGCAAAACCAAACAAAAAAGATGCTATCTATCGAAGGAACTTGAGATTGAGGAAGTATAACCTCTAAATAAAGTTGAAGCACAAATCTTAGGGCTCAATGCATGAAATATTGCCTTTTGATATACCTTCTTCAAGAAAATCTCAATTGTCCCTCATGTTTTGTAAAGATAAATGATTTTTCTAGTGTACCTATCTAGTGCACAAATCGGTTGCTATATACGCGCGTAGTGAACTCCGGAAGCTCCCCAAGAACAAAGAACTCTACAAAAGCTTCATTAAAGAAAGAAAAGAGTTTGCACAACTTGAGACAAAAATACAAATTGGGTGCATGTATTTATAAATCTATTAATCTCCAACCTAAAAAATAGCCCAATTTACAAGTAGCATGCTTTTGGGTGTTGTGTTTGCTTTTGCCTAAGTAAAGAGTAAAGCATTTGGGCATCCCAAAATTCGAGTTGTGCACAAATACAATGTCAAATAATGAAATACTTAACCGAGTGCCTATGCACGTACAAAATAATAAATGTTTATCAAGGGCTTTAATAAATAAGTGTGCCTAAATAAATATTAATGCCATGCCTTTAGTGATAGGTATGCGCCCATAAAAAATGATAATCTCTTTTAAGTAATCTAAATACACGCCATTGCCCGATACTTCCCAACGCTAGCACTGCTTGCTCTACACATCAATTGAAGCATTTTAGAATTACTAGAAAATAATAAAATAAAACCCACAAAAGTGAATAGCTAGCAATCTTTAGCTACAAAATAATTAAATAGGTTGGAACTCTGTCCTAACTTTAATTTAATAAGAGTACACTCTAAACTCATAAACGTCAATTAATTTAAATATGTATTTTGTGAAATCACCCACGTGCACATTAAATTAATCTAACGCCCAAAAAGAACAAGTATCCCTGTCAACTTTTTACACAAGGAATCCACCTTGTGTATGAGCTGCCCCAACAAATACATATGGTTTTATGAAATCCACGGAGAAACCTCATGGAATCTATCGTGGAATATGCCTGTTGGCATCATACCCCTGGGGTGGGATAGCAATTGTCCTCAATTCACTACAAGATATAGGCCTTATACCGACGTTAAAAGCAACGAAAATGTAAATAAAGGAATTTTCCCCCGTCGTTGCAAAAAGCGTCGTTATTGGCGATGCCATAGAAGGGTCGGTATTATCGTTTTTATCAACATAGCTATTTGCATCAGTATAAAATACGACGCTGATACCAACGCAAATAACGATGCTGATAACGACACTTTGTGACACTAATAATGACGCAAATAACGATGTGTGCAGGTAAATTTGTGACGCTAATAGTGATGGTAATAGGGAAAAAAAATTTGTGGCACACTATGTGCTTTATTTGGGCCATACAAAATAGTTTTTGCATTGTGTACAATGCTCATCTAAATAAAGACAAAGTGTACTTAAATCATAATACTGATACATGAAATAAATACATGATGGCATAATGAAAGCGACTAGTACAATGATGGCAATATATTACTACTACATAGAAAATCTGTACACAAATTAGGTAACCAAAAAAGAAGGGTGTGTGAGCTCCAGGGATCCAAGGGCAAGGTATACATCCTCGCCATCCGAAAGCTCGTCCCACCGCAAAGGAGGATCAAATAGACTCTACAAAAACTGAAACAACTATACAGCAGTCCACCATACAATAATCCATTCTAATTAAACATGGTAACTACATACAAGAAAGATGAGTGACTTACAGGGCTGTCGTGTCTATACAATCGGTCGATCAATGTAGTGAGACTGTGCCTCTGTATATAGAGTCTCAAGGCCGGTTGGATCATGATTTGTAATGGAGTATTGCAAAGAAACTAAAATACTAACTATTAGAAACATGATTGTCAGTACAAAGGATATTGCAAAAAAATAAACAAGCAAAACAAAAGAAAAATTTACAAAGTCCTCCAAATATATCCTGTGTGGCCGCCACTCCCAAGATGATGGACCACTCCAGCCTCTAGTCACGCCCTTGCCGCCTCACACTATTGACTCGAACATCCTGGAGAATCTGTAGCCTCCTCCCTCAGTTGGTGCCAATCGTCCACATTTAGCTTGTCGGGATTTGCAGCCCCACTCTTGAGTGCCTTGCATGAGTCCGATTGTCTATGTGACATATATGCACGCATGTAGTCCATCATCCAGCCAGTATAAAATCTATCTACTGAGGCTAGAATCGGAAACTCCTCATGCAAGGATGCTACTATGTAGTCCTTGATCCCCTCCGGTATGTTCTTCCAATGATCTAAGACGTTGTGCCAAAAAACTTGTTGGCACAACTCTCTCATATGAGCCATCACCCTCCTTCCCTCATCATTCATGATGATGGCTCCTGACCTATCATCGACTAGATAAGCGTATCCCCCTGGGGTATGCCTAAGATGGGTCCTCTCCCACATGCGTCCTCCTGTAGCCACAAGATCCTTATTGGGTTGTATAACCCACTCCTGAAAAGTCTTGCACATAATCAAATTGGTGTTGTCAATGTAAAATTCTTTCCTGAGTGTCTTCTTGAAGGCTACCCAGTCTGCGTCCTGCAAGTATAATTTAGTAATCCGTGCTTTCAGTTCATGAAAAGTAGCACGTAAAAAATAACGGCTCCATGGAGATTAAGCCACCCCAAAGAGTTATATCTTTTAAGCATAGATATATACTTATGCATATACATTTTTGCTATTGAATAACTTCACCTCACGCTCAACTTCTTGCAAAGCATTCATCACAATACTTTCTATTTGAGCTAAAGCTTGCATCACTTATTGTTTTTGTTGTACTTGCATAAGCATATTCATATTTTTCACCAGCTATGCAAAACATCACTGGAGATTATATTCAAAGATTCTCCCATATTGTCTTTCCTTCTTCTATGACGACCTTTCACGTCAGGTTCACCAATGTCGGAGGGGTTTTTGTCGAAAGGTCGAATCCACCAAGGATTAGAAGTAGAAGGAAGTAGAGATAGGAGATGGAAGAGAAGATAGAGAATGCACAAGTGGTAAACATGACAAAAACAAATCACAATGAATTGAATCAATATGTATTGAAAGAACCTGGAATCTTTGCACTACTTAGAAGCAATCTCCAAGCATTAGTTCTCTTGGAGCTCCTTCGTAGACAAAAAATGTGGAACAAAAAAATAAGCTCTTTCTCTAATGCCCAGAACCCAAATCTGCTGGCTCCGTTGGCTCCGAAAGGGGAGTAAAACAGTAGGACACCTGCTCACGAATCTCCCAGATCACCCCTTCTTCTTCTTTCAATACAATCTATAGTTTTCATCCTGTTTACAATGATCACGATGTGGATGATTTCATCAATCTGTCTTTTTTATGCAAAATCTCCTAATTGGCTAAAAAAGCAACTAGCTTTTTGCATGCCATCCTAATCTAGAAGCTTTTTCTAACTTTTTCGGATTTTTACAATAAATAAGATCAAATATAGACTAAAATGATCCAAAAATCTAGTATTTTCGGATAATCCATGCAACTCACACTAGTACTAATGGCTCAGATCACATTGAAGCTCTAGATCAATAGAGAAGTCGGATGATGATGCATTCCATACTTTTTCACACTGTATCCTCTTAACATCACGACAGCGCAAAATAACGCACTCGAGTTCCGGCCCGCGTTTTTTTCGTCTGAGTATCGTCGCTATTTGTGTTGCTATTAGCATCGCAAATGCAACACAAATAGCGACACCACTATTTTACATTGCTAATTGCCATCACTATACCTCCATATCCTTGTAGTGATTTCTATTAGGTCAATGTGGAGCGAGCAATGAGGAATAAGCACTTAGGTCACGTGTGTGCATCTATTGGGCTTCTTTAACATAATGATTTTTAAACTTTACTAAATATCTAGAATATCTCTGACCAATTCTAGTGGTCATAAAGTTAGTGTCTAGAGCGGTTTTAGGTTCGAGTATTTCAATTTCTTCTTCTAATAAGGGAGGGTTTTCATAGATAAGGTGAACAGGTAATTGGCCTCTAAAAGGTTGTAACAAAGTGATATGAAAAGTATTATGTATCTTTGAATGTTCGGGTAGTTCTAATTTAAATGCATTGTTATTGATCTTTTGAATTATTTTGAAAGGTCCATAAAATCTAGGTGCTAACTTAGCAACTGGGTTTTTCTTAACACTCTGCAATCTTATCTTTTCAATGCGTAACCAAACATAATCATCAACATTGAAACTCATGGATTTTCTTTTCTTATTAGCTTGTTTAGTTTATGTTTTCTCGGCTTTTGCAATCATATATTTAACTTGAAAAAAAATAGTAACATGCGTATTGGCAATATCATTATCAGGTTTAACTTTGTTCAATAATGATGTGACAAGTATAGGCAATCGATGACCATAAATGATTTCGAAAGGTGCGTTTTGATTAGTTTTGCAGGGTGTATTATTATATACAAATTGAAGTAGATGCAAGTGTGTATCCCATATTTGTGGTTTTGAAATTATGTATGCATACAAAAGATCTGGAATTATACTGCTAATAGCTTCTATTTGACCATTGGTTTCAGGATGCAGATGAGAAATCAATCTTAGTACCTAAATTAGCAAACAAAGTAGTCCAAAATTTGATACAGAATCTAGAATCATGATGAGAAATAATAACTTTTGGCAAACCATGGTTAGTGAAAATACTCTTAAAAAACAATTGTGTAGCTTGAGATGTAGTTAATGTTTTCTTGCATGGTAGGAAATATTCTTGTTTCCTAATTTAATCTACCATAGTCTAAATCATATTATGATTAGCATGTGTGTTAGGCAAACGAGTTATAAAGTCCATTGAAATATGTTCACATGGACCTTCAAAAATTGGTAAAGGCATTAACAGACCATATTGCTTACCATGGTGTCGCTTGACTCTTTGACAAATTAAACACTCAGAAAAAAGTTAGAAACATCATATTCCATTTGTGGCTAGTAAAATCTTCAATCAATGTTCTTAAAGTAGAAATAATACTTCTATAGCATTGATATGGAGGACAATGAATTTCGTGCAACACAAATGATCTAAATGGAACAATGACACACAATCTTTTCCAATAAAACATAAATCCAATAAAATAAGACAAAGAATCAATTAGAATTCAGTTATTAGCAACTAATTTATTCCAATCAGCTTGAACACTGGGATCATGGTCATAGGTATCTTTCATAAGAATAAGGGAATCAAAAGACAGAACAGAAATATTATGGATACTTGGTCTTCTACTCAATGCATCAGCAATAACATTCTCTCTTCCGGGTTGATATTGGATAATTAGATGAAAACTTTGAATGAAAGCAGCGCATTTAATATGATGATTAGAAATTTGTGACTAACTAAGGAGATATCTAATACTTTGTTGGTCAAATTTAATCATAAATTTGAATCCCATTAGATAGTGTTTCCATTGACGTAAGGCTTGAACTATAGCTAACAATTCTTTATCATAGGTAGAATATTTTAGTTGAGAGGGTTTAAGTTTGCAACTAGAATAGGCTATGGGATGTGAATCTTGCGTGAGGACAACTTCTATTCTTGATCCGCTAACATCAGTGACTACTACAAAGAATGATTGATTAAAATCAAGTAATTGAAAAATAGGTGCATGTGTTAAAGCATGTTTTAGTAAATCAAAAGACTTTTGTTGATTGTCAAACCAATGATATACAACACCTTTCTTTAACAATTTTGTTAAAGGCAATGCAATCAATGAAAATTTTCTTACAAATTTTCTATAAAAGCTAGAAAGACCTAAGAAAGAATGTAACTCATGCACATTTTTAAGGATTGGCCAATTCAAAATTTCCTCTATATTTTTAGGATCAATACTAATACCATCCGAAGAAACAATGTGACCTAAGTATTCAATTTGGGTTTGGAAAAATTCACTCTTGTTAGGGTTTGCATATAATTGATTCTCTTTTAAAAATTTGAAATCCGAAGATAGATATTCACAATTTTTATTTTCATTCTTACTAAAAACCAATAAATCATCAAAGAAAACAATTACACAATTTTGATACTTCAAAATTATATGATTCATCGTATGATTGAATGTAGCTGGTGCATTAGTCAAACTGAAAGGTATAACAAAAAATTCATAATGACCAAATTGAGTTCTAAATGTAGTCTTGAAAATGTCATGTGAATCCAATCATACTTGATGATATCCAAATTTGAGATTTATCTTGCTAAAAATAGCGGCTCCTTGTAGTTTATCCATGAGGTTGTCTACCCTAGGGATTGGATATCTATTGTTAACAATGATCTTTTTTAGGGCACAATAGTCAATGCACATCCTATAGGTAGTATTTTTCTTCTTAACTAATAGGAGAGGTGCACCAAAACGAGAACTAATGGGCCTAATGAGTCCTCGGTTCTCTTCAACTTGTGCTTGGATTTCTTTCTGTTCAATCTGATTGTCTATAAGGTGCTTTACATGGTGGTTAAGAACCAAGAATTAAGTCTATTTTATGATCTTCAGAACATGTAGGTGGTAAACCAGGGGTTAAATCGAAAGCAACACAATCTTTAAATTGTGAAAGAAATTGTGCATGCCTAGGATGCGTTTGATTTTCCTTAGCTTCAATTTCATTCACCCATACTAACTATGATTTTCTATCTTTTTCTAATGCACATTTAGCTTGTTTATGACTAAGCAAGGGAATTTTATCAAAGGTGTGTGATCCATGTAATGTGATTTGTTTTCCCTTAAGATGAATTTTCATGGAATATGTGGAATAATCTATGTTGGGATTATATTTGTGACGCCAAGGAATTCCTAAAATAACATCACTAGCTTGCAAAGGAACAATCAAGAAATTTCTACACTCAATATAATTGCCAATTTTAATTTCTAAATGATGAACTTCTTGTGTATCGTTGTATCTAGTGCCTAAGAATGTAGCTTTTATGGGATATTGAGTTGGAACAATAGATAAATTCAAATTTTTTACCAGCTTTACAGAAATAAAATCATGCGTGCTTCCATCATCATGCAAAAAAATATTTTCTTGACCATTCACAAAATTTTTCATCGTTAATAATGAATGACGATTTGGCATACCTGGTAAATTATCTAAAGCATTGCCAATATCATCATCATTTTCAGTGAAGTGTGGCATATTTTCATAGTCTTCATCTTCAATCGCTCCCAAATAATTGATTTGAACAGCTTGCTTCTTGGATTGACAATTTATTACTAAGTATCGAGGTTGTTGATACTTGTAGCAAACTATAGGCTTTGCTTTGGAAACATTATTGGTAATGGGTGGAAATTTGGGTATGTTGGGATTTGACTAGAGAGAAGACTTAGGGTTTGAATTTGTGTTTGATGGTAAAGTAGGGTGTTGATTCCAAGGTTTACAAAAAGAAGAATGAACAAAGCGATTTTGATCAAATCTTTGGAAGTTATAATTGAATTGCTTTGTACCAAAGTTACCATTAGTTGAAAATTGTTACGGTCACTTTTCTCATCCATGAATTTTATTGTGAGCATCAATCTAAATAAATTGCATCCTTCAAAGTCTTTGGCTTGAACATGTTCACTTCCATATAGAATTGACCAAGCAAACTGGATATATACTTGCACTTGTGGATCACCTCAGGAAAATTTTTAAGCATTTGAAGTTGAAGTAAGCCACTCCAGAAATGCTTAGTGTATTGCGGTATGGATTCATGATCTATTTGATACAGAAGATCCTACTATTTGATTTCTTTTTCATGGAATTGAGGTGGAAGAAAATTTTGCAAAAAAATCTTTTAAAAGGCCTCCCAAGTAGTTGGACAATCAATACTCTTGTGGACAACAGTCCACCATAATGATGCTCTATCTACTAAATAGTTAGTGACACATTTAAGTTTATATTTTTCAACATATTGCTCTTCATGGAAATAATCATCAAATTGACTGATGAAAGAAAGAATAAATTTTCCATCACGTTGCCTATTAAAAGTACAGAATTTGAAATTTCTTTCACTTATCTTGGCTTCTTTCCTAAGAGACTGTGCTTCGAGTGTCGTATCAATCATACGTCGAATAATATCTTTAGGTTGTGCTCCTTCTTAATTGACAGTGGATTGTGAAGTGTAGCGAGTTGTGCTTGCAAATTTTGACGTGCTCTTCACTCTTCTTAAAGTTGCATCATGATTAGGTTCAATTTTTGCTCCATAATTGGCTCTAGAAAATCATCTTCACCCATAAATTCTGTCATGTTTTGATTGGATATCTTGCAAAATCTCAAACAACCTTACACACTCAAAATCTCGTTAGAAGGATCAACAAAGCTCAAATTTGGGTTTACAAGGCTTGTTTTTCTTTTTAAAAATGGATTTTGTAATCTTACTTCTTTTGCGGGTACGACTATTGAGGATGGTATTCTTCCAAGTGAAAAATAGATTGCATGTGACAGCTTGCTTGTAGGAAATCAACTCTGCCAAAGTGTAAGTAGGAACAGAGACTTGTTGGAGTTGTGAAACAGGTTCAAGATAAGCTCGGTGTGAAAACCCACTAGTTAGGGGGTTAAAGATTGAATTGAATCTTTAATAAAGCTTAGCTTTAAGCTTTTTAATAAAATCTTAAACAAATTGTAAAGTCAACAAGGAGTTTTTGAATATTTCCTATGTAGGAAAACCCATGAAATGTAGGAAATTCTCTAGTATTTCCTAGGTACATATAAATGCATTCCCTACATATAACTAGGGAATCACATTCTCCACATCTCATAGTACAAAATCTTAGGTATGCTTACATAAATTCCTTACATACAACTAGGGAACTCCATTCCCCACATCTTATATTAGGAAATTATAGGTTATATAGCTAGGGAATTCTATTCCCCACATATCATGGTAGGGAATTATAAACCACACAACTAGGGAATTCCATTCCCCACATCTTACACTAGGGAACTATAGATGACCATATCAAGATACTACATTTTTCTTGGTTTTTTTTCTAGCACTATCCATGGGGAATAATTGCCATATAAATTAGGCTTTAAAGTAAGAAGTCACTTACTCTTATGCTATTAACATGGACCTCTTTAATTCATTTCATATGCACTTAATATAATATTACGTATCCAAATTTTTAACGATCCTGGGGGGTCCACTCGGGTTTACCATATGGTACTACATGAGTGTAAGGGAAGGGGGTTATTTAAGGGAAGGAAGGTACATTTTATAAGGTAAGGTCCCATAAATAGGGGGTAGATAAGGGGTATTTTCATATATTTCTTGCACGCTGATGACGTCTCCTTGTTACTACTAGTGAATCCCCCGTGTTTACAATCTTTTGCAAAATTTGTCTTCGTAAATTCTATTGATCAATGATTTAACATTTACCATCATTTGACCTAGCTCGATACCTATATACAATAGTAACCAATTAGAATTCTCTTTTGCACAATGTACAATGTTATAAAAGATGTATACACTTACTAAGTTTATCTCTATGGGAAACTTCAATACAACTAGCCTCCAAAGAAAAATGTTAAATGTACTAAAATGTGTGACATTCCATGTTGGAAAAACTAGACTTTTGCAATGATCACTCATATCCATAAGTTCTTATGCTTACCTCAGAACACATATGTCTTGAGAAACTAGCCTATTTTTCTTGGGGCTTTGATTTTCCTCACATTTTCTAAATAAATACCTTGATATCCCAAATGACTTAACCTGAAGAAAATGTGATCATAGGTGAAGTGGGAAATATGTCCTTCGACATTGACATGATTTGGGTTAATCAATCCAATTCCTATGACATCATGGAGTAATGGCATTTAATTAGATGCAAAGTCACCCTATTAGTTCCTTGTGTTGCCATGAGCTCTTCTAAAATTTGATTCCCTTTTAAGATATATATGATAGTTTAGGGTTTTTGTTAACAAAAATGTATCCTCATTAAAGGGGGCCAAAGCATTGAGCAAAATAGACAATCTATGTGAGAAATGAGTCCTTGTCTAACCATCTATCCAATGTTTAGCATTTCAAGATATGGATGTTAAGATACCCTTGAAGGAGGATCTTTCACAAATGGTGAAAATACACATTTTTTGGCAAGGGCTTTAATCATGATTGGTTGGGTTTAGAGGGGACTGGTCTACTATCTTCCTTGATTAGCAAGCTTCTCCCCTAAAGCAATAGAGCGCATGCCCTTACACCATCATAAGGCTATGCACTTAGTAAGAAGGCAATGCACATCATAAACAAGCTTAATGAGAAAAAATAAAAACTAATCAAATAATGGTGGAGATCACATAAGAATTACACCAAAACAAGCTACCAAGATCACTTGTAAGGAGCTAGAGCCAAAAGTGAAGCACCAACCAAGAGTGAGTGAATATCAAGTGCACATAATATGTGGGGTGCCAAAACATGTTTCCCTTATACATAGGCTACAATTGGGACGAGTCTTGAGAGGAAAATTCTTAAGAGAAACCCTACAATAGAGATCCTAATAAAAATTTAAAAAATAATATACAAACTTTTAACACCTCCTATTGATGCTCAATAAATTTTACGAGTAAACGGATGTTAAAATGATTAAAATACTTCAACAAAATGCTAGATTCATGGTTGTCCCAGTCCTATGCATAGACTAGATGTGCATGAGGGATAGCACAAAAAGTACTCCTCAAGTCAAAGTATGGGATGAAGAAACAACTCCCCACATATGGTCGCTTACCAATGTTTGGGGTAGTCCAAGTAAGAGTTGCTCAAAGTCCATGAAGGCCATCCTATTCTCATCAATCATACATAGAATTTGAAAGAGCACTCAATGTAGAAGTAAAAGCCAATGCCAAGCTACTAATCACATTGAGGACTAGACTCACAAATCACCTCCCAAAATGTAGCAATGTATTCATTGAAGAAAGTGAAATCACCTCCCAAAATGTAGCAATGTATTCATTGAAGAAAGTGAAACAAAAGTACACCCAATAAGTACCATAGTCCTCAAGGTGAATGGTCTAATATTTCCTAGGAAGGCACTAGTTCCTCCTCTTGAAATAACACTTCATGTAATCCTCCCATTGATAAGATAAACTAGGAAGCTGTCACCATGAAGGTGCAACCAAACCTTGGATGGATCAGAGGCTTTGTCTTAGTAGTTATAGTTGAATCTCCTTCATGTTGGGTTTTCTTCTAAGAACAATCTTTAGCGAGATTCCTTCTTGCCATGAACCCAATAGTGGTTCTTATTCTCCTTTCCTTGCTTCAATGTGAAGGCATTAGTGGTTGCTATCCCCTAGAGCTTCCCTTGCACTTGCATTGATGAAGTTTTAAAGCACCAACTTTTGGAAACAATAATCAATCTTAAATACATAGATCACTTTTACCAAGGCACTAAGGCTAATGAGGTTTGGGTCATTTCATCACTTGTGTAAAGGAGGTTGTAAAGTTGAGTTTGAAGATTAATGGCACAAAAAGATAAACTCCATTCATGAAGCTATTGTAATTCTTCCCAAGTCTCACAAGATATTTGAAAGATTGGACAATGGGGGTTTACCTTTGATATAAGGCTTATGAAGAATGGTTACATTTGAAATAAGGCTCATTAGAAAGGTAGTAAGATCCTGGATGTCCCTTTTCTCCCACTCTTCAAGAAACTCTAAAAAATCCTCTTCTTGGCTCTTCATCATTTTTTTGTGGTGCTCTAGCTTAGATTCTTGACATGAAACAATGCTTCCACAGTTTCTTAAACAAAATCCATGACTTTTAGTATGGCCAAACACATATTTTGGATTTTGATACAAAGGAGTCACAATGGAGATGAAACAACCAATCACTTAAAAGAAATTCAACATTCAACCACACAAAATAATGGCCCCAAAACTCATAAGAAAGGAAAACTTAAAACTCAATGCAATGCACAAGCAATCTCAAATCACTAACATTTAATTTTCACTATGCATTTAATATGGATAAGTCATATAATGATCCATGATATTTTAGATGTCATTAGAAATATATTATATTAGGCAAGAAAAATAAACACATAAAAAATATGGATAAGTCATGTAATCATCGATGATATTCATCTGACCGACGTTTTTTTCTACCTTCCTTTCTTGCTCTAGATATCGGATAGCTTAATATACATAGAGTCTCTCTCTGATGGACCAAAAACCGGGCCGGCACTGGCTCATGCACTAGCCGGGCCTCGTTACTACGCACAAGACAACCCCTCGGCCTCGCGGCTAGGAGCGTCTATCAAAATCTCTGCCTTCCTAAACATTGCATTTGTAATACGTTGTTTGTAGTCCACTCTTCTCTCACCCACTACTCCTCAGAGGGAGTCCCTTACACATTGCCTAATGGCACGAAGCACAGACATAGGGGGTCCTCCAATGGCTGAGTGCCGCCACCCCTCTGTGACTCTCCTACACCTTGTGGATTGGCCCCTCGATGCGTCGCTCAACATATAAACATTTCGCACAAAATCCACTCAAGGTACCATTTAATCGTATACAGGAATGTACCATTGTCCTTACTTCTCTTTTCCCTAGACCCCACGACTAGCCTATGGCTTAGGGTGCCCTGTCTCTCACTCAATGTGGGTCAATGTCCTAATGAAAACAATTGCTGTGCATCCAGGATTTCTGATACCTTTAAATATTTCCATGATTTATGCATATTGTGGATGCCAAGTGCTCAAACAATTATGAAATCAATATTGTGCACATGCGGAAAACATCCTTTCAATGATTTTCAACTACCGTTCTTATGCGGCGTTGCACGAACCTAGCACCGAGGGAACCCTCGTGCTACTAGGCCCTTATTTTATAATTATTCACCGACCTATATGGCATGCAAACAAAAACAACAATCTTTTCATCATTTTACTCCACATTTAGACACACTTTAACCATTCTACCCTCCCATCGATCAAATGTTGCATTGCTGTATAGATTTATAGGGTATTTTGCCATCATTTTATGTGTAGAAAGCGGGAAAAACACACTAGAACAAGAAGGTGGGTTTGAACTGAGGCAAATCCTCATGCTTCAGTCCCCACAAACATTCACAAACATTGCTCTTAATTTTCATTAATTTTCCGCACCCAAAATACATTTTTCTCCTATTTTTAGTGATTTTTCTCTATTTTCCTTGTATTTTCCCTTTTTTTGCATTATTTTATTACCAAAAATTCAAAATAGGTTATGGGCTGTGGCCTTAGTTCCTTCTTGCAGCAAAAATGAAAATTTAGTTGGTGTTCCTATTCATTTTTCCATTTTTATGCCCAAAAACATCATTTTCCCTTGATTTTCAATATTTTACATGTTTTAGTGTATTATTTTGAGCCACAAGATGCATATTTTTCTGATTTTCTGATTATGATCAATAAATACTCATGGAAAACAGCAACATAAATAATTTTTAGCCCACATGACAACATTTTATCAATCAAAAGCCATGAAATCTTAAATTTCCTTTGAAAAATTTGAATTACCGCTTATTTGCGTGTTTCGGGTTTCATGTCCATGGCTGCAAATCTGAAAATCAGCAGCACTTCATGTCCAGCACAATCACAAATCACCATTTCCAGCCCGTGGAGCAATCCGATCCATGCCAGACAAGCCTCCATCATTCTTTCTTCTTCCTTCTTCTTCCCACATGAATTCCCCCTTAGAAGAGAGAGAGGGAGGAGAGAGAAAGACTAGATTTCTATCTCAGCATTCAGGCCATCAATTGAGGAGCGAAGGACGGCGATAAGATCCACAGACAGGAGGGAATGAAGCCCCATAATCCATTAGGCAGGGTGTTTGTAACATCCATGATGCCCTCTCTCCATCCATGGCGAAAAAAATGGCACCCTCTGTTGTTCACGTTTTTTCATCCCTCTTCATTCTCTCTCCACGTTTTTTGCTTCATAAGGTGCATAAATTTTTTGGGGGGGGGGTTCCAAACTCAAAAGGCATGCTCAAATTTGGCCTCCCAAGTGTCCACCTTTTCATATCTTGACCATTTTGTGGCCATTTCCCCGTCCGGACTCCGAATTGAGCTCTGAAAAATCCTGGGCATCTGGCTTGGTATCCCGCATTAGCCAGTAACTCTTGCCAACCCGCATGACTGTCTGAAAAATTATGAAAAATCAACAAGTGTCTCTCGGGCACCTTTAAAGCACTTTGACGCTTAAAATCGTCCTAGATCGAGCCGCCGCCTTTGACATTGTATATTTTTCCCTTGATATTCATAAATTTTAGCTATTTTTAAGCACTTTCCGTCACCTAAATTCTGCTCTCATTGGCGACCACGGGATAGGGCGACTCATCCCGTCGAATCCACGAATATATCTGCACATAAACAACCAAAGAAGCATCAAATTGATACAAAACAAATATATAATAAAACTCAGCACAATGCTCCCCCTACCCCTGGACAGAACCAAGGCATGACATCCACAAGGAGTAGGCCTAGCATCATCTAATAGAAGATCCTAAGTGAGTCACTAACCAGCTGCTCCAACACAGCCAAACTAAAAAAACCTATCAAAGAGGTTGCCCTAAGTGGTAGTCTGCACTACTTACCAACTAAAGACAACACAACTAGGAGCTCCTACAAGGCGAGGACTCCTATAGCCTGATCAAAGAGTATTTTCTTTCTGTACATGTCTTCTTTTAGGGTTTGTATTGGATGAACATACTTGGGCATGTAAAAAGGAGGGAGCTGAGCGTAGTGACCCAAGGAGAACAGGGCATCGGCCTCAGGACCTGTCTCGGCACCCAAGAACCTACCAAGCCCTCGCAAGGCGACACTTAATCCTTTTCTAATGCTCACTTTTATTTTCGCTCCAACCTTCCTTGTTTTGTCATTTTTTTTCCAGCAAGAAGCCACCCCTAGGAAGACAAGGTATCGGCCCCAGGTCTGATTCGTCCCCAGGAACCTACCAGGCCTTCGCAAGGCAATGATCAACTGCTTATATATTTTCATTTCATTTCTTTTCTTGGGATAGGGGTTAGAACCCCTTTTTACACACCTTCGTATTTATATTCATCTTTTAGGATGTACAGAGTTTCTTGGCATCATCATTATTAGCTTCTGGCAGGCTTCTCTAGCTGCCTCACTACTAACAAGAACTCCTAGAACGATTGCCTAGCAGGCTAGCAAAACAGGGCCACTAGGACTTCCTTCTAAAACAGGTCTTTCGATGCCTGACAATGTCTTTACAGAAGGCAATGACTACTCCGACCTCCCTCAAACATACTTAGCCTAAACCTGGGACTTCATGCCTTGGTTGCCGGTCCCCAACAAAAATGTATCCCCTCGACAAGTACAAATACACATATAACAGGAAAGAAAGGTACTCGTAAAGGAGAGGTATCACCTGGATTGGCCACAACAAGCTTCCATCGCAGCAAAGGCTCCTCCAGGCTCCACCAAATTCCACGAACATGAAACCTGTCCAGCACAACACGTAAAACAAAAACCCAATTAAACACACCCGCACTAGACAGGGAAATGGCCCTCTTGGCCTAATGAAATCAAACACTTCACTACAAAACTGAATCGGCCCTCTTGGCATAATGAAATCAAACAATACTATGCATAACATCCTCCTGGAAACAACTATGATAGACATCAAAGCATACCATTCCCAGGGGAACATGGCTCGTAGCCCTAAACTAGGTGCATTAAATTATGACCCATCCCTCTTGCGTATATCGCAAGAGGTGTTCGCATCACATATCATCTAATTAGTCTGTGGGTCCAAGATAATAAAGGCAGATGAGTCTCGCTTGCCCTCTGCATCACCCAGATCAACCATCGTCTGCCAAAGAGGGCATGTTCAGAAAGCATACCCCACAAACGGCCACGTCCTGTCTCACCATCAATAGATATATCGGGACAAGGGCCACAATTAAAGAAGAGGTCTTCTTCATACGCAAAATTAGCCAAAGAATCGGAAAACTGATTCCAATGCAGTGGAATCAGCTGAAAAGACACTCTATCAAATTCGTCTAGCAGGGCTATGGCAGTATGATGGTACATGCAAAGGATGGGTTTTCGTACCATGTACGTCCCATTGAGTTGATTTAAAACCAACTGAGAGTCCCCTTTCACCAATAACTGGCGGATACCACCCTTCTTTGCAATATTCAAACCCATTATCAGGGCTTTGTATTCTGCCATATTATTGGTAAAATTCACCCCGAGATAAGCAGCTAACTTCATGACAATGCGTCGTCGGGAATCTCGGATGACAACTCCTACACTTCCTTTTTTGCATGCACCCCTGGACGCCCCATCAAAGTACAAGGTGTACGTCCATAAGGGGTTTACATATCCCACCATCCGAAACTCTGCTCGTAATTATGGTAATCGAAATTCAACATATTCAACGGGTGGACTGTAGGCTCCATCCCTCCATCATCATTGAATTCAACAGGGATGCTCGTCAAAATTTGTAGGCAGTGATGGCAGAAGACCTTGATCTCCCAAATAAATGTCCCACCTTCTTGCTCAATCACCTTGTATTCTTTGCTCCACAAAATGAGCTTTCCCTGATGATACCTCTGTTCTAAATATGGGTGTTCTAAATAAGGGATCAGACGACCCATCAACCTCTATCACGATTTCCTTGCAGATGTTTGATCGATCTCGCCTAGACCTGCAAGGCAGTCATAGCATTAGTGCAATCAGAAATAATAAGGTTTAATCTTATTAAGGTTAACCTTATTTTTAAATTCTATCCCCTCAAGGTCAGCTAACAAGATTGTGGATTTATTCTTTCCTATTCTAACGATCCTATAGGGCCCATCCCATTTGGGCTCTAGCTTGCCTGGAAATAATTCACGTCGTGCATCATAATACAGAACAAGCTGTCCTTTCTTAAAGGTGTATTTCTTGGCTTTGAGGTCGTGTAGCTGCTTCATTCGGCGCTTTGCCACTTCTTGGTGCAATAATCTCTGCAGCTTAAGCTCATCTAAATGTGACAGTGTCGTCAAGCGCTCAAAAAGTGCGTCTTCATCACTCAAAGAATGATTGATGGCAAACCGAATAGTCGGCAGCTCAATTTCTAAAGGCAAGACACACTCCTCCCCATATACTAACTTGAACGGGGTATGGCCAGTGGCTCGTTTGAAGGTCGTATTATAAGCCCACACTGCCACGTATAACTTTTTATCCCAATCCCGTTTCTTTTCCGACACAATTTTGGACAGGATGCCCACAAGCTGCTTGTTGGTGCTTTCAACTTGCCCATTGGCTTGCGGATTATATGGGGTTGTCTTGTTATGCTTGATTTGCTACATCTCTGTCAAACCTTTAATCACCTTATTCAGGAAATGGGTTCCGCGGTCCGACACTAATTCTTTCAGAGGACCAAACCGGCATATTATCTGCTCTAAAAGGAAACTAGCAGTTTCTTTAGCATCATCTTTCCTTGTTGCACGTGCTTCTAACCACTTTGTGAAGTAGTCAGTTGCTACAATGATGTACCTCTTTTGTGTAGTCGATGATGGAGTAATAGGACCCACAAAGTATATTCCCCACTTCTCAAATGGAAGTATCGCCATAATAGGGGTGAGTGGTCGTTTTCTATTCTCTCGGCTATCATGTCATTGGCAAATATCGCATCTCTTAACATACGCAAACGCATCCTGGAAGATGGCAGGCCACCAATAACCTGCTCTTAAAGCCTTTTGTGCTGTAAGCCGTCTAGCAAAATGGCCACCACAAGCAGAATCATGGCACTCTTCCAAAATGAATGGCACCTCGTCAGGCATCACACACCGGCGATAGATATCATCAACCCCTTGCCGATATAATATACCTACGATCAAAGCAAACTTTAACGCTTGCTGCCTAATTTTCCTTCTCTCAGCTTTAGATAATTCGGATCCCACCTCTCCTGTTGATAAATAATGCGTTATTGCAGCATACCAGGAGGGAATAGATGCCGTATCTATTTTAAATAACAACTCCATGTCACTACCTTCAGCCACAGATTCTTTTGGCTCCCCAAAGTCCACAAGACATTCCATGATGCCTTGCAACCTTGGTGGCTTACTCCTGATTTCATAATCAAATTCCTGCAAAGTGATCAACCACTTTGCTAGACCGTCAGGCGGCTGTAGCTTATTCATCAATAATCGAAGTCCCTCTGCCTTCGTATAAAGCACGACTTTCTCATAGAGAATATAATGCCTGAATTTCTTGGTCCCAAAGACCATCGCTAGACACAACTTCTCCATGTAGGTATAATTGATTTCGGATACCCCCAGCTTTCGACTAGCAAAAGCAATCGGGTGGTACCACTTCTCTTCCCAAATTTGGGCTAAACAGCAGCTGATACTATACATGGTGGCTGCTGAAAATATATAGAACACCTCACCTCTTTTAGGTGCTTTTAAAACGGGCGCTCTTGCTAGCTCTTGTTTCACATCCTCGAATGCTACCTTACAAGGGTCACCCCATACAAACGAACAGCTAAAGGACAATAAATTTGTAAGCGGCAACGTTCTTTCTGCTAAGGTGTTGATGAATCTACGGTAGTAACCAACCGAAGACAGAAAGCTATGAACTTCTTTCGGAGTGCGTGGTGGACCCATGGCAACTATAACTTTAACCTTCTCGGGGTCTGTCGCAATTCCTACCGAACTGACCACATGACCCAGCAATAGCCCATAAGGTACTCCAAAAACACACTTCCGTGGGTTTAGGGCGATGCAAAATTATCTACAGCGCTCGAAGCATTTTCTTAAAATGATTAACTGCCTTCCTCTCACGGTGGCGGCCCCTAAGTCATCAATAAACACCTTCAACTCTTCAGGGGATATGTCACCGAATGTCTTATCTGCTGTTCGTTGCCACGAACCAGGCGCATTGATAAACCAAAGGCCATCACATGGTACGCAAAAGTACCAAATACAGTGATAAAAGTTGTTTTCAACTTGTCCTCTTCTGCAATTGCCATTTGGTTGTATCCTGCAAAGCAATCCATAAACGAATATATCTCCCTACCCGCTAATTGATCCAAAATCTGGTCAATAAATGGCAACAGGTAGTAGTCCTTAACTATCTGCTTATTCAGCTCCCTAAAGTCTACACATAATCGAATTTGATCATTCTTCTTCTTTCTTATCACAACCGGCGAACACCATTCCGTGTGTTGCATAGGAAAAATCAAACCCGCTTTTCGAAGCTTCTGTAACTCTTCAAACAGCTCGTCCCTCAGTTCGAAAGGCATACGCCTTACTTTCTGCCGTACAGGACGACTGCCCTCTTTCAAGGGAATTGTATGAACAACAAGACTAGGAGGAATGCCTCTCAAATCATCATAACTCCAGGCAAAGATATCACGGAATTCTTGGATCAAGGCCACATAGTCCTCCCTTTCTGCTGTGCTGAGCATAGAACCTAATTTGATTGGCCGCGAATCATCAGGCGTACCAAGGTCTAGCTCGATAACATCTGCATCTCTTATACGATCTTGGCCCTCTATCGGCTCGTTCAAAGTGATCTGATAGATGTCTTTTGTGGTGGATCCCTCTTTGGACTCATCACTCGATGATGTCTCACTGGCAGATAAATCTTCTAATGTCTCCAATTTTGTAGAAGATAGAGGAGCTCTCTCACTCTGCGGGGACTCAGGATAAGCATCAATCACCACACGCTGTGCACCTCTACCGAATATTAGCCGACCGGCGGGTATATCCACTTGGCAGTCCACTTGCAAGATCCAAGGTCGTCCGAGTAATACTTGGTAACTTGGACGGCCTGCAAAACGAATCACCCTAAAGTCCAACAGGCATTCTACATTTGCAACAGTGACATGGACCTTAGTAATGCGGCCTTCCGGTTTTCTCAAACTATCCTCTGCCATTCTGAGAATTATGGAGGTATCTTTCTGGATCGCAAGACCCAACCTTTCCATCAGTTCAGAACTCATAATGTTAACAGATGATCCCGTGTCGACAATGGCATAATCTACTAATATCCCATCGACAAAGGCTGCAACCCTTGGGCAATGCTTCTCAGCATACTCGAACCAGTCATCACCAACTCGCGGAATACCCAAAGGTTCTACGATATACCCGGTGTCGTATTGCTGCGCATTCGAGGTGTGAAAACCACCCAAAAGTCGTGTGTGTGATTTGATACTTTGTACATATTGAGTTGTTGTGTTTGTACTTTTGTTCTGCGTAGGTAATAAAGTGAAGAAGGGTTTAGAGCAAGAGGAACTTATCAATAATGCTCTAATTGGCATGCCTTGCCAAGTGGTCAGTCAATTTAGACGAGAAGGTTTTGATCAACAGTTCACAGGAGTTTCGCATTATGCTCAATGGAGAATCAGGGTGATAAGTATGAGTATATGTGGGAATCTCATGACTTCATTGAGAAGATGAAGAGGGGCAAGTGGTTGCAGAAGAACTTGCTCGCCGACTTGGTCGAGAGAAATGCTAACACGTAAATTGGCTAGCCAAGAGTAACGGATTCAAGTGCAAGAATGCATTTGAGATGTTACAAATTCATGGAGAAGAGCCTTTATGGAGGATTTCTATGAGGCCCGATTTACTCAAGTTGATAGGCACATTGTTGGCTTGTTTTGATATATTTGATGGTTATAGAGGTTCTCATGCTGCAGATTATGTGTAAAAGAATCTATTTGAAAATCTGATTAAACATCCTAAAGCTTATTCCTGAAATAAATCAGCAATCGGACTTAGAATATTTGGGGAAAGCAGAGAATAGTCAGTGCAAAGAGCATCAACTGTTGTTTTTGGTAGGGCTGTTTTTAGGAGGACAGAAAAAGGAAAAAGCTAATTTTGAAAGCGAGAGGGCGGGACGGACAGAAAGAAGGGGGATACACACACAGAACAGAGGTATCGCAGGATACGAAGGAAATGTCTCCACGAATTGGAATCGAGGAAGTTCTCTGCAAACTGGGAAGAAGGAGCACTGATGTAGGGAAATGTGACGACGACACGGATTCTCAGAGGAGACGATTGAAGATAATGCAGAGGCAATAACAAAGAAGAAGACTGGCAACTCGAATGGCATGTGCAGTGGATCAGGATTACTTCTCTAGGAGATGCAAACCTTGAAGCAAACAGTTCCTCCAAAATTTCTAAGGGAATTCAAGCTCGTTTCCAGGGGAGCACTGCAGAGATCACGGCGACGTGGCTTTTTGTGCTCTGGGGGAGGAAGAGGAACAGAGCATTCGAGGATCGACTGAAGAGAAGGGCATCGACAATAGAAAGCAGTGGGTTTTTACTAGGGACGAGGAGGAGAAATAGAGAAAGCCCTGCAATAAAGTATGGTTTTTTTTTTCACGACAGAGGCGTTTTTGATTCTCGGATGGATGTCCTGTTGATCTTCTCCCTCGACAGCTCTCTTCACGAAAATTATTGCATTTTCATAGTATCTTTTAGCAATTAGTCAAACACCTCAAAAATATAGTTCTGAGATCACGGGAAGTGAAGAGCTGAAAGGGATGAGAGCTTGATCGTGGGGGCGATTCTCTCCAGTAAAACGGAGAAGGCAGCTCTCCTTTTAGAGTGATAAGGGTAGCCAGAAGGATTCAGAGGAAGCTCTTTCTCTGAGGGGCGCAGGGAATTGCTGAATGGTGGCTAATGTAAACTGGATCTGCACTCTCTTCGTCAGCATTAACACACATGGTCTAAATTTTGTGGCAACCAGGAAGGACAGAGATCGAATTGAGGATGGGGAAGCTGTTGAGAAACCTATCGAGCAAGGTGCATCATATATGATGTGTTCTGGAGCAGCTTTTCGATGAGCTCTTATCTTCATAGCCTGCAAATCGGGGCCTAGAAGATTGCTTCTTAATCTCCATCCCCTGCTGAACTTTGCTCTTTCTCAATTCTACAAAATCTCTCGCACTCGGTATGGCCCAGCTGAAGAGAAGCGATACATCTTGGAGGAGAGTCGTACTTTGTTTAGGGAGAACCAAAATCTATCAAACCCTCAATCCTCGCCTGCACAATTTTGCAACTGGGATCACAGTAGAAAAACCGTCCAGAAAAACTGGCTCTGTTTATGAGGTTCCTCATTCATGGGAAGAAGAGCCAGAGGTAAAAATGGCTTTCAGTTATTGACTGTGCTCATCGTTGAATCAGGACTATGCTCAAAGTTGTATAACCCTTGTTTGAGTCATGCGTATGGCCCTCTTTTCACAAGAGGATTATTGGCTTGTAGGTTTAAGCTGCCATAACACTGTTAACCTTGTCTGAAGGTGGCTACAGTGCATCTTAATGCTCAAAGTTTACATTACATCTGTCAGTCATTTGGCTGGGCATCTATTTCAAAATGTGTATCACATCTTGATACAAATCCTTTTTGTGTGAAGGCTGAAGGTAAACACTCCCAGGAGTTGGACAGCTTCCAAGAGCACACTTCAGGCAATCAGACAGTTGTATAAATTTAGATGAAAGTCAAACTACATAGAGTCCAATTCTAGTATGAAAAACACCTCATACTTCTTCCCATGACTGTTCCGAGGCTGGCGGATACCCTCACCAGATACTTGGTTCAAAACATCCACAGATGTAGCTTAAAGAAACAGACTGGAATCAGCCTTAAATATATGATGGATTTTAACACCTTTCCTACGAAGAAGAATCTGTTGTTCTCTGTCAGAAAGAAGATGTGGATGTGAATATAGACAATAATTACCTGTCTGAATCAAAAAAATAAGCTGTTATAATAGATTTCAGATTCTCTGATGTTAAAGAGGAAGTTGCTAAGCTAATAAGCTGTTTGTCTCATCAGTCTTCTGAAGAGTTGTTGAAATATAAATATGATTATTTATGGAGGCCACCACTATTGATCTTCTAGCCTGAAATTTATCAAGGACTTCTGAAGTTGCGACATTGCTTTCGAAACCCT
The DNA here is from genome assembly GCF_053477565.2 of Lygodium microphyllum. Lineage (NCBI taxonomy): Eukaryota > Viridiplantae > Streptophyta > Polypodiopsida > Schizaeales > Lygodiaceae > Lygodium > Lygodium microphyllum. The sequence goes on from NC_141157.1 coordinate 117,646,740, forward strand.
TCGACATCTTTGGTGAACCCGACGTGAAAGCGTCGCAGAAATTTCAGGATGGGAGATACTTCAGCCTCTATTTCAGCTTCATCTACAATTCCAGCTACCTCTACTTCAGCTCCATCAATGACTAAACGCAGCTCCAAAATCAGCAAACACAATTGTATATGCAGCAGCAACAACAATTGCATCAACAGCAGTTGTCTCAGCAAAGGCAACTCTATTCGGAGCAGGAGAATGCAAACAGCGCGACTAAGGCTATTGAAGCAGTTGCGAATGAGAAGAAGCTATTTGACGGGCGTAATGTTTCAGCATATTTGAAGACATATGAGATCAAGATGGGGTTTTTTGGAGTTCCAGCTGGACTTATGAGTAAGTACTTCCTTCGTCTTGTCACACCTGCTTTGAGGACAAAAGTGACTGATCTTTTTATTCAAAATACACATTGGCAAGATTTTAAGAAGGCCTTGAAAGAAGAATACTTCCTTGAGGACTTTGGTATGGCTACTCGGCGGTCATTCCGAGAGTGGGTCTACATGCCAAACAAAGGTCTCACTGCTTCGGAGTTGATTCGAGAATTCGAAGAGAGGTATAGTCAGCTTGATGCCATTGAACAAAGAGCATTGGATGTTGAAAAAGTTGAGCTTTTCTTGCAAGCTGCAGATCCTGCTCTTCAAGAAGAATTGGGTGAGCTTCTTGAAGATCGCACGAAGCCTATGGGTCTTAAAACTGATTGGCAGGATGCTCAGGATGCAGTCTCGACTTTGACCAAGAGGAGGATATGGAAGACTCGCCTACAGAATGGTTCCATGACACCTACACCATCATCAGCTCCTATGCCTACTTCTATTCCTGTTATTTCTTCTCCTCCTCAGCCAGTTTCTTGGCCTATGCCAGTGCCTACTATTGCCACTCCACCTATTCCTCCTGTTCCACGACCGATGCCTACACCTTCTGCTCCAAAACCATCCGCTCCATCGGTACCTACCTCTCTTGATGACATAATCAAAGGCATCACAGATTTGACACTGGAGTCAGTCAAAGCGGAGTTGGTGGGTAAGTTGAAGGAGCAGTTTGTTTCGACTGCGCCTGCTACTTCTTCTAGTGCTCCTACTGCACCTAGGAGTGCTCCTAGTGCTCCTAGGAGAGATCGGAGATGTATTTGGTGTGATAGTACGGAGCATCAGCATTGCAGGGATTGTGACTCTTTCCAGGATGCAAGGAGGCAGAATTTGGTATATTGGGGGCAAGATGGTAAGATTTGGTTGACTGAGACAGGAGCTCCACTTGCTACCAACTTTGGTAAAGGTGGAATGAAGAAGTTAGTGGAGGACATGGCTGCGCGTACTTCTTATGTGAAGCTAGAGGTGATGCTTCTGCATATGGAGTACAAATTGAGAAGGGATCAGAGACTCAGTCCGCGCTATGGACTTATGCTATGGAGACTGCAAACAAGGGAAAAATTCAGCAAACTGTTTTGACTAGTGCAGGCTCTAGCATCAGATCAGAGACAGGTTGGGACTCGCCTGTTGACAGGTATTCTATTTATGCTTATTTGGCTAAGTCTCATGGTGCAGATGTACTTGTTGAGGAGAAGCGTAAGAGGGATGAAGAAAATCCAAGCGCAGCTAAGAAGACTAGAGGGGGTGAGTTTGTTTCTCCACCTACTGCAGGACCGTCTTCAAGACCAGGGCCAGATCGACAGATGGAGGATGCTCAAAAGAGAGAAAAGAGGCAAGAGCCTAGAGAGAGGAAGCAGCCAGGATTCAGATTGATGTCCGATATTGAGACATCTACAGACATGAAGAAAATCTTTAATGATAAGATACTTGGCAGTGAGGTAACTTTCACTATTTCTGAGATTTTGGGCATCTCAAAAAGAGAGTTTCAGGATCAGTTTCAGGAGGTCCTGAAGAGGAAAAGGCATGCATTGTCTACCACTAATACACAGGGAGTTTTGATTGGAGAGTTGGATGAGGATGAGGATGAGGTTATGGTTGATAATGCTTCTGTTTTTCCGCAAGTAGAGAAGAGGGTTCAGCCTATGCATTATCTGAAATTGATGAGCCTGTCATGATACCGTGTAGTCACTTTTCGCGGAGCCATTGGGCTAGGGCAACTACAGAGACGATGGTAAAGATTGGAGAGAAACAGGTGCCTTATGTTGCATTGGTTGATCATGGTTCAGAGATTAATCTCATAGTTCGTGGAGTTTATGAGAGTAACAGATGGCCTATGGATGTAGAGCATGGGTGGCGTATGAGAGCCGCCAATAACACTGCAGGTGATTTGTATGCTGCCTGTCCTAGTGTCAGGGTTTCTATTGGTGATGTAGAGGAGGATTTTCATTTCTTTGTGCAGGATTCATGCTCGTATCCTATAATTCTTGGTCAGCCATTCATTACAGAGATGCGCATGGAAACAAAGGTCATGGATGATGGATCTGCTTATGCACGGATTCGCAGTAAAGATGATATGAGAGCTGTTCAGTTTATGACTGTATGTGTGAACCATGTTAGAAACAGGGATACTCTCAGAGATGCACCCTTGCCCACTGTGAGGGATTCGGGTTTTCATTAGGTACCGCCGTTTCGCGAGACGACGGTGGTACAGAGAGGAGATTGGAGTTCTCGCCTCCTGGCAGCAGTGTTTTCTCCTCCGGTTTTGTTGGGATTTCAGCAAACAGTTCGATGAGTTATCAGAAGACTTCTAGGTTGCCTAGAGCTGCCAGGCAGTATATATGCAGGAAGGAGAAAAATTTGAAAAATGTAGGAATTTTGGAGGATGATGAGCACATAGATGGGATGTATGACAGTGTGATTTGTGCAGATACGATGACAGAGATGGGAGATATGCTGAAAACTGATATGCTGAATTGTCACGGTAATGTATTAGTGCAGTCCCTGGACATGTTTCATGAAATTGCAGATTTTATGTCACAGATTGAATCAGAGGCTGAGGTAACTCAGCAAAGAGTGTTGAGTGCTGAAGAAATTCAGCAAATAGAGTTTCCAGCTGGTTATGATCAGCTTTCAGAGAGACAGAGGGCTGAAAATTTCCAGCCAACAGAGTTTACTGCTGAAATATTTCAGCATTCAGAGTTTGGGGCTGTTCCTATGCAGTCCATAGAGCAGAGGGCTGAGAATATTCAGCCATTGGAGTGCAGAATTGCTGATTTACAGCAAGGTTTATGTAATACAGAAGAGCATAATGAAGCCAGGGTTGAACGAAATACAAAACTGTGGGTAAGAAGGTGAAGCCGGTTGTTGTACCGCTTCCACCTGACAGTGAACAGCAAATAGAGAGGGCTGCTAAACAGCAAATTTTGAGGAATCCGGAGCATATTGGTCATAAATTTTCAACAGAGACTCTTGCTGAATTGAAAATTGGAAATGGTGATTTCTTGTTACCCATAGAGAAGTAATGCTTTCAGGATATGCTTGAGCGTCATGGAAGGGGATTTGCTTTTTTCCCACATGAGATTGGATGTGTGAATCCTGATATTGTTGCTCCTATGGTCATTTTTACTATTCCTCATATCCCATGGAATCTCCGACCTATTCCGGTGCCTAAAGCACACTTGCCAAAGCTGATTGATTTATTGAATGAGAAAATCAGGATGGGAATCCTTGAGCCTTCATCTGCACCATACTCAAACAGGTGGTTTACAGTTCCAAAGAAGAATGGTACTCTCCGATTTATTCAGGATATGCAGCCAGTGAACAGAGTTACTATCAGGAATGTTGGTATAGGTCCAGTTGTGGATGAGTTTGCAGAGGCATTTGCTGGACGTGCCATCTATTCTTTGGGTGATTTGTATTCAGGATATGATCAGTTTCAACTGGCTTTGGAAAGCAGGGACATAACCACCATGAGAACTCCTATTGGGCCTGTCAGGATGTGTACCTTGCCTCAAGGTGCCACTAATTCTGTTGCACATATGATGAATGCCATGCATAAGGTCCTTTGTGATTACATACCTCAGCTTACTATGCCTTTCTTGGATGATGTGCCCATTAAGGGGTGTGCAGAAGAAGAGAAGAATGAGAGCCTAAATGAGCAGGGATGCAGATACTTTGTGGCTGATCATATTTCAGCATGTGAGAAGATTTTGGCCAGGTTAGAAGAAGTGAACTTGACACTTTCAGGGCAAAAATCTGTTTTTGCAGTGAATGAGGTTGTCATTGTTGGACATATGTGTGGATATTATGGTAGAAAACCTTCACCTGATAAGGTGAATGCTATAGGCAAGCTTGCGGAGTATTGTTCTACCACTTCAGAGGTACGGAGATTCATTGGTGCTTGTGTGTTTTATATGATTTGGATACCTCATTTTGCACACATAGCAGATTGTTTGTATCAGCTGCTTCGAAAGGGGCAGAAATTCTATTGGGATGAGAGCCACACTAGAGCTATGCGGAAATTGAAGAAGTTATTGCAGAATGCTCCTACTCTCAGGAAAGCGGATTATAATTGTGAAAGGCCTATTGTATTGACAGTTGACACTAGTCCAATTGGCATAGGTTGGGCTGTGGGTCAAGATGATGCAGATGGAAATAGGTATGCTATTCGGTTTGGGGCGAAAGTCCTAAACGAGAGACAGAGGAGATATCCGCAAATCAAGAGGGAGTTATTGGGGATTGTCACGGCTCTCAAATGTGACAAGGAGTACTTTATTGGAGCTTCAGTTGTGGTAGAGACAGATTGCTTGCCATTGATTGGTATGATTACGAGTTGTTCTACTCCGGATATAGCCATGTTGAGATGGATTGCATACATCAAGTCATTAAATCCGGAATTTAAACACATAGCAAGGAAGGATAATCCAGTGGCAGATATGTTGTCTAGAGCCAGATATGATGATGAGGAGACTCTACTTGCAGAAGAGGATGATGCAGAAATTTCAGCCACTATGGTTGATCATGTTTGTCATGTCTATGATATTATGGCCTTCACAGAAGAACTCTATGTTGGAGATTGGTTGCAGATTGGCAGGTACCTTAGTACACTAAACAAAAGAGATGAATGGACGGATGAAGAGTTCAAGAAGATCAGAAGGAAAGCCTATGGTTATTTTCTCAAGGACGGATTTCTTTGGAAGCATCCGAAGAAAAGAGGCGGATTTCCTTTGCGGGTTGTCTGCGATAGAGAGACACAGTTACAGGTGATGAGGGAGTTTCATGAGAGTCCTTGGGCTGGTCATAGAGGAGTATGGGCTACTTATGAGAAAATCAAGGAGAAATATTGGTGGAAAGGCATGTATAGAGATGTTTCTCACTTTGTTGAGACTTGCAGAGACTGCCAGATGTATTCAGTAGTGCGTCATCGAGATGAGCTTCATCCGACCTATCCGCTATGCATTCATTATAAGTGGGTAGTTGATTTGGTTACCATGCCTATGGGTCTATGGCAGATGAGATACATTGTTTTGGCTAGAGAGGATCTTACCAATCATGTTGAGGGCAGATCTTTGAGAACGAAGACCACTAGTGCAGTGTGTAAGTTCTTATTGGAGGAAATTTTCTGCAGGTATGGTTGTGTGGGTAAGATCACTGCGGATCGTGGTGAATTGGATGCAGATGAAGCTAGGGAGTTTTTCTCTCAGCTAGGAATCAAGTTGGCTCTAACCACAGCATATAATCCAGAGGGAAATGGAAAGAGTGAAAGAGGGCATCCGCCGATAGTGAAAACATTAGCCAAAGCATGCAGAGGACGGATTGGAGAATGGCCAAGACTTCTACCATTTGCTTTATGGGCTGATCGTACGACTCATAGTGTTACCACAGGATATATGACTACAGAGTTGATGTATGGTCAGAAACCTGTTATGCCGATTGAGACTTGTGCTTTGACTTGGTCAGTTTTACCTTGGCAGGAGGATTTGACAAGAGAGGAGCTCTTAGCTCTTCGGATTCGACAAATGGAGAGGAGACCAGAGGATATTCAGCTAGCTATTGATAGGTTGAAGGTTGCTAGACTAAGGAATAAGGACAGGTTTGATAGCAGGCATCGCTTGCGGCCTAGAGCAATAGAAGAGGGAGATTGGGTACTGGTCTTTGATAGCAGCCTTGAAAATCAGCATACTGCACTTCGGAAGATGGTGAAAAGATGGTTTGGGCCACATAGTCCGACATGTCTTTGATAATGCAACATATGAGCTGACTGAATTGGATGGGACAGTGCTTAGAGTGCCTATTGCTGGAAAAAGAATCAAGATTTTCAAGAAAAGGGATGATGAGGACTATGCATTGGAAGAATTTGCAAGAGAAGAGCAACGGGAAGAAACTCCAATGGAAGAAACAGATGATATGACAGATAATCTTGTTGATCTACCGGAAATGCATAACGAAGAGATTGATCTGTTTGTGGATCTTGATGATAATGATCATGGGTAGTTGGCCCATCCGGAGGATGCGCAGGATTAGAGGGGGTGGATGTCGTATTGCTGCGCATTCGAGGTGTGAAAACCACCCAAAAGTCGTGTGTGTGATTTGATACTTTGTACATATTGAGTTGTTGTGTTTGTACTTTTGTTCTGCGTAGGTAATAAAGTGAAGAAGGGTTTAGAGCAAGAGGAACTTATCAATAATGCTCTAATTGGCATGCCTTGCCAAGTGGTCAGTCAATTTAGACGAGAAGGTTTTGATCAACAGTTCACAGGAGTTTCGCATTATGCTCAATGGAGAATCAGGGTGAAGAGTATGAGTATATGTGGGAATCTCATGACTTCATTGAGAAGATGAAGAGGGGCAAGTGGTTGCAGAAGAACTTGCTCGCCGACTTGGTCGAGAGAAATGCTAACACGTAAATTGGCTAGCCAAGAGTAACGGATTCAAGTGCAAGAATGCATTTGAGATGTTACAAATTCATGGAGAAGAGCCTTTATGGAGGATTTCTATGAGGCCCGATTTACTCAAGTTGATGGGCACATTGTTGGCTTGTTTTGATATATTTGATGGTTATAGAGGTTCTCATGCTGCAGATTATGTGTAAAAGAATCTATTTGAAAATCTGATTAAACATCCTAAAGTTTATTCCTGAAATAAATCAGCAATCGGACTCAGAATATTTGGGGAAAGCAGAGAATAGTCAGTGCAAAGAGCATCAACTGCTGTTTTTGGTAGGGCTGTTTTTAGGAGGACAGAAAAATGAAAAAGCTAATTTTGAAAGCGAGAGGGCGGGACGGACAGAAAGAAGGGGGATACACACACAGAACAGAGGTATCGCAGGATACGAAGGAAATGTCTCCACAAATTGGAATCGAGGAAGTTCTTTGCAAACTGGGAAGAAGGAGCACTGATGTAGGGAAACGTGACGACGACACGGATTCTCAGAGGAGACGATTGAAGATAATGCAGAGGCAATAACAAAGAAGAAGACTGGCAACTCGAATGGCGTGTGCAGTGGATCAGGATTACTTCTCTAGGAGATGCAAACCTTGAAGCAAACAGTTCCTCCAAAATTTCTAAGGGAATTCAAGCTCGTTTCCAGGGGAGCACTGCAGAGATCACGGCGACGTTGCTTTTTGTGCTCTGGGGGAGGAAGAGGAACAGAGCATTCGAGGATCGACTGAAGAGGAGGGCATCGACAATAGAAAGCAGTGGGTTTTTACTGGGGACAAGGAGGAGAAACAGAGGAAGCCCTGCAATAAAGTATGGTTTTTTTTTTTCACGACAGAGGTGTTTTTGATTCTCGGATGGATGTCCTGTTGATCTTCTCCCTCGACAGCTCTCTTCACGAAAATTATTGCATTTTCATAGTATCTTTTAGCAATTAGTCAAACACCTCAAAAATATAGTTCTGAGATCACGGGAAGTGAAGAGCTGAAAGGGATGAGAGCTTGATCGTGGGGGCGATTCTCTCCAGTAAAACGGAGAAGGCAGCTCTCCTTTTAGAGTGATAAGGGTAGCCGGAAGGATTCAGAGGAAGCTCTTTCTCTGAGGGGCGCAGGGAATTGCTGAATGGTAGCTAATGTAAACTGGATCTGCACTCTCTTCGTCAGCATTAACACACATGGTCTAAATTTTGTGGCAACCAGGAAGGACAGAGATCGAATTGAGGATGGGGAAGCTGTTGAGAAACCTATCGAGCAAGGTGCATCATATATGATGTGTTCTGGAGCAGCTTTTCGATGAGCTCTTATCTTCATAGCCTGCAAATCGGGGCCCAGAAGATTGCTTCTTAATCTCCATCGCCTGCTGAACTTTGCTCTTTCTCAATTCTGCAAAATCTCTCGCACTCGGTCTGGCCCAGCTGAAGAGAAGCGATACATCTTGGAGGAGAGTCGTACTTTGTTTAGGGAGAACCAAAATCTATCAAACCCTCAATCCTCGCCTGCACAATTTTGCAACTGGGATCACAGTAGAAAAACCGTCCAGAAAAACTGGCTCTGTTTATGAGGTTCCTCATTCATGGGAAGAAGAGCCAGAGGTAGAAATGGCTTTCAGTTATTGACTGTGCTCATCCTTGAATCAGGACTATGCTCAAAGTTGTATAACCCTTGTTTGAGTCATGCGTATGGCCCTCTTTTCACAAGAGGATTATTGGCTTGTAGGTTTAAGCTGCCATAACACTGTTAACCTTGTCTGAAGGTGGCTACAGTGCATCTTAATGCTCAAAGTTTACATTACATCTGTCAGTCATTTGGCTGGGCATCTATTTCAAAATGTGTATCACATCTTGATACAAATCCTTTTTGTGTGAAGGCTGAAGGTAAACACTCCCAGGAGTTGGACAGCTTCCAAGAGCACACTTCAGGCAATCAGACAGTTGTATAAATTTAGATGAAAGTCAAACTACATAGAGTCCAATTCTAGTATGAAAAACACCTCATACTTCTTCCCATGACTGTTCCGAGGCTGGCGGATACCCTCACCAGACACTTGGTTCAAAACATCCACAGATGTAGCTTAAAGAAACAGACTGGAATCAGCCTTAAATATATGATGGATTTTAACACCTTTCCTACGAAGAAGAATCTGTTGTTCTCTGTCAGAAAGAAGATGTGGATGTGAATATAGACAATAATTACCTGTCTGAATCAGAAAAATAAGCTGTTATAATAGATTTCAGATTCTCTGATGTTAAAGAGGAAGTTGCTAAGCTAATAAGCTGTTTGTCTCATCAGTCTTCTGAAGAGTTGTTGAAATATAAATATGATTATTTATGGAGGCCACCACTATTGATCTTCTAGCCTGAAATTTATCAAGGACTTCTGAAGTTGCGACATTTCTTTCGAAACCCTTCGACATCTTTGGTGAACCCGACGTGAAAGCGTCGCAGAAATTTCAGGATGGGAGATACTTCAGCCTCTATTTCAGCTTCATCTACAATTCCAGCTGCCTCTACTTCAGCTCCATCAATGACTAAACGCAGCTCCAAAATCAGCAAATACAATTGTATATGCAGCAGCAACAACAATTGCATCAACAGCAGTTGTCTCAGCAAAGGCAACTCTATTCGGAGCAGGAGAATGCAAACAGCGCGACTAAGGCTATTGAAGCAGTTGCGAATGAGAAGAAGCTATTTGACGGGCGTAATGTTTCAGCATATTTGAAGACATATGAGATCAAGATGGGGTTTTTTGGAGTTCCAGCTGGACTTATGAGTAAGTACTTCCTTCGTCTTGTCACACCTGCTTTGAGTACAAAAGTGACTGATCTTTTTATTGAAAATACACATTGGCAAGATTTTAAGAAGGCCTTGAAAGAAGAACACTTCCTTGAGGACTTTGGTATGGCTACTCGGCGGTCATTCCGAGAGTGGGTCTACATGCCAAACAAAGGTCTCGCTACTTCGGAGTTGATTCGAGAATTCGAAGAGAGGTATAGTCAGCTTGATGCCATTGAACAAAGAGCATTGGATGTTGAAAAAGTTGAGCTTTTCTTGCAAGCTGCAGATCCTGCTCTTCAAGAAGAATTGGGTGAGCTTCTTGAAGATCGCACGAAGCCTATGGGTCTTAAAACTGATTGGCAGGATGCTCAGGATGCAGTCTCGACTTTGACCAAGAGGAGGATATGGAAGACTCGCCTACAGAATGGTTCCATGACACCTACACCATCATCAGCTCCTATGCCTACTTCTATTCCTGTTATTTCTTCTCCTCCTCAGCCAGTTTCTTGGCCTATGCCAGTGCCTACTGTTGCCACTCCACCTATTCCTCCTGTTCCACGACCGATGCCTACACCTTCTGCTCCAAAACCATCCGCTCCATCGGTACCTACCTCTCTTGATGACATAATCAAAGGCATCACAGATTTGACACTGGAGTCAGTCAAAGCGGAGTTGGTGGGTAAGTTGAAGGAGCAGTTTGTTTCGACTGCACCTGCTACTTCTTCTAGTGCTCCTACTGCACCTAGGAGTGCTCCTAGTGCTCCTAGGAGAGATCGGAGATGTATTTGGTGTGATAGTACGGAGCATCAGCATTGCAGGGATTGTGACTCTTTCCAGGATGCAAGGAGGCAGAATTTGGTATATTGGGGGCAAGATGGTAAGATTTGGTTGACTGAGACAGGAGCTCCACTTGCTACCAACTTTGGTAAAGGTGGAATGAAGAAGTTAGTGGGGGACATGGCTGCGCGTACTTCTTATGTGACAGCTAGAGGTGATGCTTCTGCATATGGAGTACAAATTGAGAAGGGATCAGAGACTCAGTCCGCGCTATGGACTTATGCTATGGAGACTGCAAACAAGGGGAAAATTCAGCAAACTGTTTTGACTAGTGCAGGCTCTAGCATCAGATCAGAGACAGGTTGGGACTCGCCTGTTGACAGGTATTCTATTTATGCTTATTTGGCTAAGTCTCATGGTGCAGATGTACTTGTTGAGGAGAAGCGTAAGAGGGATGAAGAAAATCCAAGCGCAGCTAAGAAGACTAGAGGGGGTGAGTTTGTTTCTCCACCTACTGCAGGACCGTCTTCAAGATCAGGGCCAGATCGACAGATGGAGGATGCTCAAAAGAGAGAAAAGAGGCAAGAGCCTAGAGAGAGGAAGCAGCCAGGATTCAGATTGATGTCCGATATTGAGACATCTACAGACATGAAGAAAATCTTTAATGATAAGATACTTGGCAGTGAGGTGACTTTCACTATTTCTGAGATTTTGGGCATCTCAAAAAGAGAGTTTCAGGATCAGTTTCAGGAGGTCCTGAAGAGGAAAAGGCATGCATTGTCTACCACTAATACACAGGGAGTTTTGATTGGAGAGTTGGATGAGGATGAGGATGAGGTTATGGTTGATAATGCTTCTGTTTTTCCGCAAGTAGAGAAGAGGGTTCAGCCTATGCATTATCTGAAATTGATGAGCCTGTCATGATACCGTGTAGTCACTTTTCGCGGAGCCATTGGGCTAGGGCAACTACAGAGACGATGGTAAAGATTGGAGAGAAACAGGTGCCTTATGTTGCATTGGTTGATCATGGTTCAGAGATTAATCTCATAGTTCGTGGAGTTTATGAGAGTAACAGATGGCCTATGGATGTAGAGCATGGGTGGCGTATGAGAGCCGCCAATAACACTGCAGGTGATTTGTATGCTGCCTGTCCTAGTGTCAGGGTTTCTATTGGTGATGTAGAGGAGGATTTTCATTTCTTTGTGCAGGATTCATGCTCGTATCCTATAATTCTTGGTCAGCCATTCATTACAGAGATGCGCATGGAAACAAAGGTCATGGATGATGGATCTGCTTATGCACGGATTCGCAGTAAAGATGATATGAGAGCAGTTTAGTTTATGACTGTATGTGTGAACCATGTTAGAAACAGGGATACTCTCAGAGATGCACCCTTGCCCACTGTGAGGGATTCGGGTTTTCATTAGGTACCGCCGTTTCGCGAGACGACGGTGGTACAGAGAGGAGATTGGAGTTCTCGCCTCCTGGCAGCAGTGTTTTCTCCTCCGGTTTTGTTGGGATTTCAGCAAACAGTTCGATGAGTTATCAGAAGACTTCTAGGTTGCCTAGAGCTGCCAGGCAGTATATATGCAGGAAGGAGAAAAATTTGAAAAATGCAGGAATTTTGGAGGATGATGAGCACATAGATGGGATGTATGACAGTGTGATTTGTGCAGATACGATGACAGAGATGGGAGATATGCTGAAAACTGATATGCTGAATTGTCACGGTAATGTATTAGTGCAGTCCCTGGACATGTTTCATGAAATTGCAGATTTTATGTCACAGATTGAATCAGAGGCTGAGGTAACTCAGCAAAGAGTGTTGAGTGCTGAAGAAATTCAGCAAACAGAGTTTCGAGCTGGTTATGATCAGCTTTCAGAGAGACAGAGGGCTGAAAAATTTCAGCCAACAGAGTTTACTGCTGAAATATTTCAGCATTCAGAGTTTGGGGCTGTTCCTACGCAGTCCATAGAGCAGAGGGCTGAGAATATTCAGCCATTGGAGTGCAGAATTGCTGATTTACAGCAAGGTTTATGTAATACAGAAGAGCATAATGAAGCCAGGGTTGACACGAAATACAAAACTGTGGGTAAGAAGGTGAAGCCGGTTGCTGTACCGCTTCCACCTGACAGTGAACAGCAAATAGAGAGGGCTGCTAAACAGCAAATTTTGAGGAATCCGGAGCATATTGGTCATAAATTTTCAACAGAGACTCTTGCTGAATTGAAAATTGGAAATGGTGATTTCTTGTTACCCATAGAGAAGCAATGCTTTCAGGATATGCTTGAGCGTCATGGAAGGGGATTTGCTTTTTTCCCACATGAGATTGGATGTGTGAATCCTGATATTGTTGCTCCTATGGTCATTTTTACTATTCCTCATATCCCATGGAATCTCCGACCTATTCCGGTGCCTAAAGCACACTTGCCAAAGCTGATTGATTTATTGAATGAGAAAATCAGGATGGGAATCCTTGAGCCTTCATCTGCACCATACTCAAACAGGTGGTTTAGAGTTCCAAAGAAGAATGGTACTCTCCGATTTATTCAAGATATGCAGCCAGTGAACAGAGTTACTATCAGGAATGTTGGTATAGGTCCAGTTGTGGATGAGTTTGCAGAGGCATTTGCTGGACGTGCCATCTATTCTTTGGGTGATTTGTATTCAGGATATGATCAGTTTCAACTGGCTTTGGAAAGCAAGGACATAACCACCATGAGAACTCCTATTGGGCTTGTCAGGATGTGTACCTTGCCTCAAGGTGCCACTAATTCTGTTGCACATATGATGAATGCCATGCATAAGGTCCTTCGTGATTACATACCTCAGCTTACTATGCCTTTCTTGGATGATGTGCCCATTAAGGGGTGTGCAGAAGAAGAGAAGAATGAGAGCCTAAATGACCAGGGATGCATATACTTTGTGGCTGATCATATTTCAGCATGTGAGAAGATTTTGGCCAGGTTAGAAGAAGTAAACTTGACACTTTCAGGGCAAAAATCTGTTTTTGGAGTGAATGAGGTTGTCATTGTTGGACATATGTGTGGATATTATGGCAGAAAACCTTCACCTGATAAGGTGAATGCTATAGGCAAGCTTGCGGAGTATTGTTCTACCACTTCCGAGGTACGGAGATTCATTGGTGCTTGTGTGTTTTATATGATTTGGATACCTCATTTTGCACACATAGCAGATTGTTTGTATCAGCTGCTTCGAAAGGGGCAGAAATTCTATTGGGATGAGAGCCACACTAGAGCTATGCGGAAATTGAAGAAGTTATTGCAGAATGCTCCTACTCTCAGGAAAGTGGATTATAATTGTGAAAGGCCTATTGTATTGATAGTTAACACTAGTCCAATTGGCATAGGTTGGGCTGTGGGTCAAGATGATGCAGATGGAAATAGGTATGCTATTCGGTTTGGGGCGAAAGTCCTAAACGAGAGACAGAGGAGATATCCGCAAATCAAGAGGGAGTTATTGGGGATTGTCACGGCTCTCAAATGTGACAAGGAGTACTTTATTGGAGCTTCAGTTGTGGTAGAGACAGATTGCTTGCCATTGATTGGTATGATTACGAGTTGTTCTACTCCGGATATAGCCATGTTGAGATGGATTGCATACATCAAGTCATTAAATCCAGAATTTAAACACATAGCAAGGAAGGATAATCCAGTGGCAGATATGTTGTCTAGAGCCAGATATGATGATGAGGAGACTCTACTTGCAGAAGAGGATGATGCAGAAATTTCAGCCACTATGGTTGATCATGTTTGTCATGTCTATGATATTATGGCCTTTACAGAAGAACTCTATGTTGGAGATTTGTTGCAGATTGGCAGGTACCTTAGTACACTAAACAGAAGAGATGAATGGACGGATGAAGAGTTCAAGAACATCAGAAGGAAAGCCTATGGTTATTTTCTCAAGGACGGATTTCTTTGGAAGCATCCGAAGAAAAGAGGCGTATTACCTTTGCGGGTTGTCTGCGATAGAGAGACACAGTTACAGGTGATGAGGGAGTATCATGAGAGTCCTTGGGCTGGTCATAGAGGAGTATGGGCTACTTATGAGAAAATCAAGGAGAAATATTGGTGGAAAGGCATGTATAGAGATGTTTCTCACTTTGTTGAGACTTGCAGAGACTGCCAGATGTATTCAGTAGTGCGTCATCGAGATGAGCTTCATCCGACCTATCCGCTATGCATTCATTATAAGTGGGTAGTTGATTTGGTTACCATGCCTATGGGTCTATGGCAGATGAGATACATTGTTTTGGCTAGAGAGGATCTTACCAATCATGTTGAGGGCAGATCTTTGAGAACGAAGACCACTAATGCAGTGTGTAAGTTCTTATTGGAGGAAATTTTCTGCAGGTATGGTTGTGTGGGTAAGATCACTGCGGATCGTGGTGAATTGGATGCAGATGAAGCTAGGGAGTTTTTCTCTCAGCTAGGAATCAAGTTGGCTCTAACCACAGCATATAATCCAGAGGGAAATGGAAAGAGTGAAAGAGGGCATCCGCCGATAGTGAAAACATTAGCCAAAGCATGCAGAGGACGGATTGGAGAATGGCCAAGACTTCTACCATTTGCTTTATGGGCTGATCGTACGACTCATAGTGTTACCACAGGATATATGACTACAGAGTTGATGTATGGTCAGAAACCTGTTATGCCGATTGAGACTTGTGCTTTGACTTGGTCAGTTTTACCTTGGCAGGAGGATTTGACGAGAGAGGAGCTCTTAGCTCTTCGGACTCGACAAATGGAGAGGAGACCAGAGGATATTCAGCTAGCTATTGATAGGTTGAAGGTTGCTAGACTAAGGAATAAGGACAGGTTTGATAGCAGGCATCGCTTGCGGCCTAGAGCAATAGAAGAGGGAGATTGGGTATTGGTCTTTGATAGCAGTCTTGAAAATCAACATACTGCACTTCGGAAGATGGTGAAAAGATGGTTTGGGCCGTACATAGTCAGACATGTCTTTGATAATGCAACATATGAGCTGACTGAATTGGATGGGACAGTGCTTAGAGTGCCTATTGCTGGAAAAAGAATCAAGATTTTCAAGAAAAGGGATGATGAGGACTATGCATTGGAAGAATTTGCAAGAGAAGAGCAACGTGAAGAAACTCCAATCGAAGAAACAGATGATATGACAGATAATCTTGTTGATCTACCGGAAATGCATAACGAAGAGATTGATCTGTTTGTGGATCTTGATGATAATGATCATGGGTAGTTGGCCCATCGGGAGGATGCGCAGGATTAGAGGGGATGGATGTCGTATTGCTGCGCATTCGAGGTGTGAAAACCGCCCAAAAGTCGTGTGTGTGATTTGATACTTTGTACATATTGAGTTGTTGTGTTTTTACTTTTGTTCTGCGTAGGTAATAAAGTGAAGAAGGGTTTAGAGCAAGAGGAACTTATCAATAATGCTCTAATTGGCATGCCTTGCCAAGTGGTCAGTCAATTTAGACGAGAAGGTTTTGATCAACAGTTCACAGGAGTTTCGCATTATGCTCAATGGAGAATCAGGGTGAAGAGTATGAGTATATGTGGGAATCTCATGACTTCATTGAGAAGATGAAGAGGGGCAAGTGGTTGCAGAAGAACTTGCTCGCCGACTTGGTCGAGAGAAATGCTAACACGTAAATTGGCTAGCCAAGAGTAACGGATTCAAGTGCAAGAATGCATTTGAGATGTTACAAATTCATGGAGAAGAGCCTTTATGGAGGATTTCTATGAGGCCCGATTTACTCAAGTTGATGGGCACATTGTTGGCTTGTTTTGATATATTTGATGGTTATAGAGGTTCTCATGCTGCAGATTATGTGTAAAAGAATCTATTTGAAAATCTGATTAAACATCCTAAAGTTTATTCCTGAAATAAATCAGCAATCGGACTCAGAATATTTGGGGAAAGCAGAGAATAGTCAGTGCAAAGAGCATCAACTGTTGTTTTTGGTAGGGCTGTTTTTAGGAGGACAGAAAAAGGAAAAAGCTAATTTTGAAAGCGAGAGGGCGGGACGGACAGAAAGAAGGGGGATACACACACAGAACAGAGGTATCGCAGGATACGAAGGAAATGTCTCCACGAATTGGAATCGAGGAAGTTCTCTGCAAACTGGGAAGAAGGAGCACTGATGTAGGGAAACGTGACGACGACACGGATTCTCAGAGGAGACGATTGAAGATAATGCAGAGGCAATAACAAAGAAGAAGACTGGCAACTCGAATGGCGTGTCCAGTGGATCAGGATTACTTCTCTAGGAGATGCAAACCTTGAAGCAAACAGTTCCTCCAAAATTTCTAAGGGAATTCAAGCTCGTTTCCAAGGGAGCACTGCAGAGATCACGGCGACGTTGCTTTTTGTGCTCTGGGGGAGGAAGAGGAACAGAGCATTCGAGGATCGACTGAAGAGGAGGGCATCGACAATAGAGAGCAGTGGGTTTTTACTGGGGACGAGGAGGAGAAACAGAGGAAGCCCTGCAATAAAGTATGGTTTTTTTTTTCACGACAGAGGTGTTTTTGATTCTCGGATGGATGTCCTGTTGATCTTCTCCCTCGACAGCTCTCTTCACGAAAATTATTGCATTTTCATAGTATCTTTTAGCAAATCAGTCAAACACCTCAAAAATATAGTTCTGAGATCACGGGAAGTGAAGTGCTGAAAGGGATGAGAGCTTGATCGTGGGGGCGATTCTCTCCAGTAAAACGGAGAAGGCAGCTCTCCTTTTAGAGTGATAAGGGTAGCCAGAAGGATTCAGAGGAAGCTCTTTCTCTGAGGGGCGCAGGGAATTGCTGAATGGTGGCTAATGTAAACTGGATCTGCACTCTCTTCGTCAGCATTAACACACATGGTCTAAATTTTGTGGCAAACAGGAAGGACAGAGATCGAATTGAGGATGGGGAAGCTGTTGAGAAACCTATCGAGCAAGGTGCATCATATATGATGTGTTCTGGAGCAGCTTTTCGATGAGCTCTTATCTTCATAGCCTGCAAATCGGGGCCCAGAAGATTGCTTCTTAATCTCCATCGCCTGCTGAACTTTGCTCTTTCTCAATTCTGCAAAATCTCTCGCACTCGGTCTGGCCCAGCTGAAGAGAAGCGATACATCTTGGAGGAGAGTCGTACTTTGTTTAGGGAGAACCAAAATCTATCAAACCCTCAATCCTCGCCTGCACAATTTTGCAACTGGGATCACAGTAGAAAAACCGTCCAGAAAAACTGGCTCTGTTTATGAGGTTCCTCATTCATGGGAAGAAGAGCCAGAGGTAAAAATGGCTTTCAGTTATTGACTGTGCTCATCCTTGAATCAGGACTATGCTCAAAGTTGTATAACCCTTCTTTGAGTCATGCGTATGGCCCTCTTTTCACAAGAGGATTATTGGCTTGTAGGTTTAAGCTGCCATAACACTGTTAACCTTGTCTGAAGGTGGCTACAGTGCATCTTAATGCTCAAAGTTTACATTACATCTGTCAGTCATTTGGCTGGGCATCTATTTCAAAATGTGTATCACATCTTGATACAAATCCTTTTTGTGTGAAGGCTGAAGGTAAACACTCCTAGCAGTTGGACAGCTTCCAAGAGCACACTTCAGGCAATCAGACAGTTGTATAAATTTAGATGAAAGTCAAACTACATAGAGTCCAATTCTAGTATGAAAAACACCTCATACTTCTTCCCATGACTGTTCCGAGGCTGGCGGATACCCTCACCAGACACTTGGTTCAAAACATCCACAGATATAGCTTAAAGAAACAGACTGGAATCAGCCTTAAATATATGATGGATTTTAGCACCTTTCCTACGAAGAAGAATCTGTTGTTCTCTGTCAGAAAGAAGATGTGGATGTGAATATAGACAATAATTACCTGTCTGAATCAAAAAATAAGCTGTTATAATAGATTTCAGATTCTCTGATGTTAAAGAGGCAGTTGCTAAGCTAATAAGCTGTTTGTCTCATCAGTCTTCTGAAGAGTTGTTGAAATATAAATATGATTCTTTATGGAGGCCACCACTATTGATCTTCTAGCCTGAAATTTATCAAGGACTTCTGAAGTTGCGACATTGCTTTCGAAACCCTTCGACATCTTTGGTGAACCCGACGTGAAAGCGTCGCAGAAATTTCAGGATGGGAGATACTTCAGCCTCTATTTCAGCTTCATCTACAATTCCAGCTGCCTCTACTTCAGCTCCATCAATGACTGCTACGTCAAGTACTTCAACGGAGGATCTAAAGTAGATTTTGCAGAATATGTCCATGTATATGCAGCTCCAAAATAAGCAAACACAATTGTATATGCAACAGCAACAACAATTGCATCAACAGCAGTTGTCTCAGCAAAGGCAACTCTATTCGGAGCAGGAGAATGCAAACAGCGCGACTAAGGCTATTGAAGCAGTTGAGAATGAGAAGAAGCTATTTGACGGGCGTAATGTTTCAGCATATTTAAAGATATATGAGATCAAGATGGGGTTTTTTGGAGTTCCAGCTGGACTTATGAGTAAGTACTTCCTTCGTCTTGTCACACCTGCTTTGAGGACAAAAGTGACTGATCTTTTTATTCAAAATACACATTGGCAAGATTTTAAGAAGGCCTTGAAAGAAGAATACTTCCTTGAGGACTTTGGTATGGCTACTCGGCGGTCATTCCGAGAGTGGGTCTACATGCCAAACAAAGGTCTCGCTGCTTCGGAGTTGATTCGAGAATTCGAAGAGAGGTATAGTCAGCTTGATGCCATTGAACAAAGAGCATTGGATGTTGAAAAAGTTGAGCTTTTCTTGCAAGCTGCAGATCCTGCTCTTCAAGAAGAATTGGGTGAGCTTCTTGAAGATCGCACGAAGCCTATGGGTCTTAAAACCGATTGGCAGGATGCTCAGGATGCAGTCTCGACTTTGACCAAGAGGAGGATATGGAAGACTCGCCTACAGAATGGTTCCATGACACCTACACCATCATCAGCTCCTATGCCTACTTCTATTCCTGTTATTTCTTCTCCTCCTCAGCCAGTTTCTTGGCCTATGCCAGTGCCTACTATTGCCACTCCACCTATTCCTCCAGTTCCACGACCGATGCCTACACCTTCTGCTCCAAAACCATCCGCTCCATCGGTACCTACCTCTCTTGATGACATAATCAAAGGCATCACAGATTTGACACTGGAGTCAGTCAAAGCGGAGTTGGTGGGTAAGTTGAAGCAGCAGTTTGTTTCGACTGCGCCTGCTACTTCTTCTAGTGCTCCTAGTGCTCCTAGGAGTGCTCCTAGTGCTCCTAGGAGAGATCGGAGATGTATTTGGTGTGATAGTACGGAGCATCAGCATTGCAGGGATTGTGACTCTTTCCAGGATGCAAGGAGGCAGAATTTGGTATATTGGGGGCAAGATGGTAAGATTTGGTTGACTGAGACAAGAGCTCCACTTGCTACCAGCTTTGGTAAAGGTGGAATGAAGAAGTTAGTGGAGGACATGGCTGCGCGTACTTCTTATGTGACAGCTAGAGGTGATGCTTCTACATATGGAGTACAAATTGAGAAGGGATCAGAGACTCAGTCCGCGCTATGGACTTATGCTATGGAGACTGCAAACAAGGGGAAAATTCAGCAAACTGTTTTGACTAGTGCAGGCTCTAGCATCAGATCAGAGACAGGTTGGGACTCGCCTGTTGACAGGTATTCTATTTATGCTTATTTGGCTAAGTCTCATGGTGCAGATGTACTTGTTGAGGAGAAGCGTAAGAGGGATGAAGAAAATCCAAGCGCAGCTAAGAAGACTAGAGGGGGTGAGTTTGTTTCTCCACCTACTGCAGGACCGTCTTCAAGACCAGGGCCAGATCGACAGATGGAGGATGCTCAAAAGAGAGAAAAGAGGCAAGAGCCTAGAGAGAGGAAGCAGCCAGGATTCAGATTGATGTCCGATATTGAGATATCTACAGACATGAAGAAAATCTTTAATGA
Source organism: Lygodium microphyllum (assembly GCF_053477565.2). Classification (NCBI taxonomy): domain Eukaryota; kingdom Viridiplantae; phylum Streptophyta; class Polypodiopsida; order Schizaeales; family Lygodiaceae; genus Lygodium; species Lygodium microphyllum. Next base: position 117,667,084 of record NC_141157.1, read on the forward strand.
TAAGATACTTGGCAGTGAGGTGACTTTCACTATTTCTGAGATTTTGGGCATCTCAAAAAGAGAGTTTCAGGATCAGTTTCAGGAGATCCTGAAGAGGAAAAGGCATGCATTGTCTACCACTGATACACAGGGAGTTTTGATTGGAGAGTTAGATGAGGATGAGGATGAGGTTATGGTTGATAATGATTCTGTTTTTCCGCAAGTAGAGAAGAGGGTTCAGCCTATGCATTATTTGAAATTGATGAGCCTGTCATGATACCGTGTAGTCACTTTTCGCGGAGCCATTGGGCTAGGGCAACTACAGAGACGATGGTAAAGATTGGAGAGAAACAGGTGCCTTATGTTGCATTGGTTGATCATGGTTCAGAGATTAATCTCATAGTTCGTGGAGTTTATGAGAGTAACAGATGGCCTATGGATGTAGAGCATGGATGGCGTATGAGAGCCGCCAATAACACTGCAGGTGATTTGTATGCTGCATGTCCTAGTGTCAGGGTTTCTATTGGTGATGTAGAGGAGGATTTTCATTTCTTTGTGCAGGATTCATGCTCATATCCTATAATTCTTGGTCAGCCATTCATTACAGAGATGCGCATGGAAACAAAGGTCATGGATGATGGATCTGCTTATGCACGGATTCGCAGTAAAGATGGTATGAGAGCAGTTCAGTTTATGACTGTATGTGTGAACCATGTTAGAAACAGGGATACTCTCAGAGATGCACCCTTGCCCACTGTGAGGGATTCGGGTTTTCATTAGGTACCGCCGTTTCGCGAGACGACGGTGGTACAGAGAGGAGATTGGAGTTCTCGCCTCCTGGCAGCAGTGTTTTCTCCTCTGGTTTTGTTGGGATTTCAACAAACAGTTCGATGAGTTATCAGAAGACTTCTAGGTTGCCTAGAGCTGCCAGGCAGTATATATGCAGGAAGGAGAAAAATTTGAAAAATGCAGGAATTTTGGAGGATGATGAGCACATAGATGGGATGTATGACAGTGTGATTTGTGCAGATACGATGACAGAGATGGGAGATATGCTGAAAACTGATATGCTGAATTGTCACGGTAATGTATTAGTGCAGTCCCTGGACATGTTTCATGAAATTACAGATTTTATGTCACAGATTGAATCAGAGGCTGAGGTAACTCAGCAAAGAGTGTTGAGTGCTGAAGAAATTCAGCAAACAGAGTTTCCAGCTGGTTATGATCAGCTTTCAGAGAGACAGAGGGCTGAAAATTTTCAGCCAACAGAGTTTACTGCTGAAATATTTCAGCATTCAGAGTTTTGGGGCTGTTCCTATGCAGTCCATAGAGCAGAGGGCTGAGAATATTCAGCCATTGGAGTGTAGAATTGCTGATTTACAGCAAGGTTTATGTAATACAGAAGAGCATAATGAAGCCAGGGTTGACACGAAATACAAAATTGTGGGTAAGAAGGTGAAGCCGGTTGCTGTACCGCTTCCACCTGACAGTGAACAGCAAATAGAGAGGGCTGCTAAACAGCAAATTTTGAGGAATCCGGAGCATATTGGTCATAAATTTTCAACAGAGACTCTTGCTGAATTGAAAATTGGAAATGGTGATTTCTTGTTACCCATAGAGAAGCAATGCTTTCAGGATATGCTTGAGCATCATGGAAGGGGATTTGCTTTTTTCCCACATGAGATTGGATGTGTGAATCCTGATATTGTTGCTCCTATGGTCATTTTTACTATTCCTCATATCCCATGGAATCTCCGACCTATTCCGGTGCCTAAAGCACACTTGCCAAAGCTGATTGATTTATTGAATGAGAAAATCAGGATGGGAATCCTTGAGCCTTCATCTGCACCATACTCAAACAGGTGGTTTACAGTTCCAAAGAAGAATGGTACTCTCCGATTTATTCAGGATATGCAGCCAGTGAACAGAGTTACTATCAGGAATGTTGGTATAGGTCCAGTTGTGGATGAGTTTGCAGAGGCATTTGCTGGACGTGCCATCTATTCTTTGGGTGATTTGTATTCAGGATATGATCAGTTTCAACTGGCTTTGGAAAGCAGGGACATAACCACCATGAGAACTCCTATTGGGCTTGTCAGGATGTGTACCTTGCCTCAAGGTGCCACTAATTCTGTTGCACATATGATGAATGCCATGCATAAGGTCCTTCGTGATTACATACCTCAGCTTACTATGCCTTTCTTGGATGATGTGCCCATTAAGGGGTGTGCAGAAGAAGAGAAGAATGAGAGCCTAAATGACCAGGGATGCATATACTTTGTGGCTGATCATATTTCAGCATGTGAGAAGATTTTGGCCAGGTTAGAAGAAGTAAACTTGACACTTTCAGGGCAAAAATTTGTTTTTGGAGTGAATGAGGTTGTCATTGTTGGATATATGTGTGGATATTATGGCAGAAAACCTTCACCTGATAAGGTGAATGCTATAGGCAAGCTTGCGGAGTATTGTTCTACCACTTCAGAGGTACGGAGATTCATTGGTGCTTGTGTGTTTTATATGATTTGGATACCTCATTTTGCACACATAGCAGATTGTTTGTATCAGCTGCTTCGAAAGGGGCAAAAATTCTATTGGGATGAGAGCCACACTAGAGCTATGCGGAAATTGAAGAAGTTATTGCAGAATGCTCCTACTCTCAGGAAAGCGGATTATAATTGTGAAAGGCCTATTGTATTGACAGTTGACACTAGTCCAATTGGCATAGGTTGGGCTGTGGGTCAAGATGATGCAGATGGAAATAGGTATGCTATTCGGTTTGGGGCGAAAGTCCTAAACGAGAGACAGAGGAGATATCCGCAAATCAAGAGGGAGTTATTGGGGATTGTCACGGCTCTCAAATGTGACAAGGAGTACTTTATTGGAGCTTCAGTTGTGGTAGAGACAGATTGCTTGCCATTGATTGGTATGATTACGAGTTGTTCTACTCCGGATATAGCCATGTTGAGATGGATTGCATACATCAAGTCATTAAATCCGGAATTTAAACACATAGCAAGGAAGGATAATCTAGTGGCAGATATGTTGTCTAGAGCCAGATATGATGATGAGGAGACTCTACTTGCAGAAGATGATGATGCAGAAATTTCAGCCACTATGGTTGATCATGTTTGTTATGTCTATGATATTATGGCCTTCACAGAAGAACTCTATGTTGGAGATTGGTTGCAGATTGGCAGGTACCTTAGTACACTAAACAAAAGAGATGAATGGACGGATGAAGAGTTCAAGAAGATCAGAAGGAAAGCCTATGGTTATTTTCTCAAGGACGGATTTCTTTGGAAGCATCCGAAGAAAAGAGGCATATTACCTTTGCGGGTTGTCTGCGATAGAGAGACACAGTTACAGGTGATGAGGGAGTTTCATGAGAGTCCTTGGGCTGGTCATAGAGGAGTATGGGCTAGTTATGAGAAAATAAAGGAGAAATATTGATGGAAAGGCATGTATAGAGATGTTTCTCACTTTGTTGAGACTTGCAGAGACTGCCAGATGTATTCAGTAGTGCATCATCAAGATGAGCTTCATCCGACCTATCCGCTATGCATTCATTATAAGTGGGTAGTTGATTTGGTTACCATGCCTATGGGTCTATGGCAGATGAGATACATTGTTTTGGCTAGAGAGGATCTTACCAATCATGTTGAGGGTAGATCTTTGAGAACGAAGACCACTAGTGCAGTGTGTAAGTTCTTATTGGAGGAAATTTTCTGCAGGTATGGTTGTGTGGGTAAGATCACTGCGGATCGTGGTGAATTGGATGCAGATGAAGCTAGGGAGTTTTTCTCTCAGCTAGGAATCAAGTTGGCTCTAACCACAACATATAATCCAGAGGGAAATGGAAGGAGTGAAAGAGGGCATCCGCCGATAGTGAAAACATTAGCCAAAGCATGCAGAGGACGGATTGGAGAATGGCCAAGACTTCTACCATTTGCTTTATGGGCTGATCGTACGACTCATAGTGTTACCACAGGATATATGCCTGCAGAGTTGATGTATGGTCAGAAACCTGTTATGCCGATTGAGACTTGTGCTTTGACTTGGTCAGTTTTACCTTGGCAGGAGGATTTGCCGAGAGAGGAGCTCTTAGCTCTTCGGATTCGACAGTTGGAGAGGAGACCAGAGGATATTCAGCTAGCTATTGATAGGTTGAAGGTTGCTAGACTAAGGAATAAGGACAGGTTTGATAGCAGGCATCGCTTGCGGCCTAGAGCAATAGAAGAGGGAGATTGGGTATTGGTCTTTGATAGCAGCCTTGAAAATCAGCATACTGCACTTCGGAAGATGGTGAAAAGATGGTTTGGGCCGTACATAGTCAGACATGTCTTTGATAATGCAACATATGAGCTGACTGAATTGGATGGGACAGTGCTTAGAGTGCCTATTGCTGGAAAAAGAATCAAGATTTTCAAGAAAAGGGATGATGAGGACTATGCATTGGAAGAATTTGCAAGAGAAGAGCAACGAGAAGAAACTCCAATGGAAGAAACAGATGACATGACAGATAATCTTGTTGATCTACCGGAAATGCATAACGAAGAGATTTATCTGTTTGTGGATCTTGATGATAATGATCATGGGTAGTTGGCCCATCCGGAGGATGCGCAGGATTAGAGGGGGTGGATGTCGTATTGCTGCGCATTCGAGGTGTGAAAACCACCCAAAAGTCGTGTGTGTGATTTGATACTTTGTACATATTGAGTTGTTGTGTTTGTACTTTTGTTCTGCGTAGGTAATAAAGTGAAGAAGGGTTTAGAGCAAGAGGAACTTATCAATAATGCTCTAATTGGCATGCCTTGCCAAGTGGTCAGTCAATTTAGACGAGAAGGTTTTGATCAACAGTTCACAGGAGTTTCGCATTATGCTCAATGGAGAATCAGGGTGAAGAGTATGAGTATATGTGGGAATCTCATGACTTCATTGAGAAGATGAAGAGGGGCAAGTGGTTGCAGAAGAACTTGCTCGCCGACTTGGTCGAGAGAAATGCTAACACGTAAATTGGCTAGCCAAGAGTAACGGATTCAAGTGCAAGAATGCATTTGAGATGTTACAAATTCATGGAGAAGAGCCTTTATGGAGGATTTCTATGAGGCCCGATTTACTCAAGTTGATGGGCACATTGTTGGCTTGTTTTGATATATTTGATGGTTATAGAGGTTCTCATGCTGCAGATTATGTGTAAAAGAATCTATTTGAAAATCTGATTAAACATCCTAAAGTTTATTCCTGAAATAAATCAGCAATCGGACTCAGAATATTTGGGGAAAGCAGAGAATAGTCAGTGCAAAGAGCATCCACTGCTGTTTTTGGTAGGGCTGTTTTTAGGAGGATAGAAAAAGGAAAAAGCTAATTTTGAAAGCGAGAGGGCGGGACGGACAGAAAGAAGGGGGATACACACACAGAACAAAGGTATAGTAGGATACGAAGGAAATGTCTCCATGAATTGGAATCGAGGAAGTTCTCTGCAAACTGGGAAGAAGGAGCACTGATGTAGGAAAACGTGACGACGACACGGATTCTGAGAGGAGACGATTGAAGATAATGCAGAGGCAATAACAAAGAAGAAGACTGGCAACTCGAATGGCGTGTGCAGTGGATCAGGATTACTTCTCTAGGAGATGCAAACCTTGAAGCAAATAGTTCCTCCAAAATTTCTAAGGGAATTCAAGCTCGTTTCCAGGGGAGCACTGCAGAGATCACGGCGACGTTGCTTTTTGTGCTCTGGGGGAGGAAGAGGAACAGAGCATTCGAGGATCGACTGAAGAGGAGGGCATCGACAATAGAGAGCAGTGGGTTTTTACTGGGGACGAGGAGGAGAAACAGAGGAAGCCCTGCAATAAAGTATGGTTTTTTTTTTCACGACAGAGGTGTTTTTGATTCTCGGATGGATGTCCTGTTGATCTTCTCCCTCGACAGCTCTCTTCACGAAAATTATTGCATTTTCATAGTATCTTTTAGCAATCAGTCAAACACCTCAAAAATATAGTTCTGAGATCACGGGAAGTGAAGAGCTGAAAGGGATAAGAGCTTGATCGTGGGGGCGATTCTCTCCAGTAAAACGGAGAAGGCAGCTCTCCTTTTAGAGTGATAAGGGTAGCCAGAAGGATTCAGAGGAAGCTCTTTCTCTGAGGGGCGCAGGGAATTGCTGAATGGTGGCTAATGTAAACTGGATCTGCACTCTCTTCGTCAGCATTAACACACATGGTCTAAATTTTGTGGCAAACAAGAAGGACAGAGATCGAATTGAGGATGGGGAAGCTGTTGAGAAACCTATCGAGCAAGGTGCATCATATATGATGTGTTGTGGAGCAGCTTTTCGATGAGCTCTTATCTTCATAGCCTGCAAATCGGGGCCCAGAAGATTGCTTCTTAATCTCCATCGCCTGCTGAACTTTGCTCTTTCTCAATTCTGCAAAATCTCTCGCACTCGGTCTGGCCCAGCTGAAGAGAGGCGATACATCTTGGAGGAGAGTCGTACTTTGTTTAGGGAGAACCAAAATCTATCAAACCCTCAATCCTCGCCTGCACAATTTTGCAACTGGGATCACAGTAGAAAAACCGTCCAGAAAAACTGGCTCTGTTTATGAGGTTCCTCATTCATGGGAAGAAGAGCTAGAGGTAAAAATGGCTTTCAGTTATTGACTGTGCTCATTCTTGAATCAGGACTATGCTCAAAGTTGTATAACCCTTGTTTGAGTCATGCGTATGGCCCTCTTTTCACAAGAGGATTATTGGCTTGTAGGTTTAAGCTGCCATAACACTGTTAACCTTGTCTGAAGGTGGCTACAGTGCATCTTAATGCTCAAAGTTTACATTACATCTGTCAGTCATTTGGCTGGGCATCTATTTCAAAATGTGTATCACATCTTGATACAAATCATTTTTGTGTGAAGGCTGAAGGTAAACACTCCCAGGAGTTGGACAGCTTCCAAATGGCGGATACCCTCACCAGACACTTGGTTCAAAACATCCACAGATGTAGCTTAAAGAAACAGAGTGGAATCAGCCTTAAATATATGATGGATTTTAGCACCTTTCCTACGAAGAAGAATCTGTTGTTCTCTGTCAGAAAGAAGATGTGGATGTGAATATAGACAATAATTACCTGTCTGAATCAAAAAAATAAGCTGTTATAATAGATTTCAGATTCTCTGATGTTAAAGAGGAAGTTGCTAAGCTAATAAGCTGTTTGTCTCATCAGTCTTCTGAAGAGTTGTTGAAATATAAATATGATTCTTTATGGAGGCCACCACTATTGATCTTCTAGCCTGAAATTTATCAAGGACTTCTGAAGTTGCGACATTGCTTTCGAAACCCTTCGACACCGGTACGTAGAATCTTTCTAAATTGCTTGCATACTCCTGGGGAAAGCTTAATAAGCTGTAAAAGATTCACATCCGGCTTGACTTCGCAAAGAGAGCTCGCCAAATCGAATTCATGATAGTTTGATAGAGCTCGCTTTTCACGCCAAACCATCCGCTCTTTAGGTCGCTGAACCGGCTTTATTGCCTCTTTTTTAACTTTCACCTTCTTCTTTGGTGGTTCCTTATCGGCTTTACTTTCTACGGGCTTCAAAGGTCCCCCTTCCATGGCAGGATCCAAAACTTGCGTTCCTTTGTCGCCTTGTTTAGGGTTTCCGTCGACAGGCTTATCCTTGTCGGCTTCTCTACCCTTTTGACCTCTTGTAAGAACAGTACGAAGATTAGAGGTTTCAACATCATTAACACGTACAGCCTCAATCAAACTAACCCTCCTACCACTAGGTAGCTCCTCCACTGTAGTCTTTGGTCATTGAAGTATTTGTTTAGGCCCATCTTCTCGCTGGGAATCATTTCCTTAGGCACGATGATTAACAGGCCCTGGCTGCCGACTACCACGCTGGAGGGAACTGATCTTACTCCAGCAAGTAGCTGCTAAATGGTCGAATTTTCCACAAATGTCGCACTTAACATTTGGGCAATTTCTTGGATAGTGTTGCCCACCACACCATTTGCAACTAAACCTCGAAGGTGCACCCTCCTCTAGGTATCTACTTCCTATCAAATTTTATTGTTTTTTAAGGAAGTTGACATCAACGGCTATTTGTCGATACTGCTCCGTAATCATGTCGGTATAATGCTTCATCATGTCCTTAACCTCGCCAAGAACATTGGAAGCACTCGACTCATAGCCTTGGTCATTACCATGTCGTTCCATCGGCCTAACAATTTGATTAGGCACTGGTTGTTGAGCCACAGGCATGGTATTAGAATTGACCGCCTGGCCTCCACCATTTGGAGCCATTTGACTGCCCGTAGGCATCGACATGCTAGGGGGAGCTGGTAATAAAGGGACATTCTGCATCATGTTCCCTCTCCCATTAGGGTTAGCCATTGCTATCCCTTGGCCACTACTGCCATTGGCCATTGCCATATTGTTTTCCAATACTAAATCCATATTCGAATTGCCTCGAGAAGCATAGGTTGCTTGTAGTCGGGATTCCACCTCTTGTGCTCGTGTAATGGCAGTATCTATATCCCCCAAGGGGACACTACTCAACTGCAATTGGATATTAAATTCCAAACCATGTAGAAAATATTGCAATTGGGCAGCTGCGGGATAGGAATAGAGGTGTCCAACTTACGGAAAACCTCTTTTATTTTCTTCGCATAAGCACGAATATCCTCGTGTGGTTCTTAGCGGGTCACGTTGAGTACATGCAACCAATATTGCCCACCCCTTTCAGGGGCAAACTCCCTTCGAAAAGCTCCATAAAATGAATCAATATTCAATATAGTTCCAGCTTCTAAACCATGATACCATATAGCAGCTCTTCCTTTGAGAGTCATATTGAAGAACATCATTAAATGTCCTTCTTCTTGAATGCGACAGTTAAACATCAGCTTTTGAAACTCCCTAATGTGGAGTTCCGCATCTTCCTCAACTAGCCCATTAAAAATGAGTAGCGGGTAACCTAGAGCCGGCAAATCCGTCGTTCCTGCTGGAATTGCAATAGGCTGTGCCATGACGAGGATTGGATTTGCACTAGGAATAGGGGACTGTGGGTTTACACCTCCCGTACTTGATGTAGATTGGCTTATGGCAGAAAGGGGAGCACTAGAGCTTCCACCTTCTCCTAACTTACTGCTTGTGGCCCCAAGACCACTAGATCCACTCCCTTGTAAGGGTTCAGTACCGCTGCGCTTAGGGGAATATCTCCTAAAAATTTCAGCACGTCGCCTAGCTCTTTCGTCTCTTTCTTGCTTTTGGATTTCTGCTAGACGATGCTTATCAATAAATAACGGATCAATCTCAGTATCCTTTGGCATAAACTGCTAGTTAGTTCCTAGACAACCAGGATTCGAGGACCGCCACTTTTAAGCGTCTCCCGGCAGACGCACCACTGATGGACCAAAAACCGGGCCGGCACTGGCTCATGCACTAGCCGGGCCTCGTTACTACGCACAAGACAACCCCTCGGCCTCGCGGCCAGGAGCGTCTATCAAAATCTCTGCCTTCCTAAACATTGCATTTGTAATACGTTGTTTGTAGTCCACTCTTCTCTCACCCACTACTCCTCAGAGGGAGTCCCTTACACATTGCCTAATGGCACGAAGCACAGACATAGGGGGTTCTCCAACGGCTGAGTGCCACCACCCCTCTGCGACTCTCCTACACCTTGGGGATTGGCCCCTCGATGCGTCGCTCAACATATAAACATTTCGCACAAAATCCACTCAAGATACCATTTAATCGTATACAGAAATGTACCATTGTCCTTACTTCTCTTTTCCCTAGACCCCACGACTAGCCTATGGCTTAGGGTGCCCTGTCTCTCACTCAATGTGGGTCAATGTCCTAATGAAAACAATTGTTGTGCATCCAGGATTTCTGATACCTTTAAATATTTCCATGATTTATGCATATTGTGGATGCCAAGTGCTCAAACAATTATGAAATCAATATTGTGCACATGCGAAAAACATCCTTTCAATGATTTTCAACTACCGTTCTTATGCGGCGTTGCACGAACCTAGCACCGAGGGAACCCTCGTGCTACTAGGCCCTTATTTTATAATTATTCACCGACCTATATGGCATGCAAACAAAAATAGCAATCTTTTCATCATTTTACTCCACATTTAGACACACTTTAACCACTCTACCCTCCCATCGATCAAATGTTACATTGCTGTATAGATTTATAGGGTATTTTGCCATCATTTTATGTGTAGAAAGCGGGAAAAACACACTAGAACAAGAAGGTGGGGTTGAACTGAGGCAAATCCTCATGCTTCAGTCCCCACAAACATTCACAAACATTGCTCTTAATTTTCATTAATTTTCCGCACCCAAAATGCATTTTTCTCCTATTTTTAGTGATTTTTCTCTATTTTTCTTGTATTTTTCCTTTTTTTGCATTATTTTATTACTAAAAATTCAAAATAGGTTATGGGCTGTGGCCCTTAGTTCCTTCTTGCAGCAAAAATGAAAATTTAGTTGGTGTTCCTATTCATTTTTCCATTTTTATGCCCAAAAACATCATTTTCCCTTGATTTTCCATATTTTACGTTTTTTAGTGTATTATTTTGAGCCACAAGGTGCATATTTTTCTGATTTTCTGATTATGATCAACAAATACTCATGGAAAACAGCAACATAAACAATTTTTAGCCCACATGAACAACATTTTATCAATCAAAAGCCATGAAATCTTAAATTTCCTTTGAGAAATTTGAATTACCGCTTATTTGCGTGTTTCGGGTTTCATGTCCATGGCTGCAAATCTGAAAATCAGTAGCACTTCATGTCCAGCACAATCACAAATCACCATTTTCAGCCCGTGGTCCATGCCGGACAAGCCTCCATCATTCTTTCTTCTTCCTTCTTCTTCCCACATGAATTCCCCCTTAGAAGAGAGAGAGGGAGGAGAGAGAAAGACTAGATTTCTATCTCAGCATTCAGGCCATCAATTGAGGAGCGAAGGACGGCGATAAGATCCACAGACAGGAGGGAATGAAGCCCCATAATCCATTAGGCAGGGTGTTTGTAACATCCATGATGCCCTCTCTCCATCCATGGCAAAAAAAAACGGCGCCCTCTGTTGATCACGTTTTTTCATCCCTCTTCATTCTCTCTCCACGTTTTTTGCTTCATAAGGTGCATAAAATTTTTTGGGGGGGTCCAAACTCAAAAGGCATGCTCAAATTTGGCCTCCCAAGTGTCCACCTTTTCATATCTTGACCATTTTGTGGCCATTTCCCTGTCCGGACTCCGAATTGAGCTCTGAAAAATCCTGGGCGTCCGGCTTGGCATCCCGCATTGGCCAGTAACTCTTGCCAACCTACACGACTGTCTGAGAAATTATGAAAAATCAACAAGTGTCTCTCGGGCACCTTTAAAGCACTTTGACGCTTAAAATCGTCCTAGATCGAGCCGCTGCCTTTGACATTGAATATTTTTCCCTTGATATTCATAATTTTTAGCTATTTTTAAGCACTTCCCATCACCTAAATTCCATTCTCACTCACTCACTCTCTCTCTCTCTCTCTCTCTCTCTCTCTCTTTGTGTAATCTAAGAGGATTTTAGCTTTTTTGTTCAAACCATGCACACAAAGGATATGTCTACCTTGAAACCCTGCAACAATAGCACAAACTATGCTGTAAGCCTTGTAAGGCTAGTTTATACATGCAAAAATATTATGATAAGTATGACTTATAGTGTAAGATTCACAAAGCTACTTGATTGGATATTTATATGCCACCTAGGTCCAATGTGGTAAGGTATTTGGAATTATCCATGGGAGCAGAACCTGTTATAAGAAAAGCTTATATAACTCTTACTAAATATCTCATGAAGGTATATTTCGCTTGTATGCTTTAGTAATAACCTACATTTATTATAATGATGGACATCACAAGGAATTAAGTTAAAAGAGGTTGTATGTTCTATTATAATGATGTGTGTGGGTGTATGTGTGTGTGCATTCAATAGGGTTGTCTTCTTCTTTTTACTTGGTGAGAGGCCAATCATTACATTTAGGAGGAGCCATTGAGGATTTTCATTCCTATCTTATAAAGTCCACAAGAGTCATAAGAGAGTGAGAAGGAAGCATGAAGACCTAATAGTTGGCATTGATGACTTCAGAGGTAACTTACACCCCTATGAATGCTTCCACTTCCAGACAAGTAAAAGTGCACCATAAATACCACCAATGTTCCCATGCTCCTCCAATCATAGTAGCTTTGCCAATGCAAGGACCACTAGAGATCTTATACTAGCCACATGCCAATGTGTCTTTTCATAGATGGCATGTTTGTTGCAGGCCTTGTGATGTAGAACTACCAAGGGAATTGGTTATTAGTGGTAAAGTCATCTTACCGCACAAACTTTGTTTGTTCCTATTCTTTTTGGTGGCTTTCTAGGGTATTTTGCCTCAAATGAAACGACATCCATCCATAAATTGGTGCCCCACTAAGGACCTTCTTTGTTCTTTGGGTCGAGTTATCACTCCAAAACAACTCAAGTTGGCGCTATTTGGTTATATTGAGTACCAAGGCCATGAGGGATAGGACCTTAGGGAATTTATTAGAATGATAGGCCTCTCAACCATTAGAGAAGAGGATGACTTGGCCTTTATCAGCTCTCCATTAGTGTAATATTTTCACAAAAGAAAACTTCCTAAAGTAATATGGAAAGAGATTGAGAGCCTACATGTAGAACTAGAGGAGATTATTGACTAACGAGTTTTAAGTCGATTGCCTAGATAGTTATGCACAGCCACAACAACTTTAACTACTTCAAAGAACTTGCGTGCAATACTGAAATGCAAGGACTTGATGTTTATGTGTGCAATAGTGGGAGACATAGATTGTGAATCGCCACAAGCTCCAACTTTGAGCACAATAGGGTTTAATGTGGGGCTTTCTCAACCTTTTCTTTCATATCATTGGCCTCTCCATGCTCTTTGTCCCCTGTGGCTCCCGCTCATCTTCCGCAATGTGCTACTATGCTTCTTTGATGTGGTCCTCAAGGAGAATGTGCATGGGAATATCGTCATCATAACCGTGGCTTCATCTGGCATCGGCGAGGTATGATCAAAAACTTGTATTTTATTGAATTTTTGTGGCAGCTAGATAAATTTTAGAAGTTTGGTGTTCTCAACTGATCTGCCATATGGTGAAAGGAAGATAAATACAATCACTGGCATTGCCAATGGGATAACATAAATTCCAATAGGGATTAATCCCATTTACAACAATAAATTATACAAGGCTTTTCTTACTTCCTAATTTGACTTGTTCACTTTCATAGTGTTGTAACATTTAAGGACATGCTGATGATTTAGACTAAAGCTCCATAGACATCTGTCTTTTTTCAGCACATGCATTAAATGTATTTACGTAGGCTTTTGATAGTATGGCTAAACATAATTTGATCACACTTTCAGGTGCCCCTTAAATAGGAGCACACCACTTAGTTAGTCACCATATGAATTACTGAATCTCTAAAAGGGAAAACACTAGCTAGGAGTACATTGGTGTTCAGGTTTTCTCACTCTCAATGTCCAAAATGTGTACTAATATTTCAAGGACTAGGATGGTGTGAGGTTTTCTTATCTAACATTCACTATGTGTACTGATATTTTCTACATATGCAAGTTTTTTTTTCAATTAGCAAAGCATCAACATCAAAGAATGTTTCAAAGAAGAGTAAATGTTCCAAGAAGGAACCAGAAAAAATAGAGAAAGGTGTATAGTTTACTAGAACAGATGCATGATCCTCCAGATGAGGTGGCATATATTCTCTCTCTTTTTTGTTTGGGTCTTATTAATTTATCAAAGCTGTTCTGATTACTTATATACAACATAACTTTCTTGGCTCTTCTTTTAAAGGGATCCTCTCAGGATGTTTTATGAGAATTTGTACAAGGAAAACCCTAAAATGGAAAATAGTACACATGCATGTGTGCAAGCACACACAAGCATGAGGGTCCAAAGGATACACGGATTTCATTCATTGACAAGTATAAGAAGACTACCCTCCACTATGCAGCCCAATATGGCCAAAGCTCCTACAATATCAACCAGTTGCTTGATGGTTGGGCAAGCTCTGCTGCAACAATCTTTTAGATGAGGAATAAGATTACAAGAATTTCCTTGCAAAAGCTGCGAAGGCAGGAAATACAGAAGATGTGAGAGCCGTGAGGAGTAGCATAGCAAATACATGTTTGAAAAGACCTGTATATCAAGGAGGACCCCAAACAGGTGGTGCCCAGCACTCACGTTGAGTAGAAAACTAAGAACATAGGGCACAAAAAGAAGGTGATGTTGAGGAGTCATGACAGTTGGAAAGAGGCTAGTAACATGAAGGGCTACATCAAGCACCATGTAATGGCTTTCATTAGAGGCACCATCAATAATGTTTAAGCACATGTACTAATTACCAGTCATTTTTGGTTTTTAGCTTGCAAGATGTTTGTGGAATGCTACCTTAAGATGATCAAATATGAAATGCCAAAGGATCATGACAAAAAGGAAGTAAGCACAAATGCTCAGATGAGGGTTTTAAGAATCATTCTTTTCCTTTTCTTCAACATGTTTTTTTAGTAGTGGATCAAATTTGAAGAGATTAAAAATCAAGTTGATTCTTACAAGGATAAGTTCTGTAGTTGAATGTCTAAAGGCATCAAAAGTGGTGGTTTTGTTGGTCTACTTGAAAGAGGTAAAGAAAGAGATCATTGGCTCCATTTATGAAGGCAAAACACAGCAACTACTTAAAGGAAGTGAGAAGACATTCAGCTTGTAGTTTTTTGCAAATGAAGACAACTTGTAAACAGGTTGGGATTGCCATGTACTTTCCTGCTTACGGGTGGTCTACTAAATTTTTTTAGTGAGTATGTTTGCTCCAATCATGCATTGAATTGTGTTTGAAAATTTAGAGCATATCTTTCCTCTCTCAATACTAGGTGGTAAACTTCATATAGTTTATGAAGTGGTTTGAGAAGCTTTTATGTTATATAGAGTATGGTTTGTTGGCTACATGTTGAAGGGCCTTTCCCCACTATTTTGGAGCTTGTTGTAGCATATGAGCAATTGAGAAGGGCATATAGGTACATGACCATACTAAAGTCTTATGCTAAGAAAATACAACTTCACAAGGGTAGCAAATTTCTTGTTGACATTCTCATATTGGTTTTGCTAGGAAAGAAACATTTACATAGAAAACAATTTAAGAATATGTGCTATATATGATTCACTTGCAAACACAAAAGAGATTTGGATTATGGAATCATGAAATGCTTGAATTTCATGATATATACAATATGGGTGTGGACAGTAGGCCTTGATATATTATGAAGAGATGCAACTTGAGGGTTTCTTCACCTTTGCTTGTGCCTTGATAGCTTGTGGTGCTAGGAAAAAGATATTATTGATGGCATTGCATTGGTTGATAGGTATGCAAAATGTACTTTACTTGTAGTAGCACAATAAGTTTTTGACCAACTTCTAGTCTAAGAGGTGGTTTTATGGAGCTCCCTAATAGCAGGATATGCACCACATGGGCATGATAAGAAATTACTGAACTATTATGAAAGAACGTGATACGAGAGCATCTTTCCAAATAGTAGTAGACATTATTTGTATCAAAGCTGTAGTTGAGGGATAAGAAATACATTTTGAGATTGCTAAACAATGGTTTCTAAAATAAGGTATTCTAGCTGGCAAAGCATTGTTAGACATGTATGCAAAAAGTATGCTGCTTGCAAACACTATGAGATACAAGCCTCATACTGACATTCAAAAGTGACGAAAATGTTCATAAAATATTTTGCCCCCATCATCGCAAAAAACATCGGTATTAATGACATCATAGAATAATCATTATCATCATCGCTATATTCATTGCATATAGCGACGCATATAGCAACAATTTGCAATGCTAACAGTGATGCATACAATAAATTTACAACACTAACAATGACAGTTACACATTAGAAAAATTTTGTGGTAGGGAAACAAGCTACCCTACGATAAATAGCATTATGTGCTTTATTTGGGCCATATAAAAGATTTAAACTAAAGTGTACAATGCTCATCAAAATAAAGGTAAAGTGTACTTGAATCCATAAGACTGATCATACGAAAAATAAATACAAGATCGTGTAATGAAAGCGATGGTACAATCATGGCAAGATATAAAGGATGATAATAACATAGTGTATAGAAAATGCCTACATAAATCACATGACGAAAAAGAAGAGGATGTGCACTCCACAAATCCAAGGGCGAGCTATAGATCCTTGCCATCAAAAAGCTCGTGCAGTCGCAAAGGAGCATTGAATGAACTCTACAAAAAAAGAAATAACTACACATTAGTCCACCGGGATGCCGCGTCCATACAATCAGTCGATCAATGCAATGAGACCCTGTTTGCATATCAAGTCTCTAGGCCGGTGAAATCACGGTTTGTATAATGGAGTGCTCCAAAGAAAACAAAATACAACTATTAGAAACACGATTTTGAGTACAAGGGATATTGCAAAAAAATTAAAGTAAGCAAAACAAAAAAAAACTTACAAATTCCTCAAGATAAGTCCTCTGGCCACCACTCCCAAGATGATGGACCACTCATGTCTCCAATCGTGCCCTCGCCGCCTCGTGTTGCTATCTCCAATGTCCTAAATAATCTGTAGCCTTCTCCCTCAGTCATCTACATCTAGCCACTTGGGCTTTGAGGCCCCACTCTTAAGTGCCTTGCGCGTGCATCTGATCGTCTGTGTGACATGTACGTACGCATGCACTCCATCATCCAGCCTGTGGAAAACCTATTTGTTGTGATAGGTACCAAAAACTCCTCATGCAAGGATGCTACTATGTAGTCCTTGCTTCCCTCCAGTATGTTTTTGCAATGATCCAAGACATTGTGCCGAAAAACATGTTCGCACAACTCTCTCATACGAGCCATCACCCTCCTCCCCTTATCATTCATGATATTAGCTCCTATCATATAATGTACAAGGTATCCATATACCTATAGGGTATGCCTAAGATGTGTCCTCTCCCACCTATGACCACGCTCTTGGGAATATCCAGGAGACCCATGTACATCTTGTGTACCTACAAGGGTAGTATCTCTTGGAGTAGCACCCATAGGGGTGCCACTTACAGATGGTTGAGAAAAAGTTAGAGTGACTGGAATAGATGTCCCCATAGGTGTGATAAATCCCATAGGTGACGCAACTTCAACAAAACGACGAGTCGGAGATACTGTGTTGGTACCTCCACAACAACCACCTGGGCCACGTTCTCTCAAACCTGCAAGAGAGCGAGGAGTAGCACTTGTACCTCGAGGTGACTGAGACCCTCCCTCTGTCTGGCCCAAATCTGGAGTGTCAAACTCGTCTACTAGAAATTGAAGCATCAGAGTGCACCAAAGTAGATCTAACAAAATGGTCTAATGATGTCCAGGAGACAACTCTTGTTCTGCCATATCTCTAAATCGATCCATCTGATGTGGAGATATACGTGTGAAGATCTCCTGTAGCTCCTCGTCGCTCATCCCTCGACTTATCATGTGGATCCAAATATCCACAAAGATCACCTACATGAATAAAAATTGATGTTAGCATAATCAATATAAATCAAGCAAAGCACGGTAATATAAATCTTTAAAAAATGATCTTACTTAAAACGTATATCTTATGTACCCTTATAAGTGATTCGCCAACGAATTGAGTAGGTGGATGCTCCAAGTATGAAGTACCCTATGGTCCCATGTCAATCTCTTCATACAACTCCGCATACAATGGAAGGTCGATAGACAGGTCACCACAAAAGGATGAGTCTACCTTGTTCTCAAAGAATTCTTGGAACTCCTATATTTCCATTATTGTTACCCAATTCTAGCTCCTCTACATGCTCCAAGCTTTCAGCGGCCTCCACCCCTTGCAATATCGACCCCTCTATTTGCATATTGTCCTCATCTACACTAGGAACATTGCTTTGATCATATACTTTCGCACTTTGGGGAGCTGAAGGCAACATACCACCATCCAGATTGTCAGGGTTTTGGATAGAAAATTACTTGTTCAAAATCATGTACAAGAGAGATTTAACTTTTGTGACATGTACCATGTCGTAATAAAATTTTGTTCATGCACATGTCCTGCAAATCCATCCATCTTTTCTCAAAATCTATTTCCATAAATCCAGATAGACCTCATCAAAGTGGTGCCCCAACTCCTTCAAGTATCACTCTAAACCACTGCATGTTAAATAGGATCATGGAGAAGCTACGGTAATCCACCGTGATAATACTTTGCAAGTTTCCAAGATACTCAATCTCATCTATAATGGTATTTAGATCCATTGCTCGTCATTAGCTCTCTTGCTCAAGCTTTGCCATGATACCACAATCTAATGTGGAGCACATTTTGTCGACACGCTCCACATGAAAATGCGGCACTGTATATTTTGTACTATCATTGAAATAGTCAATTTGTTGTCGTATATAAAATCAAGATACATAGAATCTAAAACACATCGTCGTCTTTTTGGACTACCTCCCCTCGATAATTCCCACTCCTTAGTTGAGACCTTCACCAAACCAAGGTTCTTTATATCAAACTATTTATGTAACCCATGCTTGACTTCAGTAATCTCCTTCTCAAGTGTACCTGTAATAATGAGATCATCAACATAGATAACAACAACAACCATACCATCTTCTGTATGCCTCACATAAAGTGAATAATCAAATTTGCTCTGCTGAAATCCCATATTGCATAAGAATTTTTTGATTCTAACACACCATGCTCTTAGTACTTGCTTCAGTCCATATAAAGCCTTCTTCAACCTGCATACATAATGTGGGTATTTTGGATTCACATAGCCCTCTAGTTGATCCATGTGCACTTCCTCTTCTAAGTTGCCATTCAAAAATGCATTTTTCACATCCATTTGATAAATCTTCCAACCATAGATAGAATCCACTGTCGTCATTTTAGCTACTGGCCTGAATGTTTCTTCATAGTCCAAACCATAAGTTTGTGCATATCCTTTTGCAACCAGTGTTTCTTTATACCTCTCAAGAGAACCATCCGACTTACATTTGATCTTATAAACCCATTTACATCCAATGGATTTCTTGCCATGAGGTAATTTCACCAAATCCCAAGTCTTGTTTTTCCTTAGTGCATCCATCTCTTCATCCATTGCTTGTCTCCACTCTTTGCTCTCCACTGCTTTTCACGGTGGATTCCGTGCCACGGTGGATTCCGTGCCACGGTGGATTCCGTGCCACGGTGGATTCCGTGCCACGGTGGATTCCATGAGGTTTTACGGTGGACTCCGTAAGCTTTGATGACCGGGGCTCATACACAAAGTGGATTCTTTATGCGAGAAGTTGATGGGGACGCCTGTCCTTTTTGGGAGTTTCATTAATTTAGTGTGTACATGGGTGATTCCATAGCGGGTGATTCCGCAAAATACATATTAAATTAATAAACGTTTATGAGTTTAGAGTGTGCACTCGTAATAAATTAAGGTTAGGATTTATTTCTAACCAATTGATTTATTTATGTAGCTGAAGACTGCTAGGTATTCACTTTTGTCCGTTTAATTGTATTATTTTACTAACGATTGTGAATGCTTCAGTTGATGTGTAGAGATAGCAGCAGTTGGAATATGATAGAAAAGTAGTTTTCAATAAGATCAATCAGTTTAAATTAGTAAATAGGAAAATATTAATAAGTGTTAATAAATAAATAGAAAAAATAGATTGTTGCATCCAAAAAATAGGAAAAAATAACATTTGTGTTTGTGAATGTATGATAAGGCTATCTCTTTGTTAAAGTGGAATTTTATTGCTTTCATGAAGGAAAAAGACATTTAAAAACTACTCTCTCTAAACCTACCACTAAATGCACAACCTTAAGTGGTAGGGAGAAGGGAGGTGTTAAGTGCTTAAAATGCACTCAATTCTGAGCTTTTTTTGATGCATGATATATAGGATACGTGTGATTTAAAGTTAAGAGGGTCCACTAGTTCGAGAACCTTGATGCTGGCCCTATGCAACGTA
Organism: Lygodium microphyllum; assembly: GCF_053477565.2. Lineage (NCBI taxonomy): Eukaryota > Viridiplantae > Streptophyta > Polypodiopsida > Schizaeales > Lygodiaceae > Lygodium > Lygodium microphyllum. Next base: position 117,687,140 of record NC_141157.1, read on the forward strand.
GCAATCTCGGTTTCGAGAAAAGGCACAAAAGACATGTTTTTGCACCTTCACAATGCTAGTCGCCAATAAGAAAATTGTTTGAGCACTATAAATCATACAAATTGCATTGTACGCAACATATGGTATAATCCTGGATGTATAGCAATTGTTTTTATAAACAATGACTTACGTTAGAGGAGGTGAGGCACCCTAAGCCGTAGGGTTAGTGATTCGATCTCTTTTGGGAATATTCAGTGAGGATTATCTATTATCTCCTGGATCAATCGATTAAAAGAGTGGATTATGTATCAAACATGCTTTATGTGTTCACGGTGCATCTTAGGGCCAATCCCCGAGCTGTAGGAGAGCCATAGTGGGACCATGGCAATCAATCAAGGGGCGCTCTCTTTGTTTGTGCTTATGCAGTGTATTACATTAATATGTGTAGGGACTCCCTTTGTGAAGTGTGCAAAGGGTTATCCATTGGATTACAATTCATACAAATGCAAAGTTCTATATTAGAGGTTAGGGTAGTATACCCCTTAGATGCTCCTAGGCCATGAGGCTATGTGGGGTGGTTTGGGTGTGTAGTAGAGGCTCAACTAGTGCCATAGAGTTAGTGTCAGTCCCATTTTTGGTCTTGATAAGTTGAGAGCACATTGTGCTTGGTTAGAAAGAGCTTGTAGAGTCTTGCATTGGCTCTCACTTTGTATTTTAGATGATGCCATGGTAATGTAGATTATGAACTGCAAGATACCAGAAGATGTATGGAATAGCTTGATGAGATATTATGGTACTACTACTAGTGCAAGGAAAATACAACTGAAACAAAAGTTCAATACCATGGATAGGAAAGGGGGCTCCACTCAGGAGTATGTAATAGAGGTAAAAACTCTATATCAGTGAGATCTAAGATGCCCAACTTTAATTAGCTAGTCTCATTGTAGGTTAAGCTGGGTTTAGCTATTAGGTCAAGTAGCTCAAAAGGCAAAGATGTAGTATTTTATTCAAATTATAGAGGCCAGGGTAGCCATGGTAGGGGGTCCTTTCATGGTCAAGGGACTCAATTAGAATATGCAAAAGCAACAAGGACTTAATGCTAGAGGCATCGAGGATACTCCCACCAAGCATAAGGACTGCCATTACTGTGGGAAGTATGGACACATTACTGAAGAATGTTGAAAGAAGCAAGCAAATCAAAGAAGTAGGCAGCAATGTCACTGTGTCTAATCCAGTCATGTAGAGCATGAGAGTGGTGATTAGTTATTTGCTATGACTTATATACGAAACAAGGGTACTCATCAAGAAAATTTAGATGACATATGGTATAAAGATTTAGAAGCATCAAACCATATGACACCACATGGGGAGTGGTTTGATGAAATGAAAGCAAGAACAAGTAGTTATGTATGTGCAAGAGATGACACTCAACATGACACAACTCATAAAGCAGTTGTTCCATTGGTTATGCTTGATGCTAAGAAGAAGAAATTGTATGGTGTTTTGCATGTTCTATCAATCATGAAAAGCTTATTATTTGTTGGCTAGATGGTTAAACAAAACTTGTAGGTACGGTTTAACAAAGGTTTTTGTTTTATAGAGGAATATGGCAAAGGTTACAAGCTGATTACAAAGGGAAAACACATGGAAGAATGTTTACATTGAATGCAAATATTCCTAAGCTAAAAGCCACAATGTTTGCTCATGATGATGAAAGTTGTTAACCCTCAAACGAACGAAGGTGGAAAATTTGGAAAAGATAAAGTAGAAGACAAAGACGCACAAGGAGAAAAGTCTTAAATAAGGGAGAAAGGCATGCAAGGAAAAGTGCAAGTCAATACTTTAGTAAAAGAGCGCAAGCACATCATGGTTTAATTCAAGGAGCGCTGAGCTCTCACCCGTGCAATTTGTAAATGTAGACGAGCGGTGGAAAGGAAGCTAGGAACATAGAAGGACAATGGAAAAAAGGGCCTACGCCATGGCCAGCCATGTAAAAAAGGGGAAAAGCGGATGACCGTCCAAAAGGGATTTAGGGTTTTGTATATAAACTTGAAAAGTGAATGAGAAGCTCATTCTTGTGTGTGGCCAAAAGTGGCTTTCCTCTTCTTCTTCTTCTTCTTCTTCTTCTTCTTCTTCTTCTTCTTGTTGCTTGCGGGAGCTTGTGCTTGAGAGAGGGAGTGTGAGAGTGTGAGGGAGTGAGCATGTGAGGGTGAGGGACCGGGGAGGAGAAGCTCTCCATCTTCTCCTCTCTTCTTCTCTTCTCTTCTCTTCTCTTGACTTGCTCCCGGCGATGGAGCTTGGAGCGTGGAACTTAAGGATGGATCTTGCTTGAATCTTGCACTTGGATCATGAAGCTACCGAAGTGCGCGAGAGAGGAGGTAACTCGATCGACATGGAGGTAAGCTCACTACACCCGTAGATATGGATGGCGTGTTAGCTATGTGAGAGGTAGCCATTAGTGCTCGGCTTGGAATGCTTGAAACAATAAGCGGTCCGAGGGTCTTGGCAATTGAGCGAAAGCTCCCATATTTTGGTTCCATTGCCGAGACCAACGGATTCAAGCCTTGAGCGCTTGTGCGCTTCGAATCGAGCATTGAAGTAGGGTTTTCCCCAAACCGGTGCTTGAGGTAGATAGGTAGGAAGCGAGGGAGTTTGAAGAGGTATTCGATCTCCTTAGCAAGTAGGTTTTTTTGTTGTTGAATATTAGAGTAGGACCATCCATCCCCATCTCTGGTTTTGATTTTTGTTGCATTAGGTTAAGATTAGGATAGAAAAAAAGAAGGAAAATAGTAGGGTTTTCTATTGCTATATAACAGACTGAAACAGGGAAATAGGGGCACAGATTTGGATTTCAGGCTGGAAGAGTATGAGGGACTAACCTTTGAGGTCACAGTAGGCTGGGATGGGGCAATAAGAGGCCTAGGGAACCAAGAAAGGCCACATTTGACATCCTGCCCTCTAAGAAGAGAGTGAGCTTGAGAGCCAAGGAGAGAGAGAGACAAAGAGAGAGAGAGAGAGAGAGAGCTACAGGGAGATCATTAACGTGCTGATTGATTCGAGCGCCACACCATTTTCAGGTACGCCAGGCCTTTCCCTTTGTTGCTTTGCATCTAATTTGATGGCACGGCACGATTCGGTGAAGTAGACATCAGCCTAGAGGTGTCCGTGCAATTTGCGGGCCGTCGGCCGCACAGTCGGACCAGTTCATTTGAGTCTCAGAATAGGATTGCCCTATCTCTAGAGTCGGACCATCCGACTCTGAAAATTGGACCTCTTCAAAAACCGTCCGACTCCGAAAATCGGACCACCCTATCGATCCGAGTCTTAGAATCGGACCAATCCCAGAATCGGACCAGTCCCAGAATCAAACCAATCCCAGAATCGTGCTAGTCCTAGAATCAGACCACCTTTGCCTGTCGCATCGAACACTCGACCATCCGATTTTGAAAATCAGACACTCGGACCCTGGAAATCGGACACAAGGAATCGGACCACTAAGAATCAGACACCTGTCAAAATCGGGCATCCGATTCCAAAAATCAGATGTGACCAAAATCGGACCATTGGGCCGATCGAACCAACCCAAAATCAGACGTCCGATTTTGATAATCGGACTCCTGAAAATCGGACGTCTGAGAATCGAACAAAAAAAGCCAAAATTGGACAGGTGTCTAGAACACAAATTTTGATGCGTCTAAACCCTGAAATTGACCCCAAAGGCTAAGTAGAGCTAAAGGCCGATTCTGGTCCTCCAAATTGCGCATGGTGTTTACCATAATGGCCCTGCAGGCCGGGGGGATTACCCCCCTCGGACCCCCGTAGAGGGGGCTCTGCCCCCTCCGCACCTCCCCCAAGGAGGTTGAAGGGAAAACACATGTCATGACAAGTCCTTCGGATTAGGCCCTATTGTAGTAATGGCTCTATACAAGCATAGATCTTTACTTACAAAGCAACAAATAGAAGCCCACACCCAAACAAAGACAAAAAGAGACCCTATAACCTCAATAGGCCAATCTAGCCATCAAGGGCAAAAAGGCCACACCACGAGAACACAAAGACATTGTGTTCAGACCATGCCTAGTTAGAGCAAAATGCAACATCAACAAGCTACAAATGCGAAGATGATTAGACATGACACTCTTAACGAGAGATGTACCTTGAGAAGCACTGCACAGATGACTCAAGACATCAGTGGAGAATCCACATCTGGTTGTGCAGTTGGGGACTCAAGGGCATTTTTTAGAAGGCTCAAATTTACAAGCCAAGATCTGGAAAATGAAGATATAGTACCACCTGCTTATCTTAGGGTCAAAATCACCGCAAAAAGAGAGCATACTATCGATGCTCTGATTGATGAAGGAGCAGATTTTAATATCTTGACCTATGAATCATGGACCCTACTAGGCCAACCAGAGCTCACACCGACTAATGCAACTCTTAGCCCTTACGAGGGACACCCACAAGCACTCATAGGGAAGTGTAAAATCCTTGCGAAAATTGAAACTGAAAGCTTGCCAATCCTATTTCATGTTCCTTCAAATAGTGCTAATTACGGGAAGGAAACCCTCCTAGGAAGACCCTTCAAAAGGGCAACCAAGTGTGAGGCTGATTATGTAGCACAGAGAATACACTTAACACTACTAGGTGTGAGGATAGTCACAACCTTTAGCAAGGGTGACCTCATCGAACCTCGAGGGAAAGGCAAGGAAGGTGTTGACATAAGAGTCGAGCCTACTAATGAGAGCACGGACTTGTTGGAAGAGCTGATACAAGCACAAGTTGAACAACGAGAACCAGTGAGAGTAATTCCATGCCTGAAATAAGAAGGTCAAGGACAATGCCAAGGACGGGCTTTGGACTTACAAATATCGTAGAAGACCCCAAAAGAAGCCCAAGCCTTATAGAGGAAGGCATCGATGGAGATTCAGCACAACGCCATGATGGATATCCAAAGTGTTGCTACTTGCTCAAGGATATTACGCAAGTAACCGATGGATTTGGGTACCAAAACCCCTGCTAAACCACCTCTATCAGCTGAAGGCTAGATTGTGTCAAAAGCAACGAAGCACAGGAGGAAATCTTAGAGAAACTCCAGGTCTCGAGGCAAGAAACCAAACATGAGTGTTCAAAAGAAAGAGCCTCAGCCTAGCTTGATTAATAAGCTGATGTCGTATGTAACCATTGAGCGTGCAAAAAAGCCATTAGTGCCCAAAAACCCTTTAATTTCCCGAGAAGATAACATGCATCATAAGCACAACATTGCTCATGGCAAAGCTGATTGCTCAACAAAGCACATGGCACAATCGTCTAATATCCTCGAGCAAATCATTCAGCCATTGCCAAGGCCACCTAAGAGTCCTAGATCTCCTACACCCTCTTTTCCCAAACAGACACAGGAAGCACAATAGCAGTCGTCAAGGGCGACTGCTCAACCCCAATCTCTATCTCCATCTAAGCTTCCAAATGTCCAAGAGGTGGGACATGACACCATCCGTAGCTCTCGGTCCAAGGGTACGTCTGTGCAACCTAATGTGACTAGATCAACTCATGCTCGATCCACACAAGTGAGTGCTCAAAGGGCAACAAAAGACACGACCACTTCTGATTTCCCTAGGGACCTGACACCGCAATCCACCAAGATTAGCCAATCCACTAGACTAGTCGCTACTACTTCCAATCAAGGATCATAGCAGTCATAGCCCTTGGCCGTGACAATGCCCCTTGTGGAACGTGTCCTTAATATTTTACTTGTGGAGGAGGTGTCGCAACCAACTACCTTGACAACTCCAGCACTTCCAAAGGGCCTAAAGCCTAGGCTCGAGGAGTTAAACACAAGAGAATTGGCTGAAGAGCTAGACTCTCCAAAAAGGGAGGCAGTTGTACCCCCACAACCTAGCAAGGCTATTCAGCAGGCCTTGGCTATGTCCCATGAGGACACACTAGAGAAAGGGAATGTTGAGGTCCAACCAAGCACATCAACGGTTGACCTAGTCCAGGGTCCTAACTCATTGAGAGATGCACCTTTACTAACCAAGAAAAAGAGGAGAAAACAACAACGATAACAACAGTCATAAGTGGTTGGGGATCCCAAGAACATTGACACCAAGAGCGTTGGAGAGCTCAGGAATAAAGCATCGAGTCCATCCACCAATGATCCCATTGATGCCTCTCCTAATATAGCGGTGAAACCTCAGACACATCCGTGTGCTCTAAAAAATCAAAGTAGTCGCTACCATCAATGGTTTCTTACAACACTTAATCCACCGACAATAGAACACGCATTGACCAATCAAGAGTGGATACAATACTGTCACAACAGGGTGAAAAATCTATACCAGGCACATCCAAGGAGAACCATGACGCAATAACGAAGCCTCAGGAGAAACATGGAAACCCCGAGAGCATAAGAAATCCTAGTGTTAGCCAAACCTGCTCGTCTAGGCCTGAGCTCCCAGCTATGCTAAAGCCCAGGCAAACTCCTAGAACCTTGCATGAGATAGAAACCGAGCAAGCCCTCATTGAACATAGAAGTGTCACAGAATTCTTAACCGAGTTGGATGCTAAGCTCAAAGTGTTTGCATGTGTCTATGTCCTAGCAGACATGGGCGCATTCCCTAAAGAGCAGCTTGAAGAATACTTGCCATTCCCCTTATCCTCGGAAGAGCATGAACATCTTGACAAGCACTATAGCAAGCTCTTGTATGAACGCATGTGACTCATCTCTGATGAGGAAGCCGACGAACTACGCTTAACTATCACATTCAATGATATGCTCTACCAACCAAATCTCTTAGAGATAGAGTAACTAAAGCGACTCAGAGGGCCGAAGTCAATTTGAACAATTGTTGGTGTGAAAATCATGTTGCAATGGCCAAACTAGGAGCCCAAATCATGACAATCTCAGAGGAGTGATTGGCCAAATGGCGGTCTCAAAGAGACCCAAACTATGTGGCACCAACTTCCCTTCGAGTGCTGACTGCCAATCGGGGTACGAACTTAGCTGAAACTAGCCAAGAGAACTCTCTGTCTGATAAGGTTCTCACTGAGGAGGAGTTACATGTTGCCAGTAGACTTGGACAAGGTTCCATGCTACTCGATGTTGCAAAATATCTATCGGTATTGAGAAAACTGCCATGAGTACTAGATGGGTGTGCCACACTCCAGTACAATCCGGAGTTCTACAATTGGCTTTTATCCCCGTGATGTGACAAGGATTCATAAATATGTACATAAGTAAACAATGAATTTTGTGACCACCCATGTCTTCGGTGCACGCTAAAGCCTGCTACCTACAACGGTAAGTGCCATGGGATTGGCACTCGTTTAGGAGGGGGTAATGTTAACCCTCAAAACAAATGAAGGTGGAAAATCCAAAAAAGCTAAAGTAGAAGACAAAGACAAAGGCCAAGGCAAAGAGAAACGGAAGACAAATACGCACAAGGAGAAAAGTCTTAAATAAGGGAGAAAGGCGCGCAAGGAAAAGCGCAAGTCAATACTTTAGTAAAAGAGTGCAAGCGCATCATGGTTTAATTCAAGGAGTGCTGGGCTCTCACCCATGCAATTTGTAAATGTAAATGGGCGGTGGAAAGGAAGCTAGGAAGATAGAAGGACAATGGGAAAAAGGGCCTAGGCCATGGTCGGCCATGTAAAAAAGAGGAAAAGGGGATGACCGCCCAAAAGGGATTTAGGGTTTTGTATATAAAGTTGAAAAGTGAATGAGATACTCATTCTTGTGTGTGGCCAAAAGTGGCTCTCCTCTTCTTCTTCTTCTTCTTCTTGCTTGCTTGAGCTTGTGCTTGAGAGAGGGAGTGTGAGAGTGTGAGGGAGTGAGTGTGTGAGGGTGAGGGACCGGGGAGGAGAAGCTCTCCATCTTCTCCTCTCTTCTTCTCTTCTCTTCTCTTCTCTTGTCTTGCTCGCGGCAATGGATCTTGGAGCATGGAGCTTGAGGATGGAGCTTGCTTGAAGCTTGCACTTGGATTGTGGAGTTACCAGAGTGCGCGAGAGAGGAGGTAACTCGATCGGCATGGAGATAAGCTCACTACACCTGTAGATATGGATGGCGCATCGGCTATGTGAGAGGTAGCCATTAGTGCTCGGCTTGGAACACTTGAAACAATAAGTGGTCCAAGGGTCTTGGCAGTTGAGCAAAAGCTCCCACAAAAGTGTGCAGAGACATAGATATCATACATAAACGCATTGGACACATAGATGTACAAATGATAAAAAATATGTAGCAAAAGGATATTGTTTCAAGATTTTCAAATTTCAAATATCTTGATTTGGGACATGTTCAAACACAAAGATAAAGTTCTTGACAGCTTTATGGATTTAAACATCATTCAGAGAAAGAGTTCAATTGTTATGTCTCATACCTATGATCTGATAGTGGTAGTGAATATGTGTCAAAGGAGTTTGTTGACAAGTACTTGACTAAGTATGGGATCCATTATGCATGCCTAGTGGTTGCTAATTGTCACTATTTGATCATATAAGTTTTCATGCAATATACTAATGTATTCTTGAGCTATTTATTAATCAATATAGCATTATTTTGTCTAGTTTGTCTCTTGAATGCCATTTGTAACTATCTATTGATACATACGTTTTCATGCAATGTACTGATATGCCCCCAAACTATTCATTAATCAAGATAGATTACTTTGCCTACTTCATCTTTGAATAATTTCCCCTCTATTATTTTCATAATTCTTTTCTAATCAATGTATTGTGAGTAGTATTCTTAATCACATTGCACCATGTCTCAATTATAGATATGATATTCTATGGTATTTTAGTGAGAAGTTTATACTTGATTGTGATGTGTGGTATTTTTGGTAAGATTTTTATACCTATTCTATTCAAGAATGTTCATGATTGTGAGCACCAAGGCTTACATTATTTTGTCCACTTTGTCTCTAAGTAATCGTCTCTTCAATTTCATTTGTAACTATCTATTGACATATAAGTTCTCATGTAATATACTGATGTGCCCTCAAAGTATTTAGTAATCAAAATACATTACTTTTTCTACTTCCTCTTGAAATAATTGACTCTCTTTTTTTTTGGAAATCTTTTCTAATCAATGGATTGCGGGTACTATGCTTAATCACATAGCACCCTATAGTGAGTATAGATATCAAATCATGTGATATTTTGGTAAGATGCTTATGCTCAATTGTGATGTGTGGCAATCTTGTGAGATTTTTATACTTATGCTATTCTAGTAAGATGGTTATATGTGTGGTATCGTGATAAGATATTTATACCCAATTAGACCTTCATGTCTCAAAATGTCAAATGACAACCTTGTACCTTTGATTTTTGTGTGACTTACTAACCTAGACTTTTAACAATTTATCGATCCTTGATGAAAGTTGTGGTGATATATTGGGTGTCTTTAATTAACACTTTTTTTAGGAACATTAATAAGATGTGACTAATTATATCAGATGGTCTTGGATATAGATGGAATTTGATGTGGCTAGCATTTTCCTAGGTTCACATGGTGGCAATAAATTCAATTAAAGGATCTATTAGTCATATTATGATCAGACATGTGAGGTTTCTTACCTATGTAGTGAACCTAGAATTTGAATACTACTTTGTACAAGCATCCTAAGGCCATGTATTTGTATATCTTTACATGTCATAGCATGTAGTGGGAGCTCACGATCAATTGCCAAGACCCATGGACCGCTTATTGTTCAAGCATTTCATGCGAGCTCTAATGGCTATCTCTCACCTAGCTGACGTGCTTCCAATCCTGTGGGTGTAGTGAGCTTACCTTGATGCCCAAATGAGTGGCCTCCTCCCTCAAGCACTCTCGTAGATCCACAATCATAGATGCAAGCTCAAGCAACCTTAGGTCTGCTCCCGCAAGGTCTGTCCTCCATAGCCACATGCAAGAAAAGAAAAGAGAAGAGAAGAGAATAGAAGAGAAGGAGAGAGTAGAAGATGCAGAGCTTGTCCTCCCCGGTGCCTCAGCCTCACACACTCACACCCTCACACTCTCACACTCCCTCTCTCGACACATGATGGGACCTGAAATGGGCCGGCACTGGCTATAGCACTATCCGGACCTCATGCTCGTGACACACAAACACCCTCACAGCCTCACGGACCAGGAGCGTCAATCTAATGCTAAAGGACAAACTGTCCTAAAGCTTAATCTATGCGTTTATAGTTTCATCATTTTGTAGTCCAACGTTTCCCTTTTTATAAACTCCTCCTCAAAGGGAGAATCCATACACTTTGTCAATGCCACGATCACATACATGGAGGCAACCTCTCGGTAGAAACACCGCGGCCCCACTGTAACTCTCCTACATTGCAAGGATTGGCCCCTTGATGTGGCTCAATATATACCACAAACGAACACAACCTTCTCTCTTTCATATTTCGAATCGAGGAGATATGCCATGCGTTCTTACTTAACAGTCCCTTAGGAAATTGACCCTCTATCCCACGGTAAGGGATAACCTCACACTCTCAATCGTGGGTCAAAGTCCTAAGAAAACAATTGCTATGCAATCCAGGAGATTTTCCTTTGATACCATGAACTATGCATAGTGCATAATGTGAATGGTTTAGTGCACAAACATAAGAAAAGCAACATTTGCATCGTGTAAAACCAATCTTTCCATGATTTCCATGCTAATGTTTATGTACTGCAAAGAGAAAAGACACCGAGCCTTACGCTCATGCTGCCTTTTCCTTTTATTTTAAAACAACGTCCTATAGGCATGATGCAACACATAAACTAGATTTTAGCTTATATTTTGATGCTCCATCTCCCCTTTCACCCTACCGTTTAATGTTTTGCCATCGTTGATAGGTGAAAATGTCATTTTATGTGTATTTCTTTACAAAGAAAGCGACAAACATGGACGAAAACATAGAAACGAGGGTAAACAGAGGCCAACCTTGTGCTCTACCTTCATTATACATTGCACAAACACACATGTAATTTTTTGGAATTTTTCTTTTACCGTTTCCTAAATTTCTCCCATTTAAAACCCATTTTCACCATTTTTTGGTATTTTTCCTCTATTTTCTTCAATAAAAAATGACTAGAAATTAAGATTGATTGTGGGTTGTGGCCCTTAGGTTCCTTGACAACAAAATTTCAGGTTTTGTTGGCATTATGTCTCATATTTTCCATTTATTTTGCAAAAAAATCCCCATTTAACCCCTTAAGCGCGTGTTTTACGGGTTTTATACCATTTGATAGCCTCCAATTTTGTCATCAAAGAGGCTAAAAGCATGTGGCTCTACATTGACAAATTATTCACTTTATCAAAAATGTTTGTGATATTGTATCTAACTTGTACTTCATTGATATATATTTTTACCATTGTAAATGCTTGGCTTGGAGCTATAAAAGCCATTGCATATGTTCTTTTATTGGGTCTACATTGTAAAGCCGTGAGCATGAGAAGTAGTGTGTGTGTTTTGAAAAAGTTGAAAGGTTTTAATGTTTCAATATTCATAGACCTCCTTTCTAAGGTTTAAGAATACTCATGTAAAACAAACCCTTAAAGGAATATGAAAAGGTGGAAAGGAAGAGTCTTGCAATTTGTGGGAAAAGGAAAAGGTGGTTTGGGGAGTTACAACTTCTCTTCCTCTTCTTTATCTAGCTTCTTGCACGTATCTTCTTTTCTCTCTTGCATTGGCACAACTCTTGCTCTCTTTCCTTTCTTGTGCTTTCTTGCTTTATCTCTTCCATGGAAGGAGAGAGTGAGGATGAAGATGATGGTCTTATCTCTTGTGTGCCCAAATCTTGTGTGTGAGCATGGTTTCTTGTTGAGAGAAAGGGTGTTTCTTGCAAGTTTTGGAGAGCACGGGCATTGTAGATGCCACCATGAGGCTTGCTCTCTTGGTAGATTAGGTGTTATCCTTGGGCTGTTCATTTTGGCGATCTTGCCAGGGGTCTACTCATGGATGCTCTCGAGCTTCTTTGCAAGAAGAAAATGAGAAAAATGTTTTGCAACCTATTGTGTGTGTGTGAGAGAGAGAGAGAGAGAGCGAGAGAGATATGTCTGTCTCGCAGTACGATGTCATCAATAGAAGTCCTCCCAGGAGTCCCACAGGCCATCTGGTTGGTCGCCCATCCCTAATACAGAAATGTACCATGGTGAAGAAAAATCATGCCAATCTCAGTGCAATCAGAATGTTGCTTAGCGATGGCAACAGGCAACATCCTCATTTCAGATTCATCCCAGCTGCAAATCGGCTCTCTTCGAGGCCTTTGCATTCTCAACGAAGCTGCGTGCGGGATGCCACATGCATCATCCATGATGCCGCCATCGACATAGACAATTGGAGAGATCGCATCCTTGATAATGATGGAAACATTGACAATGTCGAGTAGGAGCGGCTCCACACACCCGACAGCGACTCGTCATCTCCACATGATTATGAGGAAGGAGCGGAGGAAGAAGACCGCCATGGCAGTGCTGTAAAAAAATCAAGAATTATCGACGAGGTCAGAAGATGGGGGAGCAATAGCACAGTCAGATCCACGCTGGCCTAATGAGCAAGGCATTGAGGTGGGGCAGGATGGGGAAGCAATAGTGAAAGGCCCATGGATAGAGCCTGTGCATGCAATGCAGGATCCAATGTCGAAGGAGGAGCTGCAAGAGGACGAAGTCAGTCCTGGATTATTAATGTAAGAAGCAGAAGAAGAGCACGAGGAGGAAATAACATACTTCTTGGAGGCCATGGGGGAGTTTGGGGACATATTGATTCACTCTGAGGAAACAACCAATGTCAGAAATCTTCTACATCAGCATCTCTCATATGAAGATGGATAGCGCTGAAGCCATGTACCATCGAATCCCCTCATCTTGACTGGAGTTGCTGAAGAATAAGCTCAAGCATGCTTGACCAGTGCCACCAGAAGATATTTGTGATCTTCGAGGCTAGCTGAGCCAACTTGGAGGAGAGATATGGCACTAGATATCATGGCTTGTGTAATGAATGAAGAAGTGAATGAAGAAGGAGAGGAAGCAACAACGATAGTCTTTCACCAAAGCAGAGAAACAACGGCCCAAATTTGTAGTGACTCTTATTTTTCCTCACACCCTCATCCATGCGACATCAGCACGAAACGGCAACCACAAAGAAGGATAAGATAATCTTATACTTTTATCATAACCTTAAAATCCTAAGGTCTTTATAAAGCTAGTTCATATGCAACATATCAATCTTTGCTTTTGAAAGGAAAGCCAAAGCATTAGAATCTTCCGGGTGGGAGAACATTAAAGATTAATATGATGAAGTGGGAGTGCCACTTTGAAGATCTTTTGTGGGTTTTTTCACCTTTTTGGTGTCAAATTGGTGGATTTTCAATATTTCTTTTTCATGGAGATAGTGTGTCTCCCAAAATCAAAGTGTTGTGGTATTCATCCTTATTAGTATATTAGTTACTGATGGGTGTTTGGAATCAAGCAAAAAAAATTGATGTGAAGAGATAGTGGTTGTTGATGAACTGGACAAATGATCCATGGAAGTGTGAAGAAATGAGAAGAAAGATATGATGTTTCTCTTGAAGATTACAATGGAAGTGTATTATGGTTCTTTGGTTCACAGGAGCTCACCAATTTAAGTGTGGGAGGAATGATAGCCTCCAATTTTGTCATCAAAGAGGCTAAAAGCATGTGGCTCTACATCGACAAATTATTCACTTTATAAAAAATGTTTGTGATATTGTATCTAACTTGTACTTCATTGATATATATTTTTACCATTGTAAATGCTTGGCTTGGAGCTAGAAAAAGCCATTGCATATGTTCTTTTATTGGGTCTACATTGTAAAGCCATGAGCATGAGAAGTAGTGTGTGTGTTTTGAAAAAGTTGAAAGGTTTTAATGTTTCAATGTTCATAGACCTCCTTTCTAAGGTCTAAGAATACTCATGTAAACAAACCCTTAAAGGAATATGAAAAGGTGGAAAGGAAGAGTCTTGCAATTTGTGGGAAAAGGAAAAGGTGGTTTGGGGAGTTACAACTTCTCTTCCTCTCCATTATCTAGCTTCTTGCACGTATCTTCTTTTCTCTCTTGCATTGGCACAACTCTTGTTCTCTTTCCTTTCTTGTGCTTTCTTGCTGTATCTCTTCCATGGAAGGAGAGAGTGAGGATGAAGATGATGGTCTTATCTCTTGTGTGCCCAAATCTTGTGTGTGAGCATGGTTTCTTGTTGAGAGGAAGGGTGTTTCTTGCAGGTTTTGGAGAGCACGGGCATTGTAGATGCCACCATGAGGCCTGCTCTCTAGGTGTATCCTTGGGCTGTTCATTTTGGCGATCTTGCCAGGGGTCTAATCATGGATGCTCTCGAGCTTCTTTGCAAGAAGAAAATGAGGAAAATATATTGCAACCTGTTGTGAGACAGAGAGAGAGAGAGCGAGCGAGAGAGATATGTCTATCTCGCAGTACGATGTCATCAATAGAAGTCCTCCCAGGAGTCCCACAGGCCATCTGGTTGGTCCCCCATCCCTAATACAGAAATGTACCATGGTGAAGAAAAATCATGCCAATCTCAGTGCAATCAGAATGTTGCTTAGCGACGGCAATAGGCAACATCCTCATTTTAGATTCATCCCAGCTGCAAATTGGCTATCTTCCAAGCCTTTGCATTCTCAACGAAGCTGCGTGCGGGATGCCACACGCATCATCCATGATGCCGCCACCATCGACACAGACGATTGGAGAGATCGCATCCTTGATAATGATGGAAACATCGACAATGTCGAGCAGGAGCGGCTCCACACACCCGACAATGACTCGTCATCTCCACATGATTATGAGGAAGGAGCGGAGGAAGAAGACCGGAGCAATAGCACAGTCGGATCCACGCTGGCCTAATGAGCAAGGCATTGAGGTGGGGCAGGATGGGGAAGCAACAATGAAAGGCCCATGGATGGAGCCTGTGCATGCAGTGCAGGATCCAATGTCGAAGGAGGAGCTGCAAGAGGACGAAGTCAGTCCTGGATTATTAATGTAAGAAGCAGAAGAAGAGCAGGAGGAGTAAATAGCATAATTCTTGGAGGCCATGGGGGAGTTTGGGGACATATTGATTCACTCTGAGGAAACAACCAATGTCAGAAATCTTCTACATCAGCATCTCCGATATGAAGATGGATAGCGCTGAAGCCATGTGCCATCGAATCCCCTCATCTTGACTGGAGTTGCTAAAGAATAAGGTCAAGCATGCTCCAGTGCCGCCAGAAGAGATTTGTGATCTTCGAGTCCAGCTGAGCCAACTTGGAGGAGAGATATGGCACTAGATATCATGGCTTGTGTAATGAATGAAGAAGTGAATGAAGAAGGAGAGGAAGCAGCAATGATAGTCTTTCGCCAAAGCAGAGAAACAACGGCCCAAATTTGTAGTGACTCTTATTTTTCCTCACACCCTCATCCATGCGACATCAGCACGAAACGGCAACCACAAAGAAGGATAAGATAATCTTATACTTCTATCATAACCTTAAAATCCTAAGGTCTTTATAAAGCTAGTTCATATGCAACATATCAATCTTTGCTTTTGAAAGGAAAGCCAAAGCATTAGAATCTTCCGGGTGGGAGAACATTAAAGATTAATATGATGAAGTGTGAGTGCCACTTTGAAGATCTTTTGTGGGTTTTTTCACCTTTTTGGTGTCAAATTGGTGGATTTTCAATATTTCTTTTTCATGGAGATAGTGTGTCTCCCAAAATCAAAGTGTTGTGTTATTCATCCTTATCAGTATATTAGTTAGTGATGGGTGTTTGGAATCAAGCAAAAAAATTTGATGTGAAGAGATAGTGGTTGTTGATGAACTGGACAAATGATCCATGGAAGTGTGAAGAAATGAGAAGAAGGATATGATGTTTCTCTTGAAGATTACAATGGAAGTGTATTATGGTTCTTTGGTTCGCGGGAGCTCACCAATTTAAGTGTGGGAGGAATGATAGCCTCCAATTTTGTTATCAAAGAGGCTAAAAGCATTGGTCTCTACATCAACAAATTATTCACTTTATCAAAAATGTTTGTGATATTGTATCTAAGTTGTACTTCATTGATATATATTTTTACCATTGTAAATGCTTGGCTTGGAGCTATAAAAGCCATTGCATATGTTCTTTTATTGGGTCTACATTGTAAAGCCATGAGCATGAGAAGTAGTGTGTGTGTTTTGAAAAAGTTGAAAGGTTTTAATGTTTCAATGTTCATAGACCTCCTTTCTAAGGTCTAAGAATACTCATGTAAAACAAACCCTTAAAGGAATATGAAAAGGTGGAAAGGAAGAGTCTTGCAATTTATGGGAAAAGGAAAAGGTGGTTTGGGGAGTTACAACTTCTCTTCCTCTCCTTTATCTAGCTTCTTGCACATATCTTCTTTTCTCTCTTGCATTGGCACAACTCTTGCTCTCTTTCCTTTCTTGTGCTTTCTTGCTTTATCTCTTCCATGGAAGGAGAGAGTGAGGATGAAGATGATGGTCTTATCTCTTGTGTGCCCAAATCTTGTGTGTGAGCATGGTTTCTTGTTGAGAGAAAGGGTGTTTCTTGCAGGTTTTGGAGAGCACGGGCATTGTAGATGCCACCATGAGGCCTGCTCTCTTGGTAGATTAGGTGTTATCCTTGGGCTGTTCACCATTAATTTTAGCCATATGACTTATGATTTCGTAATTTTCTGATCATAAACTGATAAAACTCATAGAAAACAACATCATACTAAATATTTAGCCCATGGGAACAATGTTTCATAAAAAAAATAGCATAAAAACTCATTTTCTCTTCATAAAAATTGAATTACCGCTTAGGCTTTGTGTCTCGGGATCTCGATTTTAGTGCAGAACTGCGGGTTAGCCCACATTCAATGTCCAACATCTTCACAATCAGCAATCGTCATGTCTTCATCCACCCGGAAGCAATCCGGTCCTAACCGGACAAGCTTTCCTTCACCATTCTTCATTTTCCTCTGGCACACAAGAACAACCCCTTAGGGGAGAGAGAGGGAGGAGAGAGAAATACTAGAATTGGCTCTCTTCATTCACGCCACCATTGTATGGGCGAAGGATGTCGATATGATCAGCAGAGAGAGGGAAGATCAGGGCCATGATCGGTTGTGTGGGTTATTTGCAGGCTGCAATCATGATCTCCATCTCCACATAGCGCATTTTTCGGGCATCAAACAACGCCATTTCTTCACATTTTTTATCATGCTCTCTCTCATCCCACGATTTCTTGTCAAGTTTTATGTTGCATAAAATTTTCGGGGCTCCCAAAGGTCATGCCCACTTGACAAAAAACAAGTCCACCTCTTCATATCTTGCCCAATTTGTGGCCATTTTCCCGTCCGGCATCCGATTCAAGTGCTATAAATTTCTACATATCCGGCTTTACATCCCACATTGGCTGGCAACTCCTGACAACCCACATGGAAGTCTAAAAAAGTATCAAAAATCAACAAGTGTCGCTCGGATACCTTTTAAAAGTCGTCTTTCACTTGGTGCTTAAAATCGTCCTAGCTGGAGCTGCCGCCTTCGATGTTAAATATTTTTCCCCTAAACTCCAGATTTTTTGGCAAATTTTAGACACATCTCGGGGTCAAAACTCTGCTCTCATTGACGTCCACGGGATAGGGCGACTCAGCCCGTCGAATCCCATAACAGATCTGCACAAAACAACCAAAGGAAGCATCAAGCTGATACAAAATAGATACACACTAAAACATAGCACAATGCTCACCCTACCCCCTGACAAAACCAAGGCATGACATCCGCAAGGAGTAGGCCTAGCATAATCTAATAGAAGGTCCGAAGCTAGTTACTAACCAACTACTCCAACACGGCCACACTAAAAAGAACTATCAAAGAGGCCGCCCTAAGTGGTGGTCTAAACTACCTACCTAACTAAGGACAACACAACCAGGAGCTCCTACTAGGCAAGGACTCCTATAGCCTGATCAAGAAGTAATTTCTTTTAGCACATTTCTTCTTTTAGGGTTTTATTTTTCCATACTTCGGCATGTAAAAAGGAGGGAGTTGAGCGTAGTGACCCAAGCAGAACAGGGCATCGACCTTAGGTCCTGTCTCAGTACCCAAGAACCTACCAAGCCCTCACAAGGCGATACTTAATCCTTTTCTGATGCTCACTTTTGTTTTCGCTCCAACCTTCCTTAATTTCTTGTGTTCCAGCAAGATGCCTAGGAAGACAAGGCATTAGCCTAGGTCTGACTCATCCCTAGGAACCTACCAGGCCGACACAAGGCGATGATCAACTACTTATAAATTTCCCTTTCTTTTATTTTCTATTTCTATAGGGGTTAGGACCCCTTTTTACACACCTTTGTATATATTTATTTTCCTTAAGATATTCAAGGTTTTTATCAACATCATTTTCTCTGGCAGGCTTCTCTAACTGCCTCACAACTAACAAGAGCTCCTAGCATGGCTGCCTAGCAGGCTAGTAGAATAGGGTCACTAGGTCGGCCTTCTAAAGCAGGTCTTTCAATGTCCGACAATGCCTTTACAAGAGGCTACGACTACTTAGACCTCCCTCAGACATACCTAACCTAACCCTGGGACTTCATGCCTTAAACGCCGGTCCCCAACAAGAAAAGAAAATCCCCTACAAGTACACATACACATATGGCATAAAAACACGGTACTCATAAAGGAGAAATAACACTTGGATAGGGCCACAAGGTGCTTCCATGCAACAAAAGGCTCCTTCCAAGCTCTTCTTCAAACCTGTCTAGCGCAAAACTAAAATAAGAAACCATTAACCGCACCTGCACTAAATAGACAAATGGCCCTCTTGGCCTAATGAAATAAAGCACTTCACTATAAAACTTGATCGGCTCTCCTGGCCTAAGGAAATAAAACATTTAAGACCTCGTAAAACTGGTCCTCTTGGCCTAACGAGATCAAACAGAATAGCACCTACACATCACTCCCTGAAATAGTACAGATATACAATAATATGCTCCTTTCCAAGGAGGAAAAAACTAGGGCTCGTAGCCCTAAACTAAATGCATAAGGTTATGACCCATCCCTGCTGCATATATATAGCAAGAGGCGTACACATAACATGTTGTCTAATCAACCTATGGGTCAAGGATAACAATGGTAGATTGGTCTCGACTACTCTTTGCATCAACCATCGTCTACCATATATTGCATGCTCTGATAACATTCCCCACAAGCGATCGGGTCCTGTCTCATTATTGATAGCAATATCCAAACTAGGACCACAGTTAAAGAAAAGGTCTTCTTCATAAGCAAGATTTGCCAGTGAATCCGCAAACTGATTCCAGTTAGCTGAAAAGATACTCTCTCAAGCTCCTCAAGTAGGGTCATGGCAGTTCGATGATACATACAAAGAATGGGATTCCGCACTGTGTATGTCCCATCTAGCTGATTCAGGATCAACAAGGAATCCCCTTTTACTAACAATCGATGAATACCACCTTGCTTGCCAATATGCAGTCCCATAATCAAGTCTTTATACTCTTCCATATTATTAGTGAATCCTACCCCGAGATAAATAGCTAACTTCATCGTAACTCTACGTCGGGGATCTGGATTACTACTCCAACACTCCCTTTCTTATTAGGGCCCCTGGACGCTCCGTCAAAATATAATGTGTACGTCCACAATGGGTTTACACACCCTGCCATCATGAACTCCTCTATTCGTAATTATGATAGTCAAAATTTAACATGTTTAGAGGATGAACTGACGGCCCCATCCCACCTTCTTCATTGAACTCAACAAGGATACTTGTCAACAGTCGTAAGCAGTGATGGTAGAAGACTTTGATCTCCCACACAAAGGTTTTTTCTTCTTTCTCAATCACTTTGTATCCTTTGCTCCACTAGATAAGTTTCCCCTGATGGTATCTCTGCTCCAAATATGGGTGCTCCAAATAAGGAATTAACCGCCCCATCAACCAGCTTTAAGCTCTTTTGCAGGTCTCAAATCAGCCCCCCCAGCATGGACCTGCAATGCATTTTCCTGTATTAGCATACTTAGAAATAATAAGGTTTAATCTTATTAAGATTAACCTTATTTTTAAACTCTACTCCCTGCAGATTAGCTAGTAGAGCCGTAGACCTATTTTACGTTCCAACTTCCTTGGAAACAACTCCCTACGCACATCATAGTATAGAACTAATTGCCCTTTTTTAAAGGTATACTTCTTCGCTCTAAGGTCGTACAACTGCTTCATCCGACGTTTGGCTACCTCTTGGTGTAATAAGCTCTGCAGCTTCAGCTCATCCAGGTGGCCTATGGTCGTAAAACATTCAAAAAGTGAATCCTCATCTCCCAAAGAGTGGTTAATTGCAAACCGTATGGTTGGAAACTCGATTTCGAGGGGTAACACACACTCTTTCCCATAAACTAATTTAAATGGAGTATGGCTAGTAGCTCACTTGAACATTGTATTGTACGCCCATACTGCCACATACAACTTCCTATCCCAGTCTCGTTTCTTCTCAAAGACTATTTTAGACAAGATATCCACAAGCTGCTTATTAGTACTTTTGACTTGTCCGTTTGCTTGCGGATTATAAGGGGTTGCTTTATTGTGCCTGATTTGCTAAGCTTCAGTCAAGATTTTGATCACCTTATTCAAAAAATGGGTTCCACGGTCCGACACTAATTCCTTCGGTGGACCGAAACGGCAGATAATCTACTCTAAAAGAAAACATGCAGTCTCTTTTGCATTGTTCTGCCTTGTCACTCGTGCTTCTGACCATTTTGTAAAATTATCGGTTGCTACTATAATGTACCTCTTCTGAGTAGTAGATGACGGGGTGATAGGACCCACAAAGTCAATATTCCACTTCTCAAATGGAAGGATAGCCATGATAGGCGTAAGTGGGCGTTTCCTATTCTCTTTGTTGTTATGTTGTTGACAGGTATCACATCTCTTAACATACTCAAAGGAATCTTGGAAGATGGATGGCCACCAATATCCAGCTCTTAAGGCTTTCTGTGCCGTCAACCGTCCCGCGAAGTGCCCTCCACATGCAGAATCATGGCACTCTTCCAAGATGAAAGGAATCTCATCAAGCATCACACATCGGTAGTAGATATCATCAACACCCTGTCGATATAGTGTTCCTGCGATCAAGGAAAACTTCAAAGCCTGTTGTTTGATTTTCCTCTTTTCAGACTTTGATAGACCAGCTCCAGTCTCTCGTGTTGATAGATAATGCGTAATAGCAGCATACCAAGATAGGATAGAAGTTGTATCAATTTTAAACATTGCATTAATATCACTTCCTTCAACCAAAGTCTCTTTCAGCTCCCCAAAATCCCCAAGGCATTCCACAATACCCTGCAATCTCGATGGCTTACTCTTAATCTCATAATCAAACCCCTACAAAGTGATTAACCACTTTGCCAAACAATCAGGCGGCTGTAGCTTGTTCATAAGCAATCTAAGCCCTTCCGCCTTCCTATAGAAAACTACCTTCTCATAGAGGATGTAGTGCCTGAATTTTTTAGTCCCAAAGACCATCGCAAGACACAACTTCTCCATGTAGGTGTAGTTAATTTTTGAAATGCCCAATTTTTGACTAGCAAAAGCTATTGGATGATAGCACTTTTCCTCCCAGATTTGGGCTAAACAGCAGTTGATACTATGCATGATGGCTGCTGAAAATATATAAAACACCTCGCCTCTTTTAGGTGCTTTTA
The DNA here is from genome assembly GCF_053477565.2 of Lygodium microphyllum. Classification (NCBI taxonomy): domain Eukaryota; kingdom Viridiplantae; phylum Streptophyta; class Polypodiopsida; order Schizaeales; family Lygodiaceae; genus Lygodium; species Lygodium microphyllum. The sequence goes on from NC_141157.1 coordinate 117,708,807, forward strand.
AAATTGGTGCTTTTACTAGCTCCTGTTTCACATCCTCGAAAGCTACCTTACAAGGATCGCTCCATACAAATAGATAGCTAAAGGATAATAAGTTTGTTAATGGCAATGTCCTTTCTACCAAGGCATTTATAAACCTCCGATAGTACCCTATCGATGAAAAAAAGCTATGAACCTCTTTCGAAGTGCATGGTGGACTTATAGCGACTATGACCTTGATCTTTTCAGGGTCAGTTGCGATTCCCACTGAACTGACCACATGGCCTAGCAATAGCCCATAAGGCACTCCAAAGACACACTTCTGTGGGTTAAGAGAAATACAGAATTGTCTGCAGCGCTCAAAGCACTTTCTCAAAATAATCAACATCCTTTTCCTTACAGTGGCTACCCCCAGGTCATCGATAAATACTTTCAACTCATCTGGGGAGATGTCACCAAAGGTCTTATCTGCTGTTCGTTGCCATGATCCAGGTGCATTGCACAAACCAAAGGCCATCACATGGTATGCAAAAGTAACAAAGACAGTAATAAAAGTTGTTTTCAACTTGTCCTCTTCTGCAATTGCCATCTGGTTATAACCTACAAAGCAATCCATAAATGAATATATTTCCCTACCTACTAATTGATCCAAAATCTGATCAATAAATGGCAACGGGTAGTAATCCTTAATCGTCTGCTTATTCAGCTCTCTAAAATCCACACATAATCGGATTTGGTTGTTTTTTTTCTTCTTGATGACAAATGGTGAATACCATTCTATGTGTTGTACAGGGAAGATTAAACCAACTTTCCTTAACTTTTGTAACTCTTCAAACAGCCCGTCCCTTAATTCAAAAGGCATACGCCTTACTTTCTGACGCACAGGACGACTGCCTTCTTTTACAAGAATAGTATGCACAGCCAGGCTCGGAGGAATGGCTCTCAGCTCGTCATAAGCAAAGATGTCCTGGAATTCTTGAATCAAGGACACATAGTCCTCCCTTTCTGCTGAACTGAGCATGGAACCTAATTTAATTGGCCGTGAATCATTCGGCGTGCCAAGGTCTAACTCAATCACATCCGCGTCTCTTATCCTATCTTGTAGCTCTATCGGCTCATTTAGAGTTATCTGATAAATATCCTCTATAGTGGATCCCTCTTTAGATTCATCACTGGATGACGTCTCACTACCAGATGGATCATCTACTGTTTCTAATTCAGTAGAGGATAAAGGAGCTCTCTCACTCTGAGGAGACTCAGGGTAAACATAGACTATTACTCGATTAGCACCTCTGCCTAGAACCACTCGACCGGCAGGTATATCGACTTGACAATCTGTTCGCAAGATCCAAGGCCTGCCTAGCAAGACTCGATAGCTAGGACGTTCTGCAAATCTTATCACCCTAAAGTCCAAGAAGCATTCTACATTTGCAACTGTAACATGGACTCTAGTAACGCAACCTTCTGGTTGTCTTAAACTATCATCAGCCATTCGAAGAAGGGTGGAGCTATCTTTTTGGATGCCTAGACCCAACCTCTCCATCAACTCTGAACTCATGATATTGACGGAGGATCCAGTGTCTATGATATCATGCTCCACTAATATTCCATCCACGTACTCGTGGATCTTCTTGAATATACCCAATATGCAGGATCTTCTTGAATTCCTTGTGTACTCCTGGAGATAATTTAATCAACTGTAAGAGGTTTACATCTGGTTTAACTTTGCAAAGAGAACTTGCTAAATCAAAATCATGATAGGTAGCCAAAGCTCTCTTTTCTCGCCAAACCATTCTTTCTTTTGGTCTAGGGACCGGCTTTGGTGCTTCTTTTTTAGCTCTTGCCTTCTTTCTTGGCACTTCCTCGTCCTTGCTAGGATCAACTTTCTTGTCAACAGGCCTTAGAGGTCCCCTTTCCACGCTAGGATTCACGACTTGCATCCCTTGATCCCCTTGCTTAGAGGTTTTCTCTCGATCGGTTTTACATTATCTTTGTCAACCTCTTTAGCCTTTTGGCCTCTTGTCACGGCTATTAGGTTAGAGGTTTCAGTGTCATTGACATGTACGGCCTCAATAAGGCTGACTCCATTGCCTTGTGGAACCTCTTCTATAGTGGTCTTTCCCCTTTGCAATATTTGTCTTGGTCCATCATTTTGCTGTAGGTTATTACCTTGCGCTCTATGATTAACTGGACCTGGCTGTTTACTCCCTTGTTGGAGAGAACTAATCTTACTACAACGGGTAGCGGCTAAGTGGCCCGACTTCCTACAAATATCACATTTAACATTTGGACAGTTTCTAGGGAAATGTTGTCCGCTACACCACTTACAACTGAATCTTGAGGGTCCATCCTCTTCAGGGCGTCAACTCCCTATCAGATTCTGCTGCTGCTTCAGGAAATTGACGTCAATAGCTATTTGCCGATATTTTTTGAAAATCATGTCAGTATAATGCTTCATCATATCCTTAACTTCACCAAGGACATTAGATGCACTCGACTCATAGCCTCGATCGTCTATTCGTCGTTCCATTGGCCTAACAATTTGATTGGGCATTGGTTGTTGACTCATAGGAACAACATTAGGATTCGAAACTTGGCCTCCAACATTGGTGGAGGCAACTGACTTGCCATAGGCATAGTCACACTAGGAGGAGCTGGCAGCAAAAGTACATTTTGAACCATGCTTCCTCTCCCATTAGGGTTATTCATAGGCATCGCTTGACTTCCATTTGTCAATGGTAGATTGCCTCCAGGTACTAAACCTGCATTAAGGTTTATTCAAGAGGAGTAGGGCATTTGTAATCGTGCTTCTACTCCTTCGGCCCGCGCAATGGTGGTGTCTATATCAGCCAAAGCCACACTGCCCAATTGTACCTGAATATTGAAATCCAATCCATGCAAGAAGTATTGCAATTGGGCAGCCGGCGGAATAGGAATGTAAGTTTGTAACTTCCAAAACACTTTCTTAAGCTTCTTGGCATAGGCTTTCACATTCTCATGGGGGTCTTGGCGCGTTAATTCAAGACACACAACCAGTATTGGCCACCTCTTTCAGGGGCATATTCTCCTCGGAAAGCTGCATAGAATTGATTGATTGTGGTTATGGTTCCAGACTCTATGCTATGATACCATACCGCAGCCTTTCCTTTTAACATCATGTTAACGAACATCATGAGATGTCCCTCATCTTGGATGCGGTAATTAAACATCAATCTTTGGAATTCACAAATGTGAAACTCCGCATCCTCTTCAGCTCACCCATTGAAAATGGGCAAAGGAACTCCTAAAGCTGGCAAATCCGGCGTCCCTGCAGGAATTGCAATGGGTTGTGCCATGACAACAATCGGATTCACAATAGGAGCTTGAACTGCTGGAATCACACCCCCACTTGAAGTGGGTTGACTTGGTGGAGGAGAGGAAGAACTTACGCTTCCTTATGCACCTAAAGGACTATGTGCAGCAGTTGGGTTACTAAGACCACTGCCTTTTATGCGTATCGGGCTACTCCTTTGAGGAGAATAACAACTTCTGATCTCCAACCGCCGTCTAGCCCTCTCAGCACGTTCTGCTTTTTGTGTTTCGGCTTGACGGTCCTTGTCAGAGGACATAAACCAACTTTCTTTTGGTCCCTAGAAACCCTAGATTTGACAACCACCACTTGTTGGTAGCTCGCAGCAGACGCACCACTGATGGGACCTGAAATGGGCCGGCACTGGCTATAGCACTAGCCAAACCTCATGCTCATGACACACAAACACCCTCACGGCCTCGCGGACCAGGAGCGTCAATCTAATGCTAAAGGACAAACTGCCCTGAAGCTTAATCTATGAGTTTATAGTTTCATCGTTTTGTAGTCTAACGTTTCCCTTTTTATAAACTCCTCCTCAGAGGGAGAACCCATACAGTTTGGCAATGCCACGATCACATACATGGAGGCAACCTCTCGGTAGAAACACCGCGGCCCCACTGCAGCTCTCCTACATCGCAGGGATTGGCCCCTTGATGCGCTGCTCAACATATAACACAAACGAACACAACCTTCTCTCTTTTATATTTCAAATCCAGGAGATATGCCATGTGTTCTTACTTAACAGTCCCTTAGGAAGCCAACCCTCTATCCTACGGCAAGGGATAACCTCACACTCTCAATCGTGGGTCAAAGTCCTAAGAAAAAATTTGTTATGCAATCGAGGGGATTTTCCTTTGATACCATGAACTATGCATAGTGCATAATGTGAATGGTTTAGTGCACAAACAGAAGAAAAGCAGCATTGTGCATCGTGCAAAACCAATCTTTCCATGATTTCTATGCTAATGTTTATGTACTACAAAGAGAAAAGATACCAAGCCTTACGCTCATGCTGCATTTCCCTTTTATCTTAAAACAACGTCCTATAGGCATGATGAAACACATAAACCAGATTTTAGTTTATATTTTGATGCTCAATCTCCCCTCTCACCCTACCATTTAATGTTTTGCATTCGTTGATAGTAGGTGAAAATGTCATTTTATGTGTATTTCTTTACAAAGAAAGCGATAAACACAGATGAAAACATAGAAACAAGGGTAAATCAAGGTCAACCTCATGCTCTACCTTCATTATACATTGCACAAATACACATGTAATTTTTTGGAATTTTTCTTTTACCGTTTCCTAAATTTCTCCCATTTAAAATCCATTTTTCACCTTTTTTGGTATTTTGTCTCTATTTTCTTCAATAAAAAATGGCTAGAAATTAAGATTGATTGTGGGTTGTGGCCCTTAGGTTCCTTGACAGCAAAGTTTCAGGTTTTATTGGCATTATGTCTCATATTTTCCATTTATTTTATAAAAAATTTCTATTTTACCCCTTAAACGCATGTTTTACGGGTTTTATACCATTAATTTCAGCCATATCACTTATGATTTCCTGATTTTCTGATCATAAACTAATAAATTTCATAGAAAACATCATACTGAATATTCATCCCATGGAAACAATGTTTCATCAATAAAATAGCATAAAAACTCATTTTCTCTTCATAAAAATTGAATTACCGCTTAGGCTTTGTGTCTCGGGATCTCAGTTTTAGTGAGGGACTGCGGGTCAGCCACATTCAATGTCCAACATCTTCACAATCAGCAATCTTCATGTCTCCATCCACTCGGAAGCAATCCGGTCCCAACCGGATAAGTTTTTCTTCACCATTCTTCATTTTCCTCTTGCACACAAGAACAGCGCCTTAGGGGAGAGAGAGGGAGGAGAGAGAAAGACTATTGACTCTCTTCATTCATGCCACCATTGTACGGGCAAAGGATGGCGATATGATCAGCAAAGAGAGGGAAGATCAGGGCCTGATCGATTGTGTGGGTTATTTGCAGGCTGCAATCACGATCTCCATCTCCACATGGCGCATTTTTCGGGCGTCAAATAGGCATCATTTCTTCACGTTTTTTATCATGCTCTCTCTCATCCCACGATTTCTTGTCAAGTTTTATGTTGCATAAAATTTTTGGAGGCTCCCAAAGGTCATGCCCACTTGGCCAAAAAACAAGTCCACCTCTTCATATCTTGCCCAATTTGTGGCCATATCCCCGTTCGGCATCTGATTCGAGTGCTATAAATTTTTGCGCATCGGGCTTTACATCCGACATTGGCTGGCAAGTCCTGACAACCCACATGGCAGTCTAAAAAATTATCAAAAATCAACAAGTGTCGCTCGAGCGCCTTTTAAAAGTTATCTTTCACTTGGTGCTTAAAATCGTCCTAGCTGGAGCCGCCGCCTTCAATGTTAAATATTTTTCCCCTAAATTCCAGTTTTTTGGCAAATTTTAGGCACATCCTGGGCTCAAAACTCCGCTCTCAACACAAGCACACATAAGCAAGAAGGGGAGAAGAGAAGAGAAGAAGAAGATGTCACTTTGGCCACACACAAAGAATGAGCTTCTCATTCACTTTTTGAGTTTATATACAAGCCCTGAATCCCTTGAGCTCCCATCCCCTTTTTCACATGTTCGAAAATCTTGCCAAGGTCCTCTTTCCTTATTCCGTTCTAGTTGCCTTATCCCTTCACCTATGCTCATCTAGATTTTACAGCTTGCATAGGAGAGAGCTTGGTGCTCGTTTACAAAATTTTGGTGATGCCTTAGCATTTTAAAATGCGCCTTTACCTTCAATTTGACCTTTTACGCTTTTGGCCTTTCCTCTCTTATTCGTTTATTGGGTTGCCTTTTTTTGCATTATTCCATATTTTGAATCTTCTTTTTTCCATATTGCATCGGGGTTAACATTACTCCCCTCCTAGTCAAGTGCCAGTCCCATAGCATTTACAGGTTTCTGTTGATGAGGGCTCGATGATTTGAAGGGTGGTTGTGTGAGTTCATGATGGGGCCTTGTGGGAATTGATGGCGGGGCCTCCGATGTCGCTGGTTGGGAGCATTCAAATGTATTTACAAAGAGAAGAAAAGTGCTCTGCCTAGGGGGTGTGTCCACCTTACTATGTGCGGTGCATTGTGCTCGTGCTAGTGGAACTGGGAGTTGGGTCGAGAACCAGGTATTGTCCCACACTTCAGGACCCAGTGTGTGCGGGAGGAAGGTGCAATGGGTGCAGCTTAGGGAGACAGGTCAAACCATAAGCGAGGTGACCTCCCTAGGTATGTTCCACCCTTGATGTGCCCTAAGCGTGAAGTGGAGAATCAAAATGGGCAAGGGGGTTACGGATGGAGCCAGCCGACCAAAGCCACTAGACGCACCTAGCTTGAGGATCCCTAGGTGTAGTGACTATGACACTCATGAGTTTCTTGTTTTTTCTTCTGATTTACTTCTCTGTTCTCTTGTTCTTGTCCTTTCCTTCTCCTCTTTTCTCTCTCTTTTGCCATCTTTCTTATTCTTTTTTCTCTCTTTTAAAAAAAATTATAAATTGTAACAAGGACCTAATCTTTGTCATTGTGGTCATGAGAAGGAGAAGTGGGGGGCTTAAGGGACTTACTAAGAAAGCTTTTCCCTTGCATATATCCTTTTAGGCTCATTCAAACATTGAGAGGATTTGTGGACAAGAACGGGTGGTTGCAGCTAGCAAAGCAACTGTCGCTTATGTTCTCTAAGAGGGCTATGCAAAAAGATTGTAAGAGGGCAACACACATCATTAGCCTAGCCATTGCACAACTATATATGCCAGAATTGAGATAAAAAAATGGTGGCCGAAGGGGGTATTCTTGTGGAATAGGGTCTTGCCTTAATAATACTCTAAGGAGCCTAAGGTAATTACAAGTTGTGAGGAAAGTGGGTTTCGAGGGCAAGAGTTGAATTTATTGAGAAAATGGTCAATAGAGGCATAAAAATAATGCTTAGGAAAGGTGAGTGCTTCCTTGGGCTTAGTGGTGTTGACATTATAGATTTTGAAAAGTCATATTGGACATGGACGGTTGGATGGAAGTCCACTCCTACCCTTCTAGGATATGGCATGTAAGTGGGGTTATTCCTCTTGAAGGGTAGGGTGTTGTAAAACCATATCCAAGCATCCATGTTGCCATCCCAGATTTGCCTTCTCCACCTTGGCTGGCACTTGTAGTGTTAGCAGCATCATGTTGGCAAAGAACCCAGTCTACCATGCAAGGACAAAACACATAGAAGTATACTATCATTTCATTAGAGAAAAATTCATTGATGGAGAGATTGACTCGGTCCATGTGAAAACAAATGACCAAGTTGCTGATACCTTTACCAAAGCATTAGGTAAAGATAAGTTTGAGTACTTCAGGAGTGCACTTGGAGTCTTATGTGTGCAAGCTCATTCTGAGCTTGAGGGGGAGTGTTGATAAATACGAAATATCCTAAATCATATCCTATGGATGTATGTATCTAAAATAGAAGCAATCATATCCTTTGGATACCAGTTGTGGTAGTTGACTTTGAGAATGGAAGAAGAATAATAGAGGAGAAGATAACATGGTGCTCCTGACCTGTGATCTGATCTATCTCATGGACTCCCTCCACTTGAGTTTTCATTACCTAACAAGAATTCTGCTAGATTACTCCTTCATCTCCCCCTTCGGAGTGTTGTTCACTACCTGAAAACAGCGATCGCATTTTGTGCGATTTCGTCAATCTCCCTTTTTACATAAAATCCTCTCAAATTGGTTGAAAGATACATGCTTTCTTTTACATGTCATCCCAATCTAGAAGTTGTCTATAGTTTTATGGATTTTTGCAAGAGATAATATCTAGAATATCAAAAATTGGCTAAAAACTTGTCCAAAAAAATCTAATATTTTGAACCATGGACACTAACACTAATGCCTAAAGTGGCATTGGCTCTCTAGATCTAAAAGGAAGCCACACTCTAGATTTTTTTTACATGGTGTGCACATAGCGGCATGACAACACGCATATGTAAAAAGACTTGCCCCACAAATCCCTATATCAATTGAGAGAATGAAGGCTTCACAAGTTAATGTGGTCATTGAACATACAACTAGCTATTCTACTAGTAATGCAAGGTGTGTGTGAGAACTCACTTCCAAAATAGAAGCCCTTGCAGATTGGAAAAGATAATAACATATGTAGGGTAGTAGTAGATTACATTTTTACGGGCAAGCATTCAAAGAAGAAGAAGTAAACCATGCGAGCAACACTTACTACTATTGATTGCAATAATTGAGACTCAATCACCACATTATACAATTCCTTGGAAGCCTCTTATTTATATGGATGATGGATTTTTTTCATGTCATAGGGGGAACTGTTTTATTATTTCTTGGGATTATTAAATTTTTTGAAGAACACTTGTAATCTAATAACCTTCTCTCTATACCAATAAGAAAAATCAATCTCTTGTTAAAAGAGGTTTATCCTATAGACTAATAAGATAACTCAATCTTCTTTGTCAAAGACATAAGTAAATTGGTTTATATAGATCCTATAGAATAAGTGACTTGGCAACAAGCAACCTGATGGATTTGATTTACGTGAAAGGGCCCAACTGAAGGATTGTGTAAGAACATGTAGCATGTAGCCTCCACAAAGTTTCTTATTTTTGTGCATTTGAAAATGTGTTGTTGGTATGATTGTAGTAGTTCAATGGTTATATATTCTAGATTTCGAAGCATGTATACATCAAAGAAACTCTATAAACTAAAGATCAATGAGGAGTTTTAAATTCAAAGTGTCATTACTAACATTTTCCATTAGTGTCATGGAATCAAATTTTTGCATTTCAGGCTTGGTTTGTTAATTCAATGAGCTTCTAAGGTTAGTATCATTTCATATAAAAGCATCCAGACATTGTATTCATTTCATATGAAAGTGATAGCCATGTACAATGCTTTATAGAGTTCCCGGGGAGATCAATCATAAATATATGTATGTATCATGTGAGTTCAACATAAGGAATTTTTAAAATATAATTTTTACATATTTTTTACATATAGAAGAGTCCCATTGGAAGGGGTTACTTACAGATTGAATAGAAAAGGGTTATGTTTTATTTAAAAAAAATTCACAGATAAGGAATTTATAAATAGGCCTTGAACGCACGTGATATAGAGGGTATACATATAGTGAACTACCTAGGATAGAGTTTGGGTTGTTCCACTGTCCTCACTCTGCATTTGGGATTCAAGACAGCTCTTCCTGGAGCATACATCATTTTTCTATTTCTCAACAAGAATGAGGTGGACTCATCCTTTTGTGGTGACCTTTCTATCGACCTTCCAATGTATGATGTGGAGTTGTGTTAGGAGATTGATATGGGACCATAGGCTACGTCATACTTGGAGCATCCACCTACTCAATTCATTGATGAATCACTTATAAGGGTACTCGAGAATATGCATTTTAAATAAGATCATTTTTTAAAGAGTTTTATTACTGTGCTTTGCTTGAATCTTTATGTGGATTATACTAACATCAAATTTTGTCTATGCAGGTGACCTTTGTGGATATTTGGATAGCAAAATGAGTCGAGGATGAGCGATGAGGAGCTATAGGAGATATTCACACGTATGTCTCCAAATCACATGGCTTGATTCAGAGATATGGCGGACTAGGAGCTATCTCGAACACTATCATGATGTTCCGTTTGATCTAGTTTGACACACTCTAATTCTTCGGTTTCCAGTAGACGAGGCGAATGCTCTAGACGGTGGGAGTGGTTTTGGGGGACACTGCGGAGACATGGATGTACGAGTAATGACAGACTAGGATTGCCAAGAAAGTTTGACATGTCTACAAGAAAGCCTATTGAGGAAGAGGATAGTGAGCCTGAAGAGAGTGAGAGGAAGAGGTTAGTGAGCCTGAAGAGAGTAAGCATGAGATTACTGAAAGCTCAAAATGAGAGGAAGACAAGAATAAGGAATTTGAGACAACTGAGACTTATTCTAGCCAAGATGTCTCCTACTTGAAAATGGTAATAGAAGGAGATAAGAAGAGAAGCCGAGAGGTATTCGGAAACCCACTTGATGAGAGCAATATTGGGTAGCCATTTTGTTGAAGTTCATGTGATAGAACTAAAGATGATTTTGTGCTTGTAGATCTTGGTGACTTAACTAAGGAGATTGACTCACATGGTTTTGAGGAGAAATCCTTGGAGGACAAGAATAAATTCTCTAGAGAGAAAGAGGATACTCTAGAAAGGAAAGAAGTTGAGAATGTGAAAGATCTAGTTGAAGGTGATTTTGAATCTTGTGAGATGAGGGACCATTGTGATATGGATGCTTCTTTGCAAGCATCAAAGGTGAGTTGAAAAATAGAAGGATCTTTTTTGGAGATGTCGAGGTTGAAGAGATGGATAAGGGGATGTGGGCTTAGGGCCACTGCCCTTAGAGAAAGAGGTATGTGAGGATCATGAACAATATGTTTGAAAATTGGGAGTTTTCCTAATGAGACTCCTATGGAGTTTTGTGATTGTGAGCGAGAGAGGAAGTTTGCAAATATTTGATACAACTTGTTGAAGCCATACTAACTCTCGAGCCATTAAAGATGTAGCTACATACATGATGAACTTTTTATGGTTCTCTACAAGAGGGAATTCCTTATCAATTCCCTAGTAAAAAATACACATAAGTAGGGAAAGTAAATCATAGGGAAAATGAGACGTTTCTCAGTTGGAGAAACTATTGAACCACATTAGAAATTTCCTACATAGGAAAATGTAATTTCCCTACATATGAAAAATTTTATATGCAGGGAAAATTAAAATTTCATATATAGGGAATATATGATTCCCTCCTTTTTCTAACTAGGAAATGTTCCATTTTCCATATGATTTACTTTCCCTACTTATGTGTGTGTTTAACTAGGGAATTAATAGGGAATCCTCTTCTATTCCTTCCTATGTAAGAAATTTTCCCTGGGTGGGGATTTTATAACATAGGAAAATTTTACCATGTCGCCCTATATAGGGAAATTTCCTACATATGATAGTTTTACTATATAGGAAATTTCTTATATAATTCTACTTTTTCTCTAACTTGGAGATATTATATTTTTCCTAGTTTGCACATGCCTACTTTTTTCTATTTTCAATTACAAAATTATATAGTAAATTCTCAACTAGATATTTACATAGAGATTATTTAGTTAATTTCAAATAGGACTTATTATACATCTAGATGATTAATATAAACTCAACAAACAAAGAAATTAATACATAGTGTCAATGAAAGAGAAAAATATAAATTTTCTAAAGTAGTAATGAGGTCATAAATGAGGAATGTATAATAGCATTATGCTACAATCTTCACATCATCCAAACTAATCATATTTTTTCTTGTGGCTTTTATAATCTTACCATTCTCTTAAAGCCAATGAACAATCTCATGTATCATATTATCACTTGTTGGCCTTTTTCTATCCTTACAAAAGACCCAAAAGCCAACATCTGTATTTTTAAGATTTATATAGTTACATACCATGAATCGTATGCACACTGAGATACTTTGAAAGTACATTCTTCATTTTTCTTTCGTTATATCAACTTGCATTAAAAAATAAATCACAAACTATTCAATTAATATAATTTATTTTAAACCAAAGGAATTATGATATTTATAAAAATATTTATATGATTATAGTTTTAAGAAAATACCATGTATAAATAAAAAATAAGTCACTAAAAGGTTACCCTTTGAATGTCACTGAAAATATCAATTTCAATGCACGGATTTGAAAGATCATTACATTTCTAATTCAAATAAAATAACCAAATAAGATTATTCTTCTAACGTAAAACTTATAAAAATACACAATTTTATATATAATACCTTTAATCTCTTTTCTTTGATGTTGTTACCTCCTTTCCTGCTAGCTTGTTTGTTGCAAACAATTCATCATTTTTTATTTGACTAAAATAAACATATAGATAAATAAATACTAAATTGCATTTATAATTTTACTAAATTATGTAAATATAATCATCACATAAATATTAATGTTTACCTTTCACTTTCTCAAACTTTTTCATGTTACTTCATCATTTTTCTCATCTACATAAACCTATATTTGAAAAGAAACTTAGTAATCAAACTTAAAAACATATAAGTACAAGATCGAAACAAAACATATACCTTATCTTTGCTTGACTTGTTGATGTTTTGTTATATGGTTTCTTTAGAATATACTCTTTTTGTTAAACCATGTAACAATAACTTTGAAAAATGTAATATTCCCACTCGTGAATATTGACTTCCCGCACACTGCGTAAACCTCGTGCAAAGGTTATCTTTCATATTGGAATTGCCACAGTATAATCTGTGACCTGCACGCGAGAAATCGAGACCTCCGCATTGCCAAAGCAAGCCCGAGGGTTCAAATCCACAAATCACACGTAAACACCCTCTTGGGAGGGGCAAAATGGATATTATTAAAGCAATTTTTTTTATATATTTATCCCTTTCCCCCAGCACGGCTGGAGGAGAGGGAGTGTGGGGGGATGGGCTTGGTGGAGGTGGGGCTGCATGAGGAGGGGGGAAGCCATGCAGTGGCCATGTGGTGGAGCTCTTCTCTTCCCCCCCTTGTCCTATAAATACACCCTCTAAGGTGTGAAGGGAGGATGGGGGACAAACGGCTGCTGCCCTCGCCGTGCTGGGAAGGAGGAAAAGAAGGCTGCATGGAGAGAGAGAGGGAAGCTGCTGTCAATGCCGTGGCCTGGAGTGAGAAGGCTGGAGGAAGCTGAGGTCGACGCCGTGCTGCTCAAAGGGCTGTCGTGACACGGATAGGGAGAGAAGAGGAGGACCGTGATCTGCCGCCCCTACCGTGGAGATCGCCGCCCAGGCTAGACGGCCAGCATCCCCACTTGGGCCGCCATAGGCCGTCAGGCCGCCGCCAATTCCCTGACAAAGTCAACCCCCCCATTCGACGACATCCTTCCTTTCTTAATTCCCCTCAATCATTTCCTTTGGCTCCACGTGGTCTTCTGGGAAGGCAGAACCTTCCTAGAAGCTTTTGGAAGCTTCTAAAGGCAAGGCTTAAGGCCTTATACACACAGTGGGCCCACCCGGGTGTTTTAAAAAAAAAACCTCCTTGTAAAGCCTCCATTTTCGCAGCTCCATCCATAAAAGCCCCATTTCCGCAAACAAAGCTCAAATCCCATAAGCCCAAATCCCTTAAGCCCAATTCTCACAAGCCCTGGCCTTTTAAAGATCCGAAGTTCGGTGAAGGTATCTCTTGTGTACGAAGGAGAAGGGCAAGATCTTGAGGCTACTTACCAAGGCTGAGGAGATTCACGGATCACGTAGGGGAAAAGGCTAACCGGAAGTCCATAATTGTGTAAGGGCAAAGGCAAACCGGAAGTCCGTAATCACGCCTACGATGGCCCCCAAGAAGTCGCAAGGCGCGCCTGCGGGAGGTTCTTCTCCTAGCATTCACGTGGACATCTCCCCGAGCCCACAAACCCAGGTTTTTACTATTGTGATTCCATACAAAAGTAATGCATTAAGCATGATAACTTCATGGATTAGGAAGCACCCGTGCATGTTCAAATTCACCTTGCCTAGTTAAAGGCAATTGGGAAAATTGGTATTTTCAATGCAATAAACGCAAATTGTCTATCCATCTTACGACCTTAATAGTATGTTGCCTTGTCGTGCTTTTCAAAGCGACAAGCCTAGAACACCTGTTGCCTATCATTATAAGGTTGGAATTGTTAAAGTGCACCGTTGACTAGACATGGAAAGATTAAGGGTATGTTGCATTTTTAGGCAACATCTTCCTTGTAATGATTCATGAGGAAAAGTTAACACCCATAAGATGTTATCCGAAAAGAAATAGAAGAGCACGAAATTGATCTTATGGACTTGCAAGTGGCATGTAAAATGGATTAAGTTAACACTAGCTTTAGTTTTGTATGAACTTCATTAACTTCATTGTAGCTAGGAGAAAGTTGCGTGTTGCATAGTCGTCATGCAAAAATTTCATTCATCAGGAGCCGTATTTAGGAAAGCTTGCATGGTTTATCAAAGCATGAGATTCTAAAGTGTAGATAACAAGGTTGTAGGCATGATTATTTGATGTAAGTCCTAGTAGGTCCTAGGAAAGTTAGTATCCAGATTATCATGCATTTTTACTTTACCAAGGAAAGATAGAGTTATTGTGAACTATGTGATGCGTAGAAGCAATGAATCGCATGTTTACATGTATTGTGGTAGTTGCAACTATTTTTCTCCTTTAGATCTAGTTTATTATCTCTAGGAAAGGTTCATCCTTGTCGCAATACAAGTATATTGAATTGTCTAAATCACCTAACCCACAAGGGATTCATATAGGCATGATTCAGTCGATATGATAAATATCCCAAGTGCTAACTAGGGTTTAGCGCGTTAAGGATTCGACCTAGTTTTGCACTTGTTGCCAAGTCAAAACCCTCAAACCCAAAGATCATACCCACATTCACGAAATGTTGAGTCAATTGGACGGGCTTGCAAGAAACGATCTAGGGTTTCTACCCTAAGGATCACTCGTTCAAAAGATGAAACTCGAATTGAGTTGGAACCCCTAGGACCAAACGTTGTCGGTCTAGTGTAATTAGGAATGGGTTGGGTAAAAAGACACCCTAAACCCTGCTTCTCGTCTGAAGATAATTTCGATACCAGAAAACGCCATTCAATGGGTGAAATGATCCCATGGAATAGATGCGACACTTGTGCAATAAGTTGCAACGTTGCATAGACTTGTTGTTTGTTCACAAGAGAGTTTTGCCATTTCTTGAAATAAGGTTGGTAAGTTCTTGCGCAAGTTAACTTGCAAGAGAATGAGTAGTCATCCTGTTACATCACCTGTCTTGGGGAAAAATTTCCAAGTAAAGGGAAGTTAGGTATTTGCTTGGAAGCAAATGATCAATCAATAAATTAAAGCGACATGGTCGCCAGGATTTACTGTTAATAAAACCTAAGGTATTGGTTAAGTTGGGTTAACAGGGTATGGCCCTAACCCAAGGACAAAAGGGTGAACAAATAAACCCTTGGGGATCTTGCCAAGTCGCAATTAATCCCGGATCGAACGCTGGATGCATTCGAAAAGAAGGATTCACTCCTTGACAGTTGGCCAAATAAACGACCACTGGAATTGATTGTGCTTGTAACAGTTTAGAAAGCACTGTTTGCATTGTTTGCTCAAAGAACTAAAGGATGAAATGATATCTAATGCTTCAGGTTGAAGGCCTGAAGGGAGAGGCAGCTTCAGTTACCCCCGACTGCCTGCCTGACCCTAACCAAGGGGGTTGTTGACCGCGCCGGGAACGTGGACCGAACCCGCCGCGAGAGGTCTTTCCGTTGAGCTCTACTTGGAGCAGGAGGACGCTTGGGTGCCGGGGGGGCTCTGGCTGTAAATCCCTCGCCTTCCGGGTCCTGCACAAGAGGCTAACGTGACTCGGGATTGGATCTCGAGGCCCGCATACTAGTCTACAGGCAGAAGCTTGGAATAGTGATCCCTAGCGGATTACTGGATAGCCTTCGGGCAGATTATGGACAAGCCTATGGACGGAACTCCTTGTATTTCAAAGATAAAATGATAATAAAGAATTTGGCTGATATTGTTTTTCTATGTCATGTGATAAGATTACGTGAAGGAACCAGTGCTTAACAGGAGTAATTAAAGAAGCTGATTGCTATATGTCAAATTAATGTGTTAGATAATTAGATAACTAAAACAAACTGAGGAAAGTGCGGAGGATGGGCCATGGGCCCATCCTACGGTTGGGTGGTCCCGGTTAGCCGGGAACTTTTCTCAAAAATCTCGAAGAACAGCGGGATGATCATCATTATCAAAACGAATAATGAGAGCGATGACCTAGAGTTACGTCTTACCCGATTTACGGAATGGGACTATGCCTATTGGTAGAGAGGTTGAGTTTTGCATCCCTCTCGTTTCCCATTCTCCTTGAACCAACTGCAGCGTGAATCCGCTTCGGACCTGGCGTTTCTGCGTAAAGTAGTTCGCTCGGGTCTGACGTTAGTTGCTACTAGCTAATGACCAAACAGGAAAACCCAAATTCAGGTCGATCCTAAGTGGGAACGGCCATGATACTTCCGCTACGAGGCAGATGCGGAAAGACCTAGATCGCAAGTCCCGTAACATTCCATGGGAATGTCGGGCGGAGCTTTCTAGACATCCTTTCCGATGGACTGCTAAGACGTGTCCTGGATGATTCTAGTGGACACGTTACAGTTGGTATCAGAGCCGACCAACAACGGAATTGTTTTTATGAGATCTCAATAAAATGAAGTAAAGAAATTGTTGCTGTCCAAACATTTCCTCATCTTCAATACTGTCTTGCAGAACTATGAAGCGTGGAACAAGTTTTTGGTGTTCCGGGTCATGTTTATGACTGCAATGCATTCTCCGCATTATAGACAAAGAGTTGGAATGATGAACATCCTGGAGCAGATTTATAATCCATCACCTTTATATATAGAACGAAGATGGACTGGGTCTTCAGGAATCTACTACATAGCTGCCCACCGGTTCGCTTATCTATAGACCAACCTGAAGAGGATCAAGTGGTTGGAAGACTTGAAAGTCGTGAAGCTGTTCATTTTTGTGGAAGCTCACGTAAATTCGACTTTGCATATTCAAGGTCGGAGGGTTGAATTGAACTCATATGTATATGAGGAAGTAACCCATGTAATCCCAGCCGACGAGATTAAGGTGTTGGGCCGCCATGAGAAGTATGGATTTCAGCGAAAAGGATATCCTGAACTTCCAATGAATTATCGATTCCTAAAGATCCATGACCCAAAACCCTACTATTACACAGTTCTTGTAGACAAATGCAATACAACGTTGTTCTCCCCAAACTGAATGTAATGATTGGATTATCATCACACGAGATGTTATATAAGGCTACGCCCATGTAAATATAAATAAGGACTTCATTTATCAATATCCGACTGTGCATCAGAGTTGTTAAAAAAGTTAAGTAGCTTCATGATTTACGAGATAGCTGATCTAAAGATAAGCTAACGTCAATTATCATGTAATAACGTTAAGAAAACTTTTATCCAGGCACAACCCCAGGTACAGGTTCCAAATTCGCCCCCTACATCAAGTACTGCTATGATCCAGGAGAAGAAGTTCCTCCTCAAGCAGATAAAGCCACCCGAGTTTGATGGGAGAGGTAGATTCGTCCAGTCTGATGCTGAAATTTGGATTGAATCTATGGAGGATTACTTTGAAGCAGCTGGTACTGCGCCTACCAATCAGGCCATGCTCGCCAAATTAAAACTCACCGGCGAAGCTAGACTATGGTGGAAACAATGGTGCAAGGATCAAGGGACTTCAGAGGGGTCCGTCACCTGGGAGAAGTTAAAGAAAGCCGTGCAGGGGAGATATTTGCCACCTGCATATCGTACACAAAAAATGAATGAATTCTACGAGCTAAAACAGCTAGGACTCACCCTTGACGCATACTACTCTAAATTTGTCTCACTCTTAAAGTATGCGCCACAGATGGACATGACGCAGCAGGTGTCCAAATTTTGCGCAGGCTTAAATCCACCCGTAAATACCCGTCTCGAATCTATGCATTCGTCAGATCTTCAGGATGCACTCATTCGAGCGGCACCTATAATTCAGGAAGTGCAAGCTAGACCAAGGGGTAACAAAAATTGGTCCTATAGCGACCCGAACAGAGGAACATTCAGACCCCAAGTGAAGAGAGTCCAAGGTCACAATCAGGGACAAAGGAAGAAAGCAAGGACAAATAACGTCAACAACTTTGTTCCTACTCAAAGTAATGGCCGAAACCTCCGATGTTTCCACTGCAACGAACTCGGTCACTTCAAAAGGCAATGTCCCAAGCTCAGCGAGGGACATCGTCAAGGTGTAGGCCGCGGTCAAGGAGCCGCCACCCATGGAAGAGGAAGAACTGCCTGCATTACCAATAGGCAAAGATGCGAAGCAGAAGAAGAGGAAGATCCGACTATGGAGGCAGAATTTGAAAGAGCGACAGTCCATGCCGCTTTACACAAGAAGGGGCCGAATCGTCAGTTCTCGGTGATTCAAACACCGTCGGACTATCAAGGTAAAGGTTTCAAAACCTTGATTGATTGTGGCAGTACACATTCCTTTATCTCACCAGCATGTGCAAAAAGATTAGGAATAGCCACAGTAGAAGCACCTACCTTACTTGTGGAATTGGCAAACGGTCGTGAGGTAACTTGTAACAAGCAAACTGCTAAGGAAGAATTCTTTCTGGGAGGAAAGAAAACTTCAGTCAAATTCAGAGTCATGAATTTAGGTATCCATGAGTGTCTACTCGGGATGGATTGGCTTAAGCCTAATGACGCCCACATCCACTGTGGAAAGGGTCAAGTTTCCTTTCGAAACTCTGAAAGGGAGTTTGTTACAACTCAAGGTGAGGCAGGAGTGCCAAGAATCCAGTTAGCCAAAGTATCGCGGATCATAAAAGGAGTTAGAAAAGGATTACCTGTTTACCTGATCAAACTCAACAAGTTAGATCAAAAGCAAGAGTCTCATGAAGGACCCTCTTGGCTAAAGGAATACGCTGACGTATTCCCTGAGGAATTGACTGAACTTCCGCCTCCAAGAGAAGTTGATCATGAAATAAGGCTAGTGCCTGGAGCTGCGCCAATTGCAAAGAGACCTTATAGGATGTCCATACCGGAAGCTATTGAGTTGAAGGAACAACTCAAGCAACTGTTAGATCAGGGTTACATCCGGCCTAGCAACTCACCATGGGGAGCTCCAGTACTATTCCAGAAAAAGAAAGATGGGACACTTCGACTATGTATTGATTACCGTGGTTTGAATCAATCAACAGTCAAGAACAAGTATCCTATTCCTAGAATAGATGAACTTCTGGATCGCCTTCAAGGTGCAAAGATCTTCTCCAAAATTGATCTCAGATCAGGTTACTATCAAATAAGGATCAAGGAAGAAGATATTCCAAAAACGGCCTTCAATACAAGATATGGGCACTTTGAGTTCTTGGTTATGTCATTCGGGCTTACAAATGCACCTGCCACCTTCAATAGATTAATGCAGTATATTTTTAGACCATATCTTGATGATTTCGTGCTTGTCTTCTTCGATGACACTTTAGTCTATTCTAAACAGGAAGAAGATCATGAACCTCAACTACGGATTGTTCTTGAGACAATGAGGACTCATAAGCTGTATGCAAAAATGAAGAAGTGTGCATTCTTCAAGCGTCAGATTGAATATCTAGGATTCATAGTATCATCAGAAGGAATATCAGTAGACCCAGCCAAAGTCAGGGATGTGCTTGAATGGCCAATACCAATATCCATTAAAGAAATACGTAGCTTTCTTGGCTTGACAGGATGGTATAGGGTCTTTATAAAAAACTATGCTTTGATTGCAGCACCTCTTACAGACTTACTAAAGAAGCAGACTTCTATTACATGGTCAACTCCCGAACAAAATAGCTTCGACCAATTGAAGCAATGTTTGGTATCAGCACCTATTCTAAAACTTCCTGACCTCAATAAGGAGTTCGAGGTAGTAACTGATGCCAGCATTCTTGCCTTGGGGTGTGTACTTATGTAGGAAGGTCATCCAGTAGCATACTCTTCAAGGAAATTGAAGAGTCATGAAAAGAATTATGCCACGCATGATCTGGAATTATTAGCTGTCATCCATGCTTTAAAGCTTTGGAGACACTACC
Organism: Lygodium microphyllum; assembly: GCF_053477565.2. NCBI lineage: Eukaryota > Viridiplantae > Streptophyta > Polypodiopsida > Schizaeales > Lygodiaceae > Lygodium > Lygodium microphyllum. The sequence goes on from NC_141157.1 coordinate 117,728,905, forward strand.
TGTTGGGTAACAAGTTTACTCTAGTAACCGATCATAAGAGTCTCAAATGGATTTTTACCCAGAACGAGCTCAACATGAGGCAACGGCGGTGGATTGAAGTATTGGAGGAGTATGATTTTGAAATCAAGTACCGACCAGGGAAAGAGAATGTAGTTGCCGATGCACTCAGTCGCAAGGCATTCCTAAATTCCCTAATCTTGCAGAATCCATCAACGGCCAGATCTCTGGCTACAAAGGTATCTATGCCAAGCAACCCTATACTCGAACTAGCTAGAGAGGAAGCATGCCATGATTTGGCCTACCAAACAATGATAAAAGAAATATCTACCAAGGATCAGAATCTGAAGTTACAGGCCAAGTATCAGGAATTTTCCATTGATAATGGACTTGTCTACTACAGAACAAGGCTGTGTATACCAACAAGCTAGTCACTTAAGCATAAGATATTATGGGAAGCTCATGATTCCCCTTTCGCAGGACATCCTGGCTATGCAAAAACTCTTAATGTAGTTAGGAAGAGCTACCATTGGGAGAGGCTCAAAGGTGACGTTCTCAAATATGTCACTGAATGTTTGTCTTGCCAACGTATCAAGGCTGAACATGTCATGATGCCAGGAAAATTGCAACCACTTGACATTCCCCAAATGAAATGGGAATTCATCAGTATGGATTTTGTTGTGGGCTTACCCCAAGTCCAAGGAGGATACAATTCCATTATGGTTGTAGTTGACATGCTTACTAAGGTTGCACACCTGATTCCAGTAAAGACAAACTATAAAGCCTCCGACATTGCAAGATTGTTTATCAATGAGATATTCAAGCTACATGGGTTACCTAGAAGAATCATTAGCGATCGAGATTCTCTCTTCACTTCACACTTCTGGAGAGCTATCTTTGAAGCTATTGGGACTCAACTCTGTTTTAGCACCGCCTACCATCCCCAAACGGATGGACAAACAGAGCGAGTGAATAAAATCATTGAGGATATGCTTAGGGCATACTGCTGTCAAGAGCCGAAGAGGTGGATTCAATACTTGCCGTTAGTAGAATTTTCCTACAATGCTTCTTACCAGCAGAGCATTCAAATGACCCCTTTCCAGGCATTGTATGGTCATGATTGTCGAAGTCCCCTAAACTTTTCTGATCCAACCCTAAGAGTTGAAGCTTCAAGACAAATGTTGGAGGACATGGATGACCAAATAAGGTCAATAAGACAAGACATACAAGCAGCCAAGGATAGACAAAAGGCATATGCAGATTTGAAACGTCAAGAGAGGGTCTTCGGAGAAGGAGACATGGTCTTCATTCGTGTACGCCCTAAAAGGAGTTCTCTATCTCTATCTCTAGGAGAATGCAAGAAGCTAAGTCCAAGGTATTGTGGGCCGTATAAAATCCTCAAATGCCTGGGACCCAATGCTTATAAATTGCAACTTCCTGATAACCTAAAAGTTCACAATGTATTCCATATTAGTCTCTTAAAAAAATATGTACCCAACCCTAATCATGTACTTGATGACCAACAAATTGTAATGCCTAGTCAAGGAGTCCTTGAACTAAGACCGGATAAGATTTTAGATGTTAGGGAGAGACAGTTAAGATCTAGAACCTTGAAAGAATGCCTCGTCCAGTGGAAAGATTATCCCGAAGAGGATGCTACCTGGATAGATGAAAGCTCTCTCAACCATCAATATCCCTAGTTTATCTCGAGATGAGGACATCTCGATTCTTCTAAGGGGGAGAGAATGTAATATTTCCACTCATGAATATTGACTTCCCGCACACTGCGTAAACCTCGTGCAAAGGTTATCTTTCATATTGGAATTGCCACAGTATAATCTGTGACCTGCACGCGAGAAATCGAGACCTCCGCATTGGCAAAGCAAGCCCGAGGGTTCAAATCCACAAATCACACATAAACACCCTCTTGGGAGGGGCAAAATGGATATTATTAAAGCAAATTTTTTTATATATTTATCCCTTTCCCCCAGCCGATGCACGGCTGGAGGAGAGGGAGTGTGGGGGGATGGGCTTGGTGGAGGTGGGGCTGCATGAGGAGGGGGGAAGCCATGCAGTGGCCATGTGGTGGAGCTCTTCTCTTCCCCCCCCTTGTCCTATAAATACACCCTCTAAGGTGTGAAGGGAGGATGGGGGACAAACGGCTGCTGCCATCGCCGTGCTGGGAAGGAGGAAAAGAAGGCTGCATGGAGAGAGAGAGGGAAGCTGCTGTCAATGCCGTGGCCTGGAGTGAGAAGGCTGGAGGAAGCTGAGGTCGATGCCGTGCTGCTCAAAGGGCTGTCGTGACACGGATAGGGAGAGAAGAGGAGGACCGTGATCTGCCGCCCCTACCATGGAGATCGCCGCCCAGGCTAGACGGCCAGCATCCCCACTTGGGCCGCCATAGGCCGTCAGGCCGCCGCCAATTCCCTGACAAAGTCAACCCCCCCCATTCGACGACATCCTTCCTTTCTTAATTTCCCTCAATCATTTCCTTTGGCTCCACGTGGTCTTCTGGGAAGGCAGAACCTTCCTAGAAGCTTTGGAAAGCTTCTAAAGACAAGGCTTAAGGCCTTATACACACAGTGGGCCCACCCGGGTGTTAAAAAAAAGAAACCTCCTTATAAAGCCTCCATTTTTGCAGCTCCATCCATAAAAGCCCCATTTCCGCAAACAAAGCTCAAATCCCATAAGCCCAAATCCCTTAAGCCCAATTCTCACAAGCCCTGGCCTTTTAAAGATCTGAAGTTCGGTGAAGGTATCTCTTGTGTACGAAGGAGAAGGGCAAGATCTTGAGGCTGCTTACCAAGGCTGAGGAGATTCACGGATCACGTAGGGGCAAAGGCTAACCGGAAGTCCATAATTGTGTAAGGGCAAAGGCAAACCGGATGTCCGTAATCACGCCTACGATGGCCCCCAAGAAGTCGCAAGGCGCGCCTGCGGGAGGTTCTTCTCCTAGCATTCACGTGGACATCTCCCCGAGCCCACAAACCCAGGTTTTTACTATTGTGATTCCATACAAAAGTAATGCATTAAGCATGATAACTTCATGGATTAGGAAGCACCCGTGCATGTTCAAATTCACCTTGCCTAGTTAAAGGCAATTGGGAAAATTGGTATTTTCAATGCAATAAACGCAAATTGTCTATCCATCTTACGACCTTAATAGTATGTTGCCTTGTCGTGCTTTTCAAAGCGACAAGCCTAGAACACCTGTTGCCTATCATTATAAGGTTGGAATTGTTAAAGTGCACCGTTGACTAGACATGGAAAGATTAAGCGTATGTTGCATTTTTAGGCAACATCTTCCTTGTAATGATTCATGAGGAAAAGTTAACACCCATAAGATGTTATCCGAAAAGAAATAGAAGAGCACGAAATTGATCTTATGGACTTGCAAGTGGCATGTAAAATGGATTAAGTTAACACTAGCTTTAGTTTTGTATGAACTTCATTAACTTCATTGTAGCTAGGAGAAAGTTGCATGTTGCATAGTCGTCATGCAAAAATTTCATTCATCAGGAGCTGTATTTAGGAAAGGTTGCATGGTTTATCAAAGCATGAGATTCTAAAGTGTAGATAACAAGGTTGTAGGCATGATTATTTGATGTAAGTCCTAGTAGGTCCTAGGAAAGTTAATATCCAGATTATCATGCATTTTTACTTTACCAAGGAAAGATAGAGTTATTGTGAACTATGTGATGCGTAGAAGCAATGAATCGCATGTTTACATGTATTGTGGTAGTTGCAACTATTTTTCTCCTTTAGATCTAGTTTATTATCTCTAGGAAAGGTTCATCCTTGTCGCAAGACAAGTATATTGAATTGTCTAAATCACCTAACCCACAAGGGATTCATATAGGCATGATTCAGTCGATATGATAAATATCCCAAGTGCTAACTAGGGTTTAGCGCGTTAAGGATTCGACCTAGTTTTGCACTTGTTGCCAAGTCAAAACCCTCAAACCCAAAGATCATACCCACATTCACGAAATGTTGAGTCAATTGGATGGGCTTGCAAGAAACGATCTAGGGTTTCTACCCTAAGGATCACTCGTTCAAATGATGAAACTCGAATTGAGTTGGAACCCCTAGGACCAAACGTTGTCGGTCTAGTGTAATTAGGAATGGGTTGGGTAAAAAGACACCCTAAACCCTGCTTCTCGTCTGAAGATAATTCCGATACCAGAAAACGCTGTTCAATGGTGAAATGATCCCATGGAATAGATGCGACACTTGTGCAATAAGTTGCAACGTTGCATAGACTTGTTGTTTGTTCACAAGAGAGTTTTGCCATTTCTTGAAATAAGGTTGGTAAGTTCTTGCGCAAGTTAACTTGCAAGAGAATGAGTAGTCATCCTGTTACATCACCTGTCTTGGGGAAAAATTGCCAAGTAAAGGGAAGTTAGGTATTTGCTTGGAAGCAAATGATCAATCAATAAATTAAAGCGACATGGTCGCCAGGATTTACTGTTAATAAAACCTAAGGTATTGGTTAAGTTGGGTTAACAGGGTATGGCCCTAACCCAAGGACAAAAGGGTGAACAAATAAACCCTTGGGGATCTTGCCAAGTCGCAATTAATCCCGGATCGAATGCTGGATGCATTCGGAAAGAAGGATTCACTCCTTGACAGTTGGCCAAATAAACGACCACTGGAATTGATTGTGCTTGTAACAGTTTAGAAAGCACTGTTTGCATTGTTTGCTCAAAGAACTAAAGGATGAAATGATATCTAATGCTTCAAGTTGAAGGCCTGAAGGGAGAGGCAGCTTCAGTTACCCTCGACTGCCTGCCTGACCCTAACCAAGGGGGTTGTTGACCGCGCCGGGAACGTGGACCGAACCCGCCGCGAGAGGTCTTTCCGTTGAGCTCTACTTGGAGCAGGAGGACGCTTGGGTGCCAGGGGGGGCTCTGGCTGTAAATCCCTCGCCTTCCGGGTCCTGCACAAGAGGCTAACGTGACTCGGGATTGGATCTCGAGGCCCGCATACTAGTCTACGGGCAGAAGCTTGGAATAGTGATCCCTAGCGGATTACTGGATAGTCTTTCTGGCAGATTATGGACAAGCTTACGGGCGGAACTCCTTGTATTTCAAAGATAAAATGATGAAATGATAATAAAGAATTTGGCTGATATTGTTTTTCTATGTCATGTGATAAGATTACGTGAAGGAACCAGTGCTTAACAGGAGTAATTAAAGAAGCTGATTGCTATATGTCAAATTAATGTGTTAGATAATTACATAACTAAAACAAACTGAGGAAAGTGCGGAGGATGGGCCATGGGTCCGTCCTACGGTTGGGTGGTCCCGGTTAGCCGGGAACTTTTCTCAAAAATCTCGAAGAACAGCGGGATGATCATCATTATCAAAACGAATAATGAGAGCGATGACCTAGAGTTACGTCTTACCCGATTTACGGAATGGGACTATGCCTATTGGTAGAGAGGTTGAGTTTTGCATCCCTCTCATTTCCCATTCTTCTTTAAACCAAGTGCAGTGTGAATCCGCTTCGGATCTGGCGTTTCTCCAAGAGGCTGAGATAATGCCACACATATATATTAAATGCATGAAATACCATAAAAGCATAAAAATCATGCATTAAAAAATAAACACACAATTTCATAGGATACATTTTCCAAGGCTTGATCAATTGGAATATCATCCATAGTCGAGATGTATACATCTAACTTCTAAGAGTTAGCAATAGGAGTATATACTTCACACTACCATCAAAAGGTATATATATGGGTATGGAAGAAGTGGAACTAACAAGATATCCATAAAATCAAACATATAAGTCATATTATGCTATTGGTGATACTATTATATTTGAAATCACATCTTCGGATATAGGTTCAATGTTATCCAAACTTTTTACTCCAAGAAAGGCTATGTACTCTTTTATATGCTAGAAAATTAATGGATTCACCAACTAAAATTCTTTGTTTCAAATATTATGAAAGTTAATGAGAAACAAATTGACTAACTTACCTTGCTTATAAGGCCCTTTCTCCTCCAAAACTTCCTCTCATCTTGCCTTGTACTTTTCCACCAGTCTCATAAATATCATGATCTCTTCACAAGTACTCACATCCATGAAACTTCAATGGTAAAATTTCACGGTGATTTTGAGAGATTGTTACTTCAATATGTTCTTTCTTAGCCTTTTTGTAGAGTAGATAAGTTGACTTTGAGGAGTCAAACCATCTTCATACCCATCTATAATTTTCAAGCATGATTGCATGTTAGCTTTTAAAGCATTCAACCAAGAGTTTTTTCTAATAAAATCCACCATTTTCTCTCTTTTTCAAGGTGGGTGGTCGAAAGATTTCATCATATGACAATAGGCGGTTCATACTTGATGAAACTTAAGATATTAAAAATCTCTAATTAGATAGTTTTTTATGATAATTGATCATTATCTACAAAAATAAGGTAACTATTTCTATACTCCAGGAAACATAAAGACAAATGACCTCCTTATCTTCCTTTCGTTGTTGGAGCATTTGGGGTGGAAAGTCTACCACGAGGGTAAGAGATAGTAGGGTGAAAGGAGATTCAGGGAGAGAAGTATACGGAAGAGAAGGGGTTTAAATAAATAGAAGATGTAGAAGAATACTCATGGAGGTGAAGCCTGTCAATTTATTTTTGCATCTTGAGAAGATAAATCTCTTGTAGACCAAAACCATGCATAAAACAATAGCTTTCTCTCTATTGCTCAGATCACTAATCTCATGCTTCCATTGGCTCCAAAAGAGGGGTAAAATACCAAGACACTTGATCAAAATTCTCCCAAATCACTGCTTATTCTTCTCCTAGTTCGAAGTGTTGTTTGCTGCTTGCAAACTGCGATCGCGCATCGCGTGATTTTTCCAATCCTTCTTCTTGCATGAAATCCCCCATAAATGGCTAAAAGCCACTTGATTTCTTTTACATGTCACCCTATTCTAAAAATTTTCTACAATTTTTACATATTTATTAAATATAAAAAATATGCTAAATTTTTCCAAAGTTCTAGTATTTTTGAACCATCCACACTACGGACACTAACACTAATGACTAATATGGGATTGACCTTAAAGGGTGCATCATCTTATATATGTAGGTTAGAGGCCTCCACTTGACACCCACTCACAAATCCAAAGTATCTAGTCAAGTGTGCTATCTCCTCTTCCATTTCCATTAACAAATCCATTAGTACTTTGGATTGTCTTCAAGTCTAATGTAATGAGGCTTCTTGCTATATACCAATAATTGCCATTCTTGATGGTTCGGTCAAAAATCATATGAGAAATGATCTCTTCTTATCAAGCTGCCAAGGTTTCCATTGATCACATGTAAATGGGCCAAATAGGTGATATGAACCAAACATGTGAGTTTTGCAGTACTATATGAGGATAAATTACATGACAGTTTGGGATACTCAACATTGGATCGATGGTTAGGCAAGGACGGATTCCTCACATTGATTGTCTATTTCACTCAATGCTTTGTCCCCCTTTAAGGAGGATACATTTGTTGTTAACAAAAATCCTAAATTGTTATATCATCTCTCTTAAAATGAAATCAAATGTTGGGAGTACAAGGAACTAATATGGTGCCTTTACTTAAGGAGAAACTCCACTATGTGGTGATTTTAAGAAAAAGGAAAATGCTTAGTCGGGATTGTATCTCTCAGTTGAGGTGTATGAGACCATCTATGATGTTAATTGATAGAGACTTATGTGCCTTTACCAATGCTTATGTAATAAGAGCCGAGATCCCTAGCATTGCTAAAAGAAAAGAAGAATTAAGTTGCTCCCTAATTGTTGGATCCAAGATAAACCAAGCATATGAAGGCCCCTTACATTTTAAATGTAATATATAAAATCATTGCAAAGGTGAAAGCATGAAGAGTAAAGTTAAAACTACCAAAGGTGCTACATAAGTCTCAATATGGATTCCTCTTTGGAAGGGAAATACATGACACAATCCTCAATTTAATTGTTGCCATTTAATATGCAATATAAAGTGAGGAAAATTTGATGATTATCAACATATAAGATTTAAACAAGGGCCATAATAGGGTTTGGCGGGATTTTTTCACTATAGTCCTGGCTAGACTACGAATGGGGATATAATTTTATTATATTATAGTGAATGTACTCTTCCGCAATAGCTTTATGAATGGAGTTCTTCTTCTTATCCCATTACTCTTCAAACTCAACTCAAATCTTATCTGATATTTAACTTTCTTGACCCACATTAAGCCTAGAGGTAACTCATAAGAATTTGTATCATAGAGCTTCAGTAAAGTTTCCACTAAATCGGGATAGGGTATGTTATACTTTTGAGGGGATTTCTGGATCTCATAGATCATTGTTATCCTATGATTAGTTTGCCTCTTCTACACCATGAAGCAAGTAAGTTGATATAGGCTTTTAAAAAAAGCAATATATGGGGCATCTACATCTCTTACTATATATTATTGGCTAATACTAACCTTGAAATTTCTTATAGCTTGGTACCTAATCTCCGAATTTTATTAATAGTGCCTAGTTGAAATTTATGTATATCAGGATTTTCCTTGCTCCTAAAGAAATTGATGTTTGTGCTAATGATCAAACATATTAAGCACCTTGATCTATATGTTCTAAAGCTATGGGAATCTCTCATACTCGCTTGATTGAGATTGATTTTCTTCTTGATATGATTTTTCTATTCTAGCCAATATACTGACTTTTTGCCTTTGTGAATAACGGGTTTGGACTCAAATTGTGTCAAGCTATCATGTCATTCAAAGCTGGGAGTTGGTCACAACTTATGCAAAGGAAATGACATTGATTTTCAAAGATAGCATTTGCAAGAGAGTCAATATGTCAACATGAAATGGATGTGCAATAGCAAAAAAAGATTGAAATATTGACCTTTGATGCATGACAAATGACTAGCCATACCATAACATAATGACAATCACCAACCATTCTTGTCTTCTTCCCATCACCCCATCTCCACTTCCTTGCCATAATATATTCTCACCAATAGAATCACTATTCTTCTCCAAGTGATTGAAATATCAATATTGATTGTATGAGATAGGTTATCCCTAGCAACAAGTCCCTAGGGAAGCTAGTTGATGAACTAATGAGCTCTACTATTTGCATGAATTAAGAATGCTAGTGCATAGTTTCACCCTTATTAGGAATATCCACCTCAAGAAACCAATTTTCTAGTCCTAACCGAAATGTCACAAGATGCTCTCAAGCCACCCATATTTAGCCAAGAATTTCTCTACACACTACAAGAATGAGCAACTTATCATGTTATATCTTTTTTATTGGGATAAGGCATAAACAAGCAAACATCCACAAGGGGATGCACCTCCCCTCCAAGCGAGTGAGCAAGAACCATGTTGTCATGGATTCTATGTGAAGATAGCTTAGCTCAGAAGACCAATCAACATCAAACTTTAATTGTACTAGGACTCTCCTCCTCAATAACAAAGCTAGTGAGTGCAAGTGGGCAAAAGGCCCACTCATGATCACACCATGTGCATACTACCAACATTAGGTCCAAGTGCCGATCAAAGTGATGCACCTACCAACATGTCAGCCCACAACCTCATAAGTATGATCATAAGTATCATGAGTGCCCTCTAGGGTTGGGAATATTGGTTAGATGTTAGGAAAGATGGAAAATATATTAAACACATTTTGTGCATTGTCTTTGAGCGTTCGAGGGAATTCAATAGTGGTAGATAAGATACTTTCACCTTCCTTGATGTTTTTAATATTAGTAACTCCATTATCTAAGGTGCAATGAAAAAAAGATGAGAAGTTACTGCAAAGGATTTTGTGGAGCTTTGGACCAAGTAATAGGTAGAATTGAATTTCTAGAAAGTGATAACCACAATAAGGAATTGTGGAGGATTAAGGTTGTAGCGGAGAAATCAAGTCAAAGGCCAAAAGTTTGATCTTCAAATTGCTTTATAAGCTTAGTGAGGAAGACCATAGGCTATCATCACTAAACACATGTGAGAGAAGGAAAAGATATATGTGAAAAATGGACATCACTTAACCATAAGGAAAAGTTACATGGGGATAAGTGGACAAAACTTATATGGGTGAAAATGGACAATGGTTACTAATGAGGATAGTGCTTGCCAATGGGAAAATCTAGCTCCCAATATCTATTACGAGAAGTGCTCATTGACCAATGGAGATAAGTTGTGTCCAAGGCTCAACAAAAATTTGGAAACGAGAGTGTTATGACAAGGAAAGTGTTTCTACAAAGTGTCTCGATGTTTCCCTAGCCTTATGCTGTGAACATCCCCCCATCACCTAGGACCTCAAAATGGCAATAAGGGAACAATGAAATGGTTGGACATCTAGAACATTGACATATAGGGAGTGCTTGAGTTGGAGTAAATAACATGTAATTTGTAGTTGGATAAAGAAGAGAAAGAGTGCTTGATTGCACTCCTCTAAATGAAGAAGGCAAACTAGTTGCTAGGCACAAAGGTTGTTCTAGAAGATATGTGGTGCTCTATCATCAATATAAAGGGAAAATCAACATGAAAAACAGGAAAGAAATAGGACTTATAGAAGAGAAGGGACATGTGGCTGCCCATGTAAAAGAAGCATGGAAGACATGTTACCCTTACACCACTGCGGTTGACACCTCGAGAAGCAAACTACTAAGAACTTGAAGTGACACCAAGTGTTGAACTTAATGCTATGGAAAATGGGTGCTAAAAAGATACCTACTAAGGTTATGATTTCCAAATTCATGAAAATCAATGATTGATGACTCCTCTATATTGTACATGGTGAAATAGTCATCCATCGCTTTTGGCACTATGTGGGGGCATGGAGATTGGGGGAAAGAGAAAGAGAATGGACCCATCTTGTTGGGTTAAATAATACCATTATGATGCACATAGCTTTGTTTGGTTGATAAAGGATCCCTAGATGAGGGGTCCTTAAAGCTTTGGAAACTAGTAAGGGCCATTATTCTAAAAATCGTTCAGACCATTAGGAACAAGAATTTCGTAAAGAAGGAAACTAAATTTCCAATAGATATTATGTTTAAAAATATAAAACAATGCTCTGGTTCTACTTAGGGCACTTAGAAAAAATGACCAAGTCTTCAAGGTTGCCTTTAAGCACCTATCTAAGAGTTGAAGCATTTTGGCTTAGCTAGGTCACCAAGTTTTATGATTGTAAATATTCAATATAAATTCTATTTCATACTAAAAATATCAAATTATATGAATCTATCTTAGTCTAAAATCTTTTAACTCACGATAATTAAGGAAGGTAAGGAGTCTTTTACACTAACTCTCATTAAGAACTAAAGTAGAGAATTTACTCAATCAAAACATTTTGTATGATACAAAAAAGGAACCAAATTCAATTGAGTAATAGCAATAAAATAACTTGCAACTAATTCTCATTCGAAGCTCTCTAATAATTCAATTTCATTGAGTCCATATTAGAGACAACAAATTGTTCCCTCCTACTAATCAAACTATCATGTCTACTAATGTTTATATGTATTGAGCTAGTCAAATGCTAGCTAATAGTTAGTTATTAGTTAGTCATATGTTACCTTCACATGACTTGTTGCACCATTAAAATAAACTTTTGAAGGAGTTAAGAGAAGAATATATTCTCAAATTAACAAAGAAAAAAGAAGAAGCATTGTTACACTAGATGGGTATGAAATGAACCAAATAGAGCTATGTTTAGCATAGGATTGAGCAACTAGCTTGAGGCCACCCATTTGTATAATATGGGGACCATTTCCAATTATTTTTATAATATTTAATGTAAGAAAAACAAGTCCACAATTGCATCTACATATGACTTTTAACTAGTAGTAGAGAGGGCATTTGTGTGTGTGTATGCATGTATATGTGTGTATATGTGTGTTCATGGGATAGATGGTTGTTTGACACCTCAATATGCATGTATATGTTGGTTGTTTGACACCTCAATATGGTCAATTCCAACTTTAACAAATTTATAATTTTTCTCATAAGCTAGATATTAAATACCTAGAGAAATTCTTGAATATTGTATAATCTCCTATATATAGAGTTTTGAGAATGTAGGCAATTCTTCATACGTACATATAATTCCCTACTATTAGAAGTGGATAATGACATTCTTACATTCTCTTATGTAGGGAATTTTGAGAGAACATAGGAATTCACTACAATGATTTATGACTCCCTACAATTAGAAGTAGAAAATCAGATTATCCTATTCTCTTATATAGGGAATTTTGAAAGAATGTAGGAAATTCTCTCTTTTGATGTGTAATTTCCGACTAGTAGATGTGGGGAATTCGATTCCCTAGTTATATGTAGGAAATACATGGATACATATATAAGAAATATCAATGAATTTCCTACATTTCATAAAATTTACTTTGTAGGGAATAATTAAAAGATCCTTGTGATATTGAGCCTACATAGTTGCCAGTCCAAGAAACAAGACAACCATTGATAAAGAAACAATTTTCACTTGTATAATGCATAGATAAGCTAGCTTTCCCAAACTGCATTTGTATAACTCAAAAAATGAAGTGCATGCATAGAAGTATAATTTTTTTGGGGCGGATAAACCAACCCAAAATAGTTCGTTTCAAATACTTCAAAAATTATCTAGCTACGATCCAATGTTTAAGGCATGGAGAACAAAGATGTCATCTAAGAAAATTTGCAGCAAAAAGAATGTCAAGGCAATAATTTAGGCAAAAAAATTGAAGGCATCCAACAAGATTAGCATAAGGTTGATGTAATGCTAATTGTTCATCACTCTACAAAATGTGAGATTTTTTAGCAAAGCTCACAAGATGGGTACTAACATGATGTGCAGAACCCAAACCAAACTTCTGAATAATATCTGCAATGAACTTTGTTTGACATAGTAATAAAACATCCTTTTCTCTAAGTGTTGAATCTGAATACCAAGACATGAGTTTATGTCTCCAAGATCCACCATGTCAAATGCAAAATATAAAACCTTCTTTATTTAGTGAGGGACTTTTAGGTTGTTAGAAACAAGTATGGTATCATCCACATATAGAGCAAGAAAAATAAAACTATCATTGTAGCGCTTGACATATAAGTTAGGATCTAAAGAACAAGAGATAAAAACTTGTTTTGTAAGAAAGAGATCAACCTTTTGATACCAAGCTCATGAAGAATTTTTGAGACTATAGAGTGTACAATGAAGTCTACAAAACGAAATATTTTCCTTATGTTTCACTACAAATCCATCGGGTTCCTCCATGTATATCTCTTCCTTTAATTTTCCATTGAAAAAAGGAGTTCTCACATCCATTTAGTGAACCTCCAAATCAAACTCAATGGCAAAAACTAACAAGACGTGAATACTAGTAATACAAACAACAGGTGAGAAAGTTCTTGACTCTTGCAATTTGTGAAAAACCTTTTGTAACTAGCCTTGCTTTGAATTTGACAAATGTTCCATTTTCTTTTGTTTTAGTCTTATAAACCCACTTGCATTTAATAGTAATACATCTAGGTGGCAACTTAGTTAGCCCATGTACCTTTAGAGAGAAGAGATTCCTACTCAACTTCCATAGCCTCTTGGCATTGTTCCTTTTGGGGGGATGGCATGGCATAATTATAAGAGATAGGGTCTTCACAAATATTGAGAGCATTCTCAAGAATATTAGTATCATAAACGTGACAAGTACCATGCACTACAAGGATTTAAACGTATAGCGACGGCACGTAGCGACGTAGGTAGTTGCGTCGACGCTCCATAGGAAAAAAAAACAGGCCGAAACCCGAGTGCAGGTTCATTTCGTGCATTTTCGTCGATTGTTTCGAGAGGGAGAGTGAGAGAGAGAGCGATCGTCGCGTGAGAGAGGGAGAGGAAGAAGGCTTGCCGTTGCCGCCGCCGCCGCCGTTCGCGAAGGAGAGGAGGAGCCTTCATCATGAAGAGGAAGAGGAGCCGCCAAACCCTCGCCATATCTCATCAGTAGGTCCATATTCTCTCCTTCTTTTGCTTGTTTAGGGTTTAATTCTCTCCTTCTTTTGCTTGTTTAGGAGAGGAAATGAAAGAGAAAGAGAGGGAGAGGGAGGGAGAAAAAAAAAGAGAAAGAGAGAGGGAGAGAAAGAGAAAGAGAAAGAGAAAGAGAAAGAGAAAGAGAGGGAGAGGGAGAGGGATGGGGAGGAAATGAGAGAGGGAGAGGGAGGGAGAGTGCATTCTCTCTCTCCCTCTCCCTTTTGCTTTTATAATTTGTGTATATATATTGAGAGAGGGAGATGGAGGAAATGGAAGGGGGAGGGGGATGAAATGAGAGAACGAAAGAGAGCGAGAGGGAGGGAGAGAAAGAGAAAGAGAAAGAGGAGAGGGATGGGGAAGAAATGAGAGAGGGAGAGGGAGGGAGAGTGCATTCTCTCTCTCCCTCTCCCTTTTCCTTTTATAATTTGTGTATATATATTGAGAGAGGGAGAGGAAATGAGAGAGAAAAAGAGGGAGAGGGAGGAAATGGGGGAGAGAGGGAGAGAGGGAGAGGGGGAGGGAGGAAATGGAAGAGGGAGGGGGATGAAATGGAAGAACGAGAGAGAGGGAGAGTGTATTCTCTCTCTTATTTATTTAATTTGTGTATAATTTGTATATAATGAGAGAGGGAGAAGAAATGAGGGAGAGGGAGAGGGAGAAAGAGAGTGAAATTAAAGAGAGGGAGAGGGAGGAAATGGGAGAGGGAGGGGGAGGAAATGAGAGAGAGAAAGAGAGGAAGAGAGAGAGGGAGAGCGTATTCTCTCTCTTTTTTATTTGTTTTTTGTATAATTTGTATGTAATGAGAGAGGGAGAAGAAATGAGGGAGAGAGAGAGGGAAATTAAAGAGAGGGAGAGGGAGGGGGAGAGGAAATGAGAGAGGGAAGGGGAGGAAGAGAGAGAAAATGAGAGAGGGAGAGGGAGACGGAGAGGGAGAGGGAGAGGGAGAGGGGAAAGAGAGGAAAACATAATAGAAAAATGAGAGAGGGAGAGGGAGGGAGAAGAAATGAGACAAGGAGAGGGAGAGGGGGAGAGAGGAAAACATAATAGAAAAATGAGAGAGGGAGAGGGAGGGAGAAGAAATGAGACAAGGAGAGGAAGAGAGCAAAAGGAAATGAGAGAGGGAGAGGAGAGAGAAAAAAGAAAGAATGAGAGGAGAGAGAAAAAGAGATAAGATGTTAAACATAATAGGCAAATAGAGCAAGAGAGGATGTGGGTGAGGGTGAGGGCGAGGGAGGGAGAGGAAATGAGAGAGGGAGAGGTAGAGAGAAATCGAAATGAGAGAGGGAGAGGAGAGAGAAAAAAATGAGAGAGAGAGAAAAACCATTAAACCTAATAGGGAAAGAGAGAAAGAGAGGGTGAGGGCGAGGGAGGGAGAGGAAATGAGAGAGAGAGGAGAGAGAAAAAGGAAATGAGAGAGGGAGAGGAGAGAGAAAAAGGAATGAGAGAGAGAGGAGAGAGAAAAAGAAATGAGAGAGGGCAAGGGAGGGAGAGGAATGAGAGAGAGATGAGAGAGAAAAAGAGAGAGGCAGAGAGAGGAATGAGAGGGAGAGGAGAGAGAAAAGGAAATGAGAGAGAGAGGAGAGAGAAAAAGAGAAATATCATTAAACCTAATAGGGAAAGAGAGAAAGAGAGGGTGAGGGCGAGGGAGAGAGAGGAAATGAGAGAGGGAGAGATAGAGAGAAAATGAAATGAGAGAGGGAGAGGAGAGAGAAAAAATGAGAGAGAGAGAGGAGAGAGAGAAAAAGAGAGAAAAACCATTAAACCTAATAGGGAAAGAGAGAAAGAGAGGGTGAGGGCGAGGGAGGGAGAGGAAATGAGAGAGGGAGAGGAGAGATAAAAAGGAACTGAGCGAGAGAGGAGAGAGAAAAAGGAATGAGAGAGAGAGAGGAGAGATAAAAAGAGAAATATCATTAAACCTAATAGGGAAAGAGAGAAAGAGAGGGTGAGGGCGAGGGAGGGAGAGGAAATGAGAGAGGGAGAGGAAGAGAGAAAACGAAATATTATGTGCTAGGTACTGAGTACTAGGTACTAAATACTAGTGTTCTATGATACTATATACTAGGTCATAGAAAAAGAGAGAGATGGAATGAGAGGATAACAACCTAAGAAAAGAAAAGAATGATAACAAAAACAAATTGTTTGTTGTAACGTAGACAAAATGGAAAATGAAGAAGATCCTGTTGTTCAAGATCGCGAGGCGTATCTTAATTAGCGTGTCCCATGTCCTTGCTCTCAATGCAAGTTGGCAATTAGACGAAAACGTCGATTGTCTGTAGAACACGTACGATGATTTGGCGAGTTTCGATCTGAGATCATTGATCAAGCGATTACAGATTTTCAGCAAATGGTAATTTAAAGTTAATATCAATCATGCATTGTACTCGTAAGCTAATTGAATATCATATACAATAAGATTGGGTCTTGCTCGCAAATTTTCTATCCAAGGAAGTGATGTCTCGTCCCAAGGGGGAGTGCACCCTTTGTGGCCAATTAGAAGAGTACGTGGGTGTGCGATGGGTGGAGTGCAAGATCCAATCCACCACTCGCAAGGCCAATCTATACCGTCAATGCCAGAGGAGACAAGCAACCTTCCAGACCTACCTACAATCTTGGAGCCTGAGATGGAGGCAATGATCGATGCATTGATTTCCATGGATGTCGAGACTTCTGATCCACTTAGAGAGGAAGCATCCATACCATTATATGATGGGTGTCGAGTATCTCGGCTAAAGACACTGCTTGCACTCTTAAGTGTGCAAGCAAAATACGGGTGGAGCAATACGAGTGTAACTGAGTTGTTCAGGTATCTTGTACATATGCTTCATTGATTTTTCTTTTGGACACTATTATTACAAACATTTGTGCTTTTTCAAGGTGTTTTATGATTTTTTTCAGGTTATTGACATATCATATATTACCACCTGCAAATACCATGCCTGAGTCTCGTGATGATGCACGACATGTTTTACGGAAGCTTGGCATGGACTACAATAATATCCATGCATGTATCAACGATTGCATACTGTTTCGAGGAGAATACAAGACTATGGAGACATGTCCAAAGTGTGGTGCTCACAGATATCGATAAGACTTGCAAGGGCAAACCATCTCTCAAAAAGTTCTCAGACACTTTCTGCTTATCCCTCGCATAAATCACATGTTTCGTACGTTTGGCATGGTGAGCTTGACAACGTGGCATACGTAGAATAGGTCCACGGATGGAGTTCAACGAATATCAGCGGATTCGCATGCATGGACCCACATTGACTCTACCTTTCCAGGCTTTGTCCGAGAGCCAAGGAATCTTCGGCTTAGTCTTGCAATGCATGGCGTGAACCCATTCGGTCTGTGCTTAACTTCTTACAGTGTGTGGCCTATAGTTCTTGTCAACTACAATATCCCTCCATGGCTTTCTACGAAGAAAGGACATCTCATCCTTAGCTTGCTCGTCCCTGGCCGCTATAAAGTAAAAAATATGGACGTGTATCTTCGTCCATTAGTCGATGAGCTTAAAATTTTGTGGGAGAAGGGGGTCACTGTGCAAGATATGAGCAGCCGCGATGGTTGGTGGTCAGCCAATATTTGAGCCATTCTCATGTGGATGATGCATGACTTTCTGGGATTGGGAGAGTGCTCAGGTGAGCATGCCTCCATTCTTGCTGGTAATATCTACATTTTATCTCGTTCAAGCAAGTATTCACTAGGTCGTGGTGTTGGAACAGGTCTGGTTACCTTAGGTTATCATACATGTCCATTCTGCGGGCCGTAGTTAGACTCCCGAAGGTCACAAACCATGAATAAGATGGTATATTAAGGACACGCTGCTTTCTTGCCGGAGGATCATGAACTCAGGGAAGGTTTCCTTGGATGACCTTCAACACGTATGAATGCCGCAAGCTGGTACAAGCTGAAAATAGTCCACACGGAATCACATCCAAACGGAATGCGACGGTTCTCAGTTTTCTACGAGTTGCCATATTGGACCCACTTACAGGTCGATCCCATGCATATTTTCAAGAATGTGGGTAGCTTGTTATGGGACCACATCACAGGAAAGAGAGACACTATAGGGGCACGAATGGATTTGAAGAAGGTAGGTAAGATGGAGGCGCTTTGGCCGCAGTCGAGTGCTGATGGTCGGGTGCAGCTTCCTCGCGCTCCTTGGGTTTTGTCCACTAAAGAAGAGCACATTGTGAAGCAAGTAATTAAGTCTATCTGCACTCCGATGGGTATGATGCATTCTCTCAGGTCTGTATTTTCTAAAGACGACCAATTATCAGGGCTAAAATCCCATGACTGGCATAAGATATGTCACGTTTGTACTACAAATGGATTGTAATTAGCGTGGGCATTTTGCTATTTGGAATGTAGCCATTATTCATAATGCTTTCTCATTTGTGGCAGTTTGTACTACTGATCGCGATCGCAGGATGTCTTACTCCAAAAATAGGCGGGGCCATTTACAGGTTGTCGACTTTGGTGCAATGGATCTCATAGAAGGAGATTAAGACATCCTCTATTGAATTCGCAAGGCAGGGAGTAGTGGAGACAGTCTGTCTCTTTGAGAAATACCTGCCCACCAGCATGCTCACGATACAAATCCACCTTCTTGTGCATCTTCTGGATGAAGTGGAGATTGCTGGACCTGTCCATATGGGATGGATGTTCTTCTTGGAGCGCTTCATGAAAACCCTGAAAGGCTTTGTGTGACAACGAGCTTGGCCAGAAGGTAGCATGGCCGAAGGTTGATTGGTGTGACTGAGGCACTAGTGCATATTTCACAATGGCTACCAATGGTGGAACCAGACAATGAAATGCTATGGTCACTGAAGGACGATGATAGACTGACTGGAGATGTGGTGGTTGGAAATGGGGTAGAAAAAAGAATGGATGCCTCAATGGAAGAGAAGGCGAATCGCTTTTGTATGTTGCACTATGCCTCTATGGAGACGTGGCTCGCCAAGTACCAGATTGCTAGGCAAGATTGAGAGGAAGCTCGAGCTGAATTCCAACATAGTACGCGTCATCGCGACTGATTCGGTATCCTGAAGGCATGGAGGAGATGCCGTGGTTTATGTCAATGCGATGGTTGCATGGAGCTTTGACTGTAGCGTCTCGTGAAGGGACAGAGGTCTCAATGGAGGAGTGGGAATTCTTGAGGGGATTTAGTCCAAAGGTGATGAGGGGTTTAGAATCTATTGTATCTAAATTTATATGCGACATCTAATTTGAGTGTTTCAATGTACAGTACAAAATATATAGTGCAGTGTGGTCGCGCGAACGGCATTTTTCGCGTGGAGCGTATTGACAAAATGCGCTTCACAATGGACTGTGGTATCATGGCATGGTTCGAGCAAGAGAGTCGGCGACGAGCAAAGGATCCAAACACGGTTGTGGATGAGATGGAGTATTTTGGGAACTTGCAAAGTATTATTACGGTGGATTACTGTAGCTTCTTCATGATACTATTCGATGTGCAGTGGTTCAAAGTGGTACTTGGAGGAGCTGGAGCAACAGTTCGATGAGGTCCATCTGGATTTCTTGAAATAGATTTCGAAAAAAAATGGACGGATTTGCGTGACATCTTTGTGTTGCCACCCCATTGTGAACAGGTGCATGGACTCATTTGCTTGCTAATTGTGTTATGACATGGTTTATGTCACAATGGTTTGAACTCTCTTGTACGTGTTTGTGAACAGGTAATCTTCTATCCAAACCCCCGACAACCTCGATGGTGGTATATTATATCTTCAACTCCCCGAAGTGTGAGAGTATATGATCAAAGCGATGTTCCGAGCATAGATGAAGATAATATGGAAATAGAGGGGTCAATATTGCAAGGGGTGGAGGCCGTCGAAAGCTTGGAGCCAACATTGGCTAACAATGATGGAAATATAGGAGTCCAAGAATTCTTTGAGAATGAGGCGGACTCATTCTTTTGTGGTGTCTATCAACCTTCCAGTGTATGCGGAGTTGTGTCAGGAGATTAACATGGGACCATAGGATACTTCATAGTTGGAGTATCCACTTACTCAATTCGTTGACCAATCGCTTATAAAGGTACATAAGATATGCATTTTAAGTGAGATTTTTTTAAATGATTTATATTACTGTGCTTTGTATGATTTAAATTGATTATTCTAACATCATTTTTTATCTGTGCAGGTGACATTTTCAGGATGAGTCGAGGGATGAGCAATGAAGAGTTACAGGACATCTTCACACGCATGTCTCCAGACCAGATCACGAGATTCAGAGAGATGGCAGACCAAGAGATGTCTCGATCTTCGTCAAGGCGCTCTGCTAGATCTGCTTCAACATGATCGGATGCTTCAGCTTCGAGCAGATGAGCTCGACGCTCACGACTTGGACCAGAGGGAGGGAGTGCATCGGGATCAGGGGGATGCTGCAAAGATACAGAGGTAGTGAGCCCGCGATCGACATGGGATACAGGTGTGACTCCTCTCTCTCGTGGCCCTTCTAGGGAGCATGCCTCAGGCTCAGGTGGATGCTGTGGAGACACAGACGCGGTATCTCCGTCTTGTCGTTCAGCTGGAGCTACGTCACCTCTAGGATTTGTCACACCTGTGGGGAAGTCTACTCCAGTTACTCCGGCTTTTGCGCAGCCATTAGCAGGTGGCACCCCTGTGGGTGCCACTCTGAGAGATATTACCCTCGTCAGTACACTGGATGCACAGGGGTCTCCTGGATATGCCCAGGAGCATGGACACATATTGGAGAGGACCCATCTTAGGAAAACTCCAGGGGGTTATGGATATCTAGTCGATAGTGGGTCAGGAGCCATCATCATGAATGATGAGGGAAGGAGGGTGATGGCTCGCATGAGAGAGTTGTGCCAACAAGTTTTTCGGCACAAAATATTGGATCATTGGAAGAATATACCGGAGGGGAGCAAGGACTTCTTAGTAGCATCCTTGCACAAGGAGTTTCTGGTGCCGGCCTCAGTAGATAGATTCTCTACGGGTGGATGATGGATTGCATGCGTGCATATATGTCACATAGACGATCCGACGCATGCAAGGCAATCAAGAGTGGGGCTGCAAAGCCCAAGTGAATAGATGCAAATGACTAGCGCCGATTGAGGGAGGAGGCTACAGATTCTCCAGGACATTGGAGTTAGTAGCGCAAGGCGGCGAGGGCACGACTCGAGGCCGGAGTGGTCTATCATCTTGGGAGTGGCGGCCACAGGACATATTTGGAGGACTTTGTAAGTTTTTCTTTTGTTTTGCTTGTTTATTTTTTTTGAAATATTCTTTGTACTGACAATCATGTTTCTAATAGTTAGCATTTTGTTTTCTTTGTAGCACTCCATTACAAATCGTGATCTGAGTGGCCTTGAGACTTGATATGCAGAGAGGCACGGTCTCACTGCATTGATCGACCGATTGTATAGAGGCAGTGGCCCTGTAAGTCACTCATCTTTCTTTTCCATAGTTACCATGAGATATTTGAATGCATTATTGTATGGTGGACTGATGTGTTGTTTCTTTTTCTGCAGAGTCCGTTCGATGCTCCTTTGCGACGGGACAAGCTTTTAGGGGACGAGTATTTGTAGCTTGCCCTTGGATCCTAGGAGCTCACACACCTTTATTTCTAAGTCGCCTAATCTATGTAGACATTTTCTATGTATTAGTGATATCCTGTCATGATTGTACCAATCGCTTATTATGCGATCATGAATTTATTTCATGTATCAATTTTATGATTTCAGTATACTTTTTTTTTTTGCAAGCGCATTGTACAGAGTAGTGCAGAAACTATTTTGTATGGCTCTCATAAAGCACACAGTGCTATATGTGGCAGGGCAGCTTGCTGCCCTGCCACAATTTTTTTTTCCCTGTTACCATCGCTATTAGCATCGTAAATTTTACTACTTGCGTTGTTATATACGTCGCAAACCGTAACTATCAGCGTCAGTATTGGCGTCAGTATCAGCGTCGCCGACACCAATACCGACGGTAATACCGACTGTTCTATGGCGTTGCCAATAATGACGCTTTTTGCGACGACAAGGTAAATTTTATTATTTGCATTTTCATCACTTTAAACGTCGGTATAAGGCCTATATCTTGTAGTGATGCTCATTATCAATTGAAAGATCAACATAAAGATCAATGCTAAGGTCATCACATCAACAATAATAGGTGCAGGTTATGAATCTTGATTAGAAGGGTCAATATTATCCCGTAAAGAAGGTTCATCATCATATAGAAAAGGAAAAGCAGTGAGTAATGACTTTGTATCATCAACGTCCTCTAAGGACCACATCCTTCGAGCATCCTCCTAAGACCATGTGCTGCCCATAAGTTGCTCATTGAAAATAACATCACGACTTATGGTTACCTTCTTGGAGGATGTTGAGAGAGAGAGAGAGTATGAGAGAGATACACAAGACATGCTCCTAAAGAATGATTCATATTGATGTAGAGTTGGCGAGACCCAAGTCAAGTGAGAGATGATATATATAGTTGTAACATCCCCACTCAAACAAAGGTCTCTGGCTGCGAGTGAAAAAACCCTTGGGGCGAACAAGGGAAAAACCCAAGCCCCTACACATACCTACGATACAAAAATTATTTACTATAAAGTTTTCTTGACTACAATGATACATGCCTCAATCAGTGAGACAAGAACTTTGAACAATAGCAAGTGCATGCCTTAATGAACTAAAGCAAGCTTCACTAAGAGCTTTTGTGAAGATGTCTGCAATCACTGGGACAATGCTCCACCATAATGGAACCTTTCTTGACTTCATGTCGAACATAATGATAATGAATATCAATATGCTTTGATTTACTATGTTGTATATAGTCTTTGGTAAGTCTAATTGGTTGTCGCATCGAAGAGGTGTACTAGATGATGATGTCCCAAATCTGCAAGCCATTGTCAAAGCCAAACTAGCTCCTGAGCTGCTAATGATGCAGCAACATATTCGGCCTAAGTTGTAGAAACCGCAACACATCATTGTTTCTTGTTGGACCAAGAAACCAAACATCCATTTACAAAGAAACAATTCCCACTTGTAGATCACATGGATAAATGTAAACTTGCCCAATCAACATTTGTATATCCAATAAGGTCCAGAGAAGTTGAAGAAGATAAAGAAGAATCCTCTTGACAATGATAAATAAGACCAAACTCCTTAGTACCCTTGAGGTACTTAAGAATACGTTTTGCAGCACTCCAATGAATAATGGAAGGGGAAGAAAGATACTGTCCCAAAAAGTTAACTGCAAATAAAATATCTGGTCTTGTGTTTAAACCAATAAATTGAAGACAACCAACAAGATTAGCAAAATGTTGATGAATGGCTGATTCTTCATTGCATGTTGTAGATGTACCCTTGGTAGAGCTCGAAAGAATGGGAATGTTCGCAGAGTGCGCATTTGTCAACCCAAACTTCTTAACAATATCATTAATAAACTTTGTTTGGCGAAGAAGAAGAATGCCTTGTTTTCGGTGTTGTTGAACTTGAATACCCAAACAAGAATGTATCTCACCAAGATCCACCATTTCAAATGCAGTCGATAAAAGCTTCTTCATAGCATCCAAGAAAGAAATATCATTTGACACAAGAATAGTATCATCAACATATAGAGCAAGAATAATAAAACATTTGTCCTCCTTTTTTATGTAAAGATTTGGGTCAGAAAAACATGCAAAAAAACCTTTAGATGTGAGGAACTGACCAATCTTAATATACAAAGCATGAGAGGCTAGCTTCAATCCATATAATGCACGATGAAGCTGGCATACAAGATGCTCCTTTCCTACAATCATAAAACCTTCAGGTTGCTCCATATAGATTTCTTCTTCAAGATCTCCATTGAGAAAGCTGTTTTAACATCCATTTGGTGAATTTCTAGATCAAATAGTATTGCAAAAGCCAAAAGCATACGAACAGTTGTGGAGCGCACAATGGGAGAAAATGTTTCTTGATAATCTACTCTTGCAATCTGCGAGTAACCTTTTGCAACAAGTCGTGCTTTGAACTTATCAAACGAGCCATCAGCTTTGGTCTTGGTTTTATAAACCCATTTACATTTGATAGGAACATGATTTGGGGGGAGTTCAATAAGAATCCATGTACATTTGGAGATTAAAGAATCGTACTCAGCTTGCATAGCTTCTTGCCATTGATCCTTTTGAGACGAATTGATAAGTTCCATATACGATATTGGATCCTCTTGGATAGACATAGCATCATCAAAGACATCATATTCAATAGAATAGAATCCATGCTCTATCTCAATAGGAAGACTGACATATATCTCCAAATTTTCATCAATCTTCTTTGGAGGTGAAGGAGGTTTATGATCATTAGAATTAGTAGACTCACAAAGCAAGTAAGAAAATGCACTAAGCAAAGACTGTGTATCATCTGAAACATCTAACGACCATGTGCCACCCATAATCTTCTTATCAAATATAGCATCACGACTAATGATAACCTTTTGAGTAGAAGGATCATAAAATTTGTAACCTTTGGAATGATCTGAATAACCAAGAAAAATAACCTTCAAACCTGGAGAATCCAACTTATGTCGAGTGTCCTTGGGCACATGAATATAAGCAATGCAACCAAATGTGCGAAAGTGAGAGATTGAAGATGTCTTCCCTATCCAGATTGTTATACGAATTTTACCAGCAGGTGCAGTTGTTGCAAGATGATTTTGAATAAAAACGGCTATTAGAAGTACTTCAGTCCAAAACTTTCGAGACAAACCACAGTATATAAGCATGTAACGTATAGCATTAAGAATATTGCGATTTTTGAGCTTAGTAATACCATTTTGCTGAGGAGAATAAGGAACTGTAAACTCATGATGAATACCTTGATCCTTACAGAAGTCGTCAAATAGACTGAATACATATTCACCACCATTGTCACTACGAAGAGTCTTTATAGAGAATCCAGTTTGAAGCTCCACACTTAGCTTGTATTGTTTAAATATAGATAAAGCCTTAGACTTATGTCGAAGAAGATAGACATGTGTGTAACGTGAGAAATCATCAATGAAAGTTATAAAATATCGATATTGAGACTTTGAGGCAGGAAAAGGACCGCAAATATCGGTATGAACCAAATCCAAGAGAGCACAGGAATGTGATGAAGTAGAAGTGTGGAAAGGTAAACGATGGTGTTTTCCAAGTGCACAGTACTCACATATTCCCATACGTGGATGAGATTTAAGATCCATACCTTGCACAAGACCATGACGATGAAGATCAAGAATTTTGGCAAAATCAGAGTGTGCAAATCGTTGATGCCATAATTTGCAATCTGCATCTCCAGGGGCAGTAACAACATTTGCAACCGTATCATTCAATGATAGCTCAAATATATTACCATGTCCGTCTTTCTCTATACGACATTGATTATGATCAAAGCCAACAAATAAACCAAGATCAACTGACGAGCAATAGAAAGAAGATTTCTTTGCAAATCTGGAACATGAAGAACTCCTCTTAATATTCTAGTGGATGAAACAGTCCCCAATATAAATTACCCACTCCTTTGACTTGACAAGTCATATCATCTGCAAGGTAAACAAATTTCTTGACAGGAAGAGAATGATAATTGTGAAGCCACTGTGATTGGTATGTCATGTTTCCAGTGGCACTTGAATCAACGATGAATAGAGAATCATCATGAACATGAAGTGCCTTTTTTGGAGAGATATCATGATGGAAGAAATTGAGCTCCTCATGAGTATGATCATCATCAGTTTTAGTTTGTTGAACAATATAAGCTCGAGATCGTTCATCATCATATCTGCGTTTATAACAACAACGAGATGGATGATTTGTATGTGCACAGTAATCACAAGGAGAAAAACTTTTGGACGAGCGAGGTTGCTTTGTAGTAACTCCTTGCTGCTCATCATATTGACGTGCCCAGCAATCAGAAGCCACATGGCCTTTCTTATCACAATAAGAAAAATGATTGTTAGAATAAGCAAGACGAGAAGATTTACCACCTTGATTAGGGCGTCCACCCTATTGAAAGCGTGAAGTGGGACGCTTGCAAGCAACAAAAGCAGCATCAAAATGCCTTTGTTCGCCAGTGACCAAAAAAGCATCAGATTTTTCCAAATGATGCTCATGACGTTGAGAATATTCAATAAGAGATATACATGCTTTGTCAAAGTGGATATCATCCTTGTTAGGCAAAATAGTGATGATATTGTCATATAAAGGATCTTTGATGGTATGAAGAAGTTGAGTAACAATTTGATTTTTAGCAACAGGAGCGCGGGTAGCACCAAGATGATTGATAATGTCTTTAGAAGCCTCGATATGAGAGTGCATAGAAGTACCAATCTTATATTGAAGATTCTTCAAACGAGTTTGGAGATATAAAATTTCGGTGATCGATTTCTTCTCAAACGTTGAGATAAGATACCCCCAAACAGCATGAGAGGTTTCCAGATGAAAGACATCCAACATAAGTGAGTCAGGAAGTGCAAAAAATATATAACGATGAGCGGCTTTGTCACGACGAATCCAATCAGGTCACCCAAAACAATATCAAATAATTCGTCACCTTCAAGAATTAGCATCATCTTTGCTTTCCGCCCAGGAAAACCTTGTCCTTGGAAGAAGGGAACGGAACGTTGGCCAGATGGATATCCGTTAACAATTATGCAATTGGCCATGCTTGTATCTCAAGAGAAAACAAATAAATGAGATCGTAGAATCTGCAAACCATGAACAACCCAAAATAGAGACACATAATGTTCAAGACAAGATGATGCGTATAAGAAAAGTGCTATTTCGGTCAAACAAAGAACGTGAATGAGAATAAAACATCGCTAAAAATAGCAAGATGTTTGCTTGTCATAATCAACATCATTAATGAAGATGAGCGATTAACAAACTATAATTGGGGATTAACAAACTGTAATTAGAATTAGAGTTTTAAATAAAGAATCGTGGATTCGAGCAGAATTGTTGTATTGAATCCTGAACTATCATAACTTTTGATCTAGAACCGATTGACAAGCGGTTTTGATAGGATTCGAGAGCACGACAAGAGCTACACCGAGACCTTGTTTTGTTTTTAAAGACAAAATTAACTAATACTTCTAATTTGAACAAGTTCATGTATCAAAATCATCACTTGTGCAAAGAATTCAATCAAGTATAAACAATGAAACAACTAATCTTCCTTGTTGTTGCTACGCATCCATAGCTCTGATACCATGTTGAGAGAGAGAGACAGAGTACGAGAGAGATACACAAGACATGCTCCCAAAGAATGGTTCATATTGATGTAGAGTTAGTATATATAGGTGGGACCCAAGTCAAGTGAGAGATGATATATATAGTTGTAACAGCACTACAACAGAAACGAGGCATAGACGCGCATGTTAGAGGCGCAAAGTTGGGTGTGTCTATCATAGCGTCTATAAGTGCGTGTAAACGTGCGTGTAAATAGACGCGAATTTTGCATCTATATATCTGCGCAAATAGACACTAATATAGACGCGCCAGCAGACGCACAATTATTTAACCACCTAAAATTGCAATTCACATAATTAAAAAACCAAAGTTAATAATTATTTAACCACATGAAATTGAGTCTTGAGCATGCATGTGTGCGCATGATAAAAACCATAGAATTAAGAATAAACATTGAATCATTGAATTAAAAAAATAGAGTTAATAATTACTTTTTCATTGCTCTCTAATGAATGGCAGTTCCTCCAGTTGACAAGCCTGATATAAGTACTTAGCAATAAGCAACAGAAACCTTACAATTAGTAGCAAGCATTGCAATATGTATCTCGTAATTTCTCTACGTACTTGAAGATGATAAAAGATAATTCCTTTTTATTATGGAAAATTCAATTTAGCTTTAAACTTGACTATTGATTCTTGAGTATGCACGTGTGCGCATGATAAAAACCATAGAATTAGGAATACAAATTGAATCAATAAGCATATTTAAGTATGTTACAGTGAATGATCCATCTCATCTTCAATGAGATGAGCCCTTGCTAAACTATCTACTTCTAGGTCTATGTTACCAAGAGGTAACGAAACAAATAAGTCTATCCCACTATCATATGTGTTGCTATATTGCTCAATAACTTCATCAATATCATCGATAATTATATTATTGTCTTCTTCTGTGTTTCCTTGAACATCCTCACGAGGTTCATATTGTACTATATCACGCATATTATCCATTATGGTATCATCATGCACATCATCATTAAATGTTGGATTGTCATCTGCTATCTCCATGTCGGTGATGTTACCATATATTGATTTTGAACGATTAGATATAGGAATGACATACCACCATCGGTTATTGTTTACCATTGGATGATACACAACCTGTATTTGAAAAATAAAAGAAAAAAACTTAAGTAATTATTATATTTTGTATATGTATCACATGTATACATATTAAAAAATTAGCCTTTGCATATATACCTGCTCGCATTGTTGAGGTAGTACTAATGTGTCATTCTTGTTTTGGTGAAATTTTGTAGAGTCAATGATTACAAAACCACTTGGATGACGTCTGATTGTGCAATGCTTACCATTTGTTACCACTTCTTTAAACCACTTCACATCCAGTATATATATAAAGAATCGTCTGAAGTCAAGCTTCAGAATATCTTGGATCAAGCCACAATAACCTTCCATGGTACCATTGGCATCCTCGAGGTGAGCAAGGACACCACAATCTTGGGTATTTCTCTTTTCATCTATACGTTGAGTTCGAAGATATTTACCCTCACACCAAAGTGCATTGAATAATGTGCACTAATAGTAAAATATAAAAGATCAAACATGTCAATTATTTATATAAAATAAAACTTATAGAAACAAATTAATTGATAGTATATCTCACCTTTGAACCTCGTGCGTATTCCCACTCTTCTTGAGATATATTAATTTTCTCCTCTTTTTTCATTCTCTCCATTTCCTCATGTAACCAATCTATATCAATATGATGTTGAAACGCATTTAGATGATCTCGAAATGAGACATTACGTCCATATCTAGTGCGAAACTTTTGTCTTTTGCTTTTTCTTCTTGCCCTTACTTCATTATATAGTGTCACCCATTTTCTCATTACATCACTATTGAGCACACAAAAACTATTTAACTTACAAAGTTCTTTTTTTGTTAGCACTTTACTCATTCCTTTTCGTTGAGGTACTATAGAGGTCATCCTCAAGTCTTCATCATCTTTCCATAGTTGTGGTTGAGAGGGATCCACTTCAGCAAGATATTCAGAGATATAAACAAGGGATGATTGCACTAACCAACCCTCAGCCATGCTTCCCTCAGGCCGTGCTTTTTGCCTCACAAAATCTTTCAAGGTTTTCATGAAGGGCTCAAGAAAAAACATCCATCTTACATGAACTACCCCACAAAGTGCGATCTCATCAATCAAATGTACGAGTAAATGTAATTGAGTAGTTAAAATGGATCAAGGAAAAATTTCCTCCACCAAAAAAACCACCTCAACAGATAATACTCGAGCATCTTGCAATGTGTTTGGATCAATTTCCTTCGAGCTCACGTATATGTCAAGATGTATGATGCGCTTGTTTATTTTTGTGTAGAAATTCAAAGATATATAATGAAAAAATACAATGTATACACACCTCACAAGCTCTCCCATCTCGTAAATGATATCACGTACATCTTTGGATACACAATGGGATATGCTAGTAGGAAGTACAAACTGAATGTAAATAATATTCATAGATCAAATGCTTAGTTGAGGAAAAAGTCATTATATCCCAAAGTTTACACATAGTTACTCCACTAATTACTATATTCATGGTTAGAGATACCCTTACTTGAATCATTTTGTGCCAATCGTGGGACTTCAAACCAGATAGTTGCTCCACACCTCTTTTCTTTTTCTTTATGAAGGCTCCCTTGAGACATCTCATACATCCTGTGGGTGTTCGAAAGCTATATATTTGTTCCTTCACTATTTTTTCCTCGTTCTTTGACAACATCCAAGGTGCATGGGGTAGCTCAATCTTTCCTCTGGGTCCAATGCGTGGCCAGGCTCGTCTCATGCGACCAATGTTACGTAAATCCTCCCTTACATTAACTGAATCATGAGCCCCTATCAAGTGATCCCATAATGTAGATACAACATTTTTGAATATGTGCATGGGGTCCACCATGTGATTGATCTTGAGTTCAGTCTAGTACAGAAGACGAAAAAATATAGAGAACCTAACAAACAAACAATATATTATGTAAACAATTCATCATGCTAAATACTTTAAAGTCAATCGAGAGAAATGCACTTCTTACCAACTCATGCCGAGTGGAGGGTGGCTGTCAGCATTAATCCATCTCTCCTTCCAATCTCGAATGGTTAGAGATTTTGGAGTCATTCCATTAGTAGGGAGAACATATTTTGGATGGTCAATAGGAAGAAATCGATGATGATTGTTGTAGATAACCTTCTTTAAACGTGCCGGCCTAGAGGAAACTAGAGAGGGACCACAAATAGGACATGCATGATATCCTGACGTGGTTAAACCTGAAAAAACAAGTGAATTAATAAAATGCAATTGATTCAAGTCTTGAATTTCAAATATAGAGTTATATACATGTACCTGAACACTCTCCGTATCCTAGAAAGTCGTGCATGGTCCACAACAACATGGCCTTCAATGTGAAATCTCTAGAGGATGCATATGCACTTGTATCTTTGTAACGTGTCCGCTAGAATCCTCTAGGACACGTCTTGGCAGTCCATCGGAAAGGCTGTCTAGAAAACTCCACCCGACACTCCCATGGAATGTTACGGGTTTTGCAATCTAGGTCTCCCCGCGTCTGCCACGTAGCGGAAGTGTCCTGGCCGTTTCCCACTTAGGATCGACCGGAATTAAGGTTTTCTTGTTTGGTCATTAGCTAGCAGCAACTAGCGTCAGACCCGAGCGAACTACTTTACGCAGAAACGCCAGGTCCGAAGCGGATTCACGCTGCACTTGGTTCAAGGAGAATGGGAAACGAGAGGGATGCCATGCTCAACCTCTCTGCCATAAGGCATAGTCCCATTCCGTTCCCCTAAAACAGCGTGAATCGGGTAACAGGTAAATCTAAGTCATCCTTCTCATTATTTGCTCGGCGATGATGATCATCCCTCTGTTCGTTGAAGATTTTTGAGAAAAGTTCTCGGCTGACCGGGACCACCCATCCATAGGACGGACCCATGGTCCATCCTCCGCACTTTCCTCGGTTTGTTTTAGTTATGTAATTACCTACCACATTAATTTGACATATAACAAACAGCTTCTTTGATTAACCCTGTTAAGCACTGGTTCCTTCACGTAATCTTATCACAGGACATAAAGAAAACAATGTCAAACAACTTCTTTATTATCATTTTATCCTTTTATCTTTGAAATACAAGGAGTTCCGCCCATAGGGTTGCTCATAATCCGCCCGAAGGCTATCCAGTAATCCACCAGGGATCACTATTCCAAGCTTCTGCCCGTAGACTAGTATGCGGGCCTCGAGATCCAATCCCGAGTCACGTTAGCCTCTTGTGCAGGGCCCGAAAGGCGAGGGATTTACGGCCAGAGCCCCCTCTGGCACCCAAGCGTCCTCCTGCTCCAAGTAGAACTCAACGGAGAGACCTCTCACGGCGGGTTCGGTCCACGTTCCCGGCGCGATTAACAACCCCCTTGGTTAGGGTCAGGCAGGCAGTCGGGGGTAACTGAAGCTGCCTCTCCCTTCAGGCCTTCAATCTGAAGTATTTAGATATCGTTTCA
Organism: Lygodium microphyllum; assembly: GCF_053477565.2. Classification (NCBI taxonomy): domain Eukaryota; kingdom Viridiplantae; phylum Streptophyta; class Polypodiopsida; order Schizaeales; family Lygodiaceae; genus Lygodium; species Lygodium microphyllum. The sequence continues at coordinate 117,760,717 of NC_141157.1, forward strand.
TCCTTTAGTTCATTGAGCAAACAATGCAAACAGTGCTTTCTAAACTGTTACAAGCACAATCAATTCCAGTGGTCGTTTTAGCTGGCAAACTGTTAAGGAGTGACTCCTTTTCTCCGAATGCAACCCGCATTCGATCCAGAATCAATTGCAACTTGGCAAGATTCCTATCGTCCTTGGGCTAGGGTCATACCCTGTCAATACTTTAGGTGTGGTTTATGGTAAATTCCGGCGACCATGTCGCTTTAGTTTATTGATTAATCATTTGCGTCCAAGCAAATGCCTAGCTTCCCTTAACTTGACAAAGTTTCCCTAATGAGGATAGAGTAAAAGGATGACTACCCTTTTCCCCTTGTGAGTTTAAACTGGCGCAAGAACCTGCCAACCTTAATCCACGGAATGGCAAAACTTCTTACGATCAAACCGCAAAGCTAAGTGACGTTGCAATTTATTGCACAAGTGTCGCCTCCATTCTAAGAGATCATTTCACCTAATGAATGGCGTATTCAGGTCACGGAATTAACTTCAGACGAGAAGGAGGGTTTAGGGTGTCTTTTTACCCACCCATCCTTAATTTCACTAAATCGACAGCGTTTAGTCCAACTCAAATCGAGTTTCATCATCTTGAACGCTTGGTCCATAAGGTAGGAATCCTAGATTATTGTTTACATGAGCATCCAATTAGCCCAACATTTTCGGGAATATGGTCAGGACTATTGGGTTTGAAGGTTCTGACTTAGCGACAATGGGAAAACTTGGCCGAATCCTTAACGCGCCAACCCCTAGTTAGTGTTTGGGGTATCTAACGTCTTGACTGAACCATGCTCATATGAAATCCTTTGTGGCTAGGTGATTTGGGTAATTCATTATGCTTGTCTTGCGACAAGGATGAATCCTTCCTAGAGACAATAAACTAGATCCAAAAGAGGAAAAATAGTTGCAACCACCACAATACCTGTAAACATGTGATTCATCGCCTCTACGCATCACATGGTTCACAATGACTCTATCTTTCCTTGTATCGTAAAAATGCATGATAATCTGGGTACTAACTTTCCTAGGACCTACTAGGACTTACATCAAATAATCATGCCTACAACCTTGTTGTCTACACTTTAGAATCTCGTGCTTTGATAAACCATGCGACCTTTCCTAAATACGGCTCCTGATGAATGAAATTTCTGCATGATGACTATGCAACACGCAACTTTCCCCTAGCTACAATGTAGCTAATGAAGTTCATACCAAACTAAAGCTAGTGTTAACTTATTCCATGTTACATGCTACTTGCAAGTCCATAAGATCATTATCGTACTCTTCTATTTCCTTTCGGGTAATATCTTATGGGTGTTAACTTTTCCTCACGAATCATTACAAGGAAGATGTTGCCTAAAATGCGGCACACGCTTATTCCTACCATGTCTAGTAACCAAATGCACTTATCAACTTCATTTCTTTGCCTAAGTAATATATGTTTAGACTCATTACTTTGATAATGTTCCAAAATAGCAACATGCAGCTAGTCTTCTAAGGTGGACAACTCTCGAAATGCAACCGTTTCAATTTCATGACATGCATCAACCTTATCTAATAGTTTAACGCTGCCACAATGCATTAGAAATAAGCGTAAAATGCGTTCTTCCTTATGGAATTAAGTGCGCCTAAACATTTCTTTATGCGAGAATAAACTCGAAAAAAAACCTGGACTTGAGGGCTCGGGGAGATATCCACTTGAATGCTTGGAGATGAACCTCCCGCAGGCGCACCTTGTGACTTTTTAGGGGCCATCGTAGGCGTGGTTTCGGCTTCTGGGTTGCCTTTGCGGTCTATGAATTGACTTGCCTTGGTATGCAGCCTCCAGACCTTTGCCTTTTTCCCTCGTACGTAGGAGATTCCTTCGCGGGACTTAGGATAAATGGTGCTTGCGGATGAATTCTTTAGGAAAACCCGAGTGGCTAGGAATGGGTTCACGGATGGCTTGTGGCCTTTGAAGTCTAAATTGCGGGAAGCCTCTTACGAAGGATCTTGCGGGAGGGCTTTATAGCTTATTCCTCTTCTTCTTCAAAGTCCCGGGGGGGGGGGGGGGGTATGAATGGACTTATGGGACCTAGTGGGAAGGGGGGCTTAAGAAAGCCCCCTTAGAAGCTTCTTAAGAAGCTTCTAAGAAGCTTCTAAGCTTCTGCAGCAACGTCGGGGGGAAGGGGTCGTGATCCAGGCGGCGGCGGACCGTGTCAGTCTGGCGGCCGTGGCGGCGGCGGCTATGGCGGACTGCAGCTGCAGCGCGGCGGCTTCCTGCACGACGGCGATGGCCTGGTCTCCTCTTTTCCCCAACGGCGGGGCAGCAGCGTCCTCTCCTCCTTCTCACAGCACCGTCCCCTCCTTTTTCTCCCCTCCTCTCCCTAACGGGAGTTCATATAGGCAAGGGGGGGGGAGAAGGCCTCCACCACGTGGCCCCTCTTGCATGGGTTCCCCCCCTCCCATGCAGGCCACGACTTTCATATCCCCATCCTCCCCACACTCCCTCTTCTCCAGCCATGCATCGGCTGGAGAAAAAGGGTAAAAATAAAAAAATTTGCCTTGAATTATTCATATTGCCCCTCCCAAGAGGGTGTTTTTGCGGGAGTTTCGATTTTTGAACCTCGGTTTTAATTTACCAATGCGGAGGACCCCATTTCTCGCGTGCGGGTCACACATTACACTGCCAATAATTTCAATGCAAGAGATAACCTTTGCACAAGGTTTACGTCGTGTGCGGGACGTCAATATTCACGGGTGGGAATATTACATTCTCTCCCCCTTAGAAGAATCGAGATGTCCTCATCTCGGGATAAACTGGGGATATTGAAGCTTGAGAGAGTTTTCATCCATCCAGGTAGCATCCTCTTCGGGATAATCTTTCCACTGGACGAGGCATTCTTTCAAGGTTCTAGATCTCAATTGTCTCTCCCTGACATCTAAAATCTTTTCCGGTCTTAGTTCAAGGACTCCTTCACTAGGCATTACAATTTGTTGGTCATCAAGTACATGATTTGGGTTGGGTACATATTTTTTTAAGAGACTAATATGGAATACATTGTGAACCTTTAGGTTATCTGGAAGTTGCAATTTATAAGCATTGGGTCCCAGGCATTTGAGGATTTTATACGGACCACAATACCTTGGACTTAGCTTCTTGCATTCACCTAGAGATAGAGAACTTCTTTTTGGGCGTACGCGAATGAAAACCATGTCTCCTTCTCCGAAGACCCTCTCTTGGCGTTTCAAATCCGCATATGCCTTTTGTCTATCTTTGGCTGCTTGTATGTCTTGTCTTATTGACCTTATTTGGTCATCCATGTCCTCCAACATTTGTCTTGAAGCTTCCACCCTTAGGGTAGGATCAGAAAAGTTTAGGGGACTTCGACAATCATGACCATACAATGCCTGGAAAGGGGTCATTTGAATGCTCTGCTGGTAAGAAGCATTATAAGCAAATTCTACTAACGGCAAGTATTGAATCCACCTCTTCGGCTCCCGACAGCAGTAAGCCCTAAGCATATCCTCAATGATTTGATTTACTCGTTCTGTTTGTCCATCTGTTTGGGGATGGTAGGCAGTGCTAAAACAGAGTTGAGTTCCAATAGCTTCAAAGATAGCTCTCCAGAAGTGTGAAGTGAAGAGAGAGTCTCGATCGCTAACGATCCTTCTAGGTAACCCATGTAACTTGAATATTTCCTTGATAAACACTCTTGCAATGTCGGAGGCTTTATAGTTTGTCTTTACTAGAATCAGGTGTGCAACCTTAGTAAGCATGTCAACTACAACCATAATGGAGTTGTATCCTCCTTGGACTTGGGGTAAGCCCACCACAAAATCCATACTGATGAATTCCCATTTCATTTGGGGAATGTCAAGTGGTTGCAATTTCCCTGGCATCATGACATGTTCAGCCTTGATACGTTGGCAAGACAAACATTCAGTGACATATTTGAGAACGTCACCTTTGAGCTTCACCCAGTGGTAGCTCTTCCTAACTGCGTTAAGAGTTTTTGCATAGCCAGGATGTCCTGCGAAAGGGGAATCATGAGCTTCCCATAATATCTTCTGCTTAAGTGTCTGGCTTGTTGGTATACATAGCCTTGTTCTGTAGTAAATAAGTCCATTGTCAATAGAAAATTCATGATACTTGGCCTGTAACTTCAGATTCTGATCCTTGGTAGATATTTCTTTTATCATTGCTTGGTAGGCTAAGTCATGGCATGCTTCCTCTCTAGCTAGTTCGAGTATAGGGTTGCTTGGCATAGATACCTTTGTAGCCAGAGATCTGGCCGTTGATGGATTCTGCAAGATTAGGGAATTTAGGAATGCCTTGCGACTGAGTGCATCGGCAACTACATTCTCTTTCCCTGGTCGATACTTGATTTCAAAATCATACTCCTCCAATACTTCGATCCATCGACGTTGCCTCATGTTGAGCTCGTTCTGGGTAAAAATCCATTTGAGACTCTTATGATCTGTTACTAGAGTAAACTTGTTACCCAACAGGTAGTGTCTCCAAAGCTTTAGAGCATGGATGACAGCTAATAACTCCAGATCATGCGTGGCATAATTCTTTTCATGACTCTTCAATTTCCTTGAAGAATATGCTACGGGATGACCTTCCTGCATGAGTACACACCCCAAGGCAAGAATGCTGGCATCAGTTACTACCTCGAACTCCTTATTGAGGCCGGGAAGTTTCAGAATAGGTGCTGATACCAAACATTGCTTCAATTGGTCGAAGCTATTTTGCTCGGGAGTTGACCATGTAATAGAAGTCTGCTTCTTTAGTAAGTCGGTAAGAGGTGCTGCAATCAAAGCATAGTTTTTGATAAAGACCCTATACCATCCTGTCAAGCCAAGAAAACTGCGTATTTCTTTGACGGATACTGGTATTGGCCATTCAAGCACATCTCTGACTTTGGCTGGGTCTACTGATATTCCTTCTGATGATACTATGAATCCTAGATATTCAATCTGACGTTTGAAGAATGCACACTTCTTCATTTTTGCATATAGCTTATGAGACCTCATTGTCTCAAGGACAATCCGAAGTTGAGATTCATGATCTTCTTCCTGTTTAGAATAGACTAAAGTATCATCGAAGAAGACAAGCACGAAATCATCAAGATATGGTCTAAAAATATCCTGCATTAATCTATTGAAGGTGGCAGGTGCATTTGTAAGCCCGAATGACATAACCAAGAATTCAAAGTGCCCATATCTTGTATTGAAGGCCGTTTTTGGAATATCTTCATCCTTGATCTTGATTTGGTAATAACCTGACCTGAGATCAATTTTGGAGAAGATCTTTGCACCTTGAAGGCGGTCAAGAAGCTCATCTATTCTAGGAATAGGATACTTGTTCTTGACTGTTGATTGATTCAACCCACGGTAATCAATACATAGACGAAGTGTCCCATCTTTCTTTTTCTGGAATAGGACTGGAGCTCCCCATGGTGAATTGCTAGGCCGGATGTAACCCTGTTCTAACAGTTGCTTGAGTTGTTCTTTTAACTCAATAGCTTCCGGAATAGACATTCTATAAGGTCTCTTTGCAATTGGCGCAGCTCCAGGTATTAGCCTTATTTCATGATCAACTTCTCTTGGAGGTGGAAGTTCAGTTAATTCCTCAGGGAATATGTCAGCGTATTCTTTTAGCCAAGAGGGTCCCTCATGAGACTCTTGCTTTTGATCTAACTTGTTGAGTTTGATCAAATAAACAGGTAATCCTTTCCTAACCCCTTTTATGATCCGCGATACTTTGGCTAACTGGATCCTTGGCACTCCTGCCTCACCTTGAGTTGTAACAAACTCTCTTTCAGAGTTTCGAAAGGAAACTTGACCCTTTCCACAGTGGATGTGAGCGTCATTAGGCTTAAGCCAGTCCATCCCGAGTAGGCACTCATGGATACCTAAGTTTATGACTCTGAATTTGACTGAGGTTTTCTTTCCTCCCAGATAGAACTCCTCCTTAGCAGTTTGCCTAGTACAAGTTACCTCCCGACCATTTGCCAATTCCACAAGTAGGGTAGGTGCTTCTACGGTGGCTATTCCTAATCTCTTAGCACATGCTGGTGAGATAAAGGAATGTGTACTGCCACAATCAATCAAGGTTTTGAAACCTTTACCTTGATAGTCCGACGGTGTTTGAATCATCGAGAACTGGCGATTCGGCCCCTTCTTGTGTAAAGCGGCATGGACCGTTGCTCTTTCGAATTCCGCTTCCATAGTTGGGTCTTCCTCTTCCTCTGCTTCACATCTTTGCCTATTGATAATGCAGGCAGCTCTTCCTCTACCACGGGTGGCGGCTCCCTGACCGCGGCCAGCACCTTGACGGTGTCCCTCGCTGAGCTTGGGGCATTGCTTTTTGAAGTGACCGAGTTCATTGCAGTGGAAGCATCGGAGGTTTCGGCCATTACCGTGAGTAGGAACAAAGTTGTTGATGTTATTTGTCCTTGCTTTCTTCCTTTGTCCCTGATTGTGGCCTTGAACTCTCTTAACCTGGGGTCTGAATGGCCCTCTGCTTGGGTCGCTATAAGACCAATTCTTAATACCCCTTGGTTTAGCTTGCACTTCCTGAATTATAGGTGCCGCTCGAATGAGTGCATCCTGAAGATCTGATGGACGCATAGATTCGAGACGGGTATTTACAGGTGGATTTAAGCCCGCGCAAAATTTGGACACCTGCTGTGTCGTGTCCATTTGTGGCGCATACTTTAAGAGTGAGACAAACTTAGAGTAGTATGCGTCAAGAGTGAGTCCTAACTGTTTTAGCTCATAGAACTCATTCATTTTCTGTGTACGATATGCAGGCGGCAAATATCTCCCTTGCACGGCTTGCTTTAACTTCTCCCAGGTAACGGACCCCTCTGAAATCCCTTGATCCCTGCACCATTGTTTCCACCATAGTCTGGCTTCACCGGTGAGTTTTAATTTGGCGAGCATGGCTTGATTGGTAGGTGCAGTACCAGCTGCTTCGAAGTAGTCCTCCATAGATTCAATCCAAATCTCAGCATCCGACTGGACGAATCTGCCTTTCCCGTCAAACTCGGGTGGCTTTATCTGTTTGAGGAGGAATTTCTTCTCCTAGATCACAGTAGTACTTGATGTAGGGGGTGAATTTGGAACCTGTACCTGGGGTTGTGCCTGAGTAAAAGTTTTCTTAACATTATTGTATGATAATTGACATTAGCTTATCTTTAGTTCATCTATCTCATAAATCATGAAGCTACTTAATTTTCGTAACAACCCTGATACACAATCGGATATTGATAAAAGAAATCCTTATTTATATTTACATGGCGTAGCCTCATACAACTTCTCATGTGATGATAATCCAATCATTACATTTAGTTTGGGGAGAACAACATTGTATTGGATTTGTCTACAGGAACTGTGTAATAGTAGGGTTTTGGGTCATGAATCTTTAGGAATCGATAATTCATCGAAAGTTCAGGATATCCTTTCTGCTGGAATCCATACTTCCCATGGCGTCCCAATACCTTAATCCTATCAGCTGGAATTACACGGGTTACTTCCTCATATACATATGAGTTCAATTCAACTCTCCGACCTCGAATATGCAAAGTCGAGTTTACGTGAGCTTCCACAAAAATGAACAGCTTCACGATTTTCAAATCTTCCAACCACTTGATCCTCTTCAGGTTGGTCTGTAGATAAGCGAACCGGTGGGCAGCTATGTAGTAGATTCCTGATGACCGAGTCCACCTTCGTTCTATATATAAAGGTGATGGATTATAAATCTGCTCCAGGATGTTCATCATTTCAATTCTCCGCCTATAATGCGGAGAATGCATTGCAGTCATAAACATGATCTGGAACACCAAAAACTTGTTCCACGCCTCGTAATTCTGCAAGACAGTATTGAAGATGAGGAAATGTTTGGACAGGAACAATTTCTTTACTTCATTTTTAATGAAATCTCATGAAAACAATTCCATTGTTGGTCGGCTCTGATACCAACTGTAACGTGTCCGCTAGAATCCTCTAGGACACGTCTTGGCAGTCCATCGGAAAGGCTGTCTAGAAAACTCCACCCGGCACTCCCATGGAATGTTACGGGTTTTGCAATCTAGGTCTCCCCGCGTCTGCCACGTAGCGGAAGTGTCCTGGCCGTTTCCCACTTAGGATCGACCGGAATTAAGGTTTTCTTGTTTGGTCATTAGCTAGCAGCAACTAGCGTCAGACCCGAGCGAACTACTTTACGCAGAAACGCCAGGTCCGAAGCGGATTCACGCTGCACTTGGTTCAAGGAGAATGGGAAACGAGAGGGATGCCATGCTCAACCTCTCTGCCATAAGGCATAGTCCCATTCCGTTCCCCTAAAACAGTGTGAATCGGGTAACAGGTAAATCTAAGTCATCCTTCTCGTTATTTGCTCGGCGATGATGATCATCCCTCTGTTCGTTGAAGATTTTTGAGAAAAGTTCCCGGCTGACCGGGACCACCCATCCATAGGACGGACCCATGGTCCATCCTCCGCACTTTCCTCGGTTTGTTTTAGTTATGTAATTACCTACCATATTAATTTGACATATAACAAACAGCTTCTTTGATTAACCCTGTTAAGCACTGGTTCCTTCACGTAATCTTATCACAGGACATAAAGAAAACAATGTCAAACAACTTCTTTATTATCATTTTATCCTTTTATCTTTGAAATACAAGGAGTTCCGCCCGTAGGCTTGCTCATAATCCGCCCGAAGGCTATCCAGTAATCCACCAGGGATCACTATTCCAAGCTTCTGCCCGTAGACTAGTATGCGGGCCTCGAGATCCAATCCCGAGTCACGTTAGCCTCTTGTGCAGGGCCCGGAAGGCGAGGGATTTACGGCCAGAGCCCCCTCTGGCACCCAAGCGTCCTCCTGCTCCAAGTAGAACTCAACGGAGAGACCTCTCACGGCGGGTTCGGTCCACGTTCCCGGCGCGGTTAACAACCCCCTTGGTTAGGGTCAGGCAGGCAGTCGGGGGTAACTGAAGCTGCCTCTCCCTTCAGGCCTTCAATCTGAAGTATTTAGATATCGTTTCATCCTTTAGTTCATTGAGCAAACAATGCAAACAATGCTTTCTAAACTGTTACAAGCACAATCAATTCCAGTGGTCGTTTTAGCTGGCAAACTGTTAAGGAGTGACTCCTTTTCTCCGAATGCAACCCGCATTCGATCCAGAATCAATTGCAACTTGGCAAGATTCCTATCGTCCTTGGGCTAGGGTCATACCCTGTCAATACTTTAGGTGTGGTTTATGGTAAATTCCGGCGACCATGTCGCTTTAGTTTATTGATTAATCATTTGAGTCCAAGCAAATGCCTAGCTTCCCTTAACTTGACAAAGTTTCCCTAATGAGGATAGAGTAAAAGGATGACTACCCTTTTCCCCTTGCGAGTTTAAACTGGTGCAAGAACATGCCAACCTTAATCCACGGAATGGCAAAACTTCTTACGATCAAACCGCAAAGCTAAGTGACGTTGCAATTTATTGCACAAGTGTCGCCTCCATTCTAAGAGATCATTTCACCTAATGAATGGCGTATTCAGGTCACGGAATTAACTTCAGACGAGAAGGAGGGTTTAGGGTGTCTTTTTACCCACCCATCCTTAATTTCACTAAATCGACAGCGTTTAGTCCAACTCAAATCGAGTTTCATCATCTTGAACGCTTGGTCCATAAGGTAGGAATCCTAGATTATTGTTTACATGAGCATCCAATTAGCCCAACATTTTCGGGAATATGGTCAGGACTATTGGGTTTGAAGGTTCTGACTTAGCGACAATGGGAAAACTTGGCCGAATCCTTAACGGGCCAACCCCTAGTTAGTGTTTGGGGTATCTAACGTCTTGACTGAACCATGCTCATATGAAATCCTTTGTGGCTAGGTGATTTGGGTAATTCATTATGCTTGTCTTGCGACAAGGATGAATCCTTCCTAGAGACAATAAACTAGATCCAAAAGAGGAAAAATAGTTGCAACCACCACAATACCTGTAAACATGTGATTCATCGCCTCTACGCATCACATGGTTCACAATGACTCTATCTTTCCTTGTATCGTAAAAATGCATGATAATCTGGGTACTAACTTTCCTAGGACCTACTAGGACTTACATCAAATAATCATGCCTACAACCTTGTTGTCTACACTTTAGAATCTCGTGCTTTGATAAACCATGCGACCTTTCCTAAATACGGCTCCTGATGAATGAAATTTCTGCATGATGACTATGCAACACGCAACTTTCCCCTAGCTACAATGTAGCTAATGAAGTTCATACCAAACTAAAGCTAGTGTTAACTTATTCCATGTTACATGCTACTTGCAAGTCCATAAGATCATTATCGTACTCTTCTATTTCCTTTCGGGTAATATCTTATGGGTGTTAACTTTTCCTCACGAATCATTACAAGGAAGATGTTGCCTAAAATGCGGCACACGCTTATTCCTACCATGTCTAGTAACCAAATGCACTTATCAACTTCATTTCTTTGCCTAAGTAATATATGTTTAGACTCATTACTTTGATAATGTTCCAAAATAGCAACATGCAGCTAGTCTTCTAAGGCGGACAACTCTCGAAATGCAACCGTTTCAATTTCATGACATGCATCAACCTTATCTAATAGTTTAACGCTGCCACAATGCATTAGAAATAAGCGTAAAATGCGTTCTTCCTTATGGAATTAAGCGCGCCTAAACATTTCTTTATGCGAGAATAAACTCGAAAAAAAACCTGGACTTGAGGGCTCGGGGAGATATCCACTTGAATGCTTGGAGATGAACCTCCCGCAGGCGCACCTTGTGACTTTTTAGGGGCCATCGTAGGCGTGGTTTCGGCTTCTGGGTTGCCTTTGCGGTCTATGAATTGACTTGCCTTGGTATGCAGCCTCCAGACCTTTGCCTTTTTCCCTCGTACGTAGGAGATTCCTTCGCGGGACTTAGTGCTTGCGGATGAATTCTTTAGGAAAACCCGAGTGGCTAGGAATGGGTTCACGGATGGCTTGTGGCGTTTGAAGTCTAAATTGCGGGAAGCCTCTTACGAAGGATCTTGCGGGAGGGCTTTATAGCTTATTCCTCTTCTTCTTCAAAGTCTCGGGGGGGGTATGAATGGACTTATGGGACCTAGTGGGAAGGGGGGCTTAAGAAAGCCCCCTTAGAAGCTTCTTAAGAAGCTTCTAAGAAGCTTCTAAGCTTCTGCAGCAACGTCGGGGGGAAGGGGTCGTGATCCAGGCGGCGGCGGACCGTGTCAGTCTGGCGGCCGTGGCGGCGGCGGCTATGGCGGACTGGCGGACTGCAGCTGCAGCGCGGCGGCTTCCTGCACGACGGCGATGGCCTGGTCTCCTCTTTTCCCCAACGACGAGGCAGTAGCGTCCTCTCCTCCTTCTCACAGCACCGTCCCCTCCTTTTTCTCCCCTCCTCTCCCTAACGGGAGTTCATATAGGCAAGGGGGGGGGGAGAAGGCCTCCACCACGTGGCCCCTCTTGCATGGGTTCCCCCCCTCCCATGCAGGCCACGACTTTCATATCCCCATCCTCCCCACACTCCCTCTTCTCCAGCCATGCATCGGCTGGAGAAAAAGGGTAAAAATAAAAAAATTTGCCTTGAATTATTCATATTGCCCCTCCCAAGAGGGTGTTTCTGCGGAAGTTTCGATTTTTGAACCTCGGTTTTAATTTACCAATGCGGAGGACCCCATTTCTCGCGTGCGGGTCACACATTACACTGCCAATAATTTCAATGCAAGAGATAACCTTTGCACAAGGTTTACGTCGTGTGCGGGACGTCAATATTCACGGGTGGGAATATTACAATCTTGCACCTCAATACCTTCCCATAACATTTCTAACTCTTCAATCAAAGGCTCTAAGTAAATGTCCATGTTTTTTACCTTGTGCTTTTTCCAAGAATCAGAAGGGACAACATTACATGTCCCTTTTTAACTGCCATGGATGGAGGAATATTATAGTTCACCAATACCACTGGCCATACACTGTATGATGTGCTTTTGATGTCAAATGGATTGATTCCATCCATACCTAAACCAAATCTCAAATTTCTTGGCTCTTCTTTGAAAACGGGCCACAAATTATCTATATGTTGCTATGCCGGTGTGTCTGCAGGGATCCTCCATTTTTCCATCACTTGAACGATGACTAGCATGCCATGACATGAGCTTTCCAATAGACTTACAGTTGAGCATTCTCGTGCGAACTCATGAATCCCACGAAATAAGACACAATCATTGACACATGCATGAATCTTGACATAATCGAGGCCTCCCAGAGATGCCAAGTAATGTCTTGCTTGCTCTGTCTTAGTTGGAAATTTGTTTCCTTTTGGAAGCATTTGTGATAATAACTTACATATATTTTTAAAAGTGAGTTAAAAAACCACCAACATATATTTCTGTCTGATTTCAAAATAGAACAATTAATATTATGATTCATAAGCCAAACTGAATTGATACCTACTTCAATAACGCATCCAAACTGACATTACTCCATCCATAAATTGTTTGCAAGTTAAGTATCTCGAGGGAGGCACGAAGAACGGAGTACGTACAACCTTCATACAACGGAGTAGATGATGCTACATATAGTGGATCATCTGGCTTCATAGAGTGACCTTCTCCCTGAACCGGTTGCGAAAATAGATGGTGTACCATGTTGTCCAAAGTCTCATCCTCTACGACTTGATGGGGCATTTCATGAGGGCTACTATCATGGTCGTCAGTCTCTACTCTTCTTGAAGACTCTGCCTCCTTGCGTCCACGTTTTGCAGCCTCTCGAAGCCCAGGAGGGAGCATCTGAGGATGTGGCACGGCATCTTGCTCAACCACAAAAGGGAGTTTCATGTATGTTGATATATAATTCCCATAACATAGACTAGCAATCTTAGTGGTAAAAAAAAACAATAAATACAAGTGATTTTTCTCAGTCCCATTCTCCATACAAGCTGAGGTGTGACATTGCAATTCGACATGCTCGAAAAATACACCCTCGACAATGATCAAACATGTATTTAATTTTTCGTCATAGCTATGCATCTCGATTATGAAGACGCAATGTTTCATCCTTACTTGAGGATGTGCTCATTGACTCATCAGCTTGCACCGCACTAGGTGATGACGACGTCGACATGATTAAACCTAATTCATGACAACATCAAAATATTTGTCATTCATATGTTTACATAAGATCTCAATTTTAAATACACAAAAATCATCATAAATACATTAAAAATTATGATAAAAATTCACTATCAAAACTTATCTTACAAACAAAAAATTATGATAAAGCCTAAATGCGCGTCTATATCCGCGTTTACCTACTTGTCTATATTGGCATCTATTTCCACGTCTATGTTTGCGTCTATACTCGCGTCTACTTGAACAATAGACGTGCATATACACGCAAAAATAGACGCACACGTCAAAATTCAAACCATACTTAAATCATTTCTTTTCAAACTGCACCTTTCCTTTCCTGTGTTTTTTGCGGTTTTGAAGCTTGAGTTTAGCCGACATGCAGTCTCTTCATGCCTCACCTAGTCTCTTCATACCTCACCTCCTCATGACTCACCTCTTCTTTCATTTCAAACACACAAGAAGGGAAAAAGGAAAGCCAAGGAGAGGAAGAAAGAGAGAACAAGAGAGAGGAGAACAAGAAGAAGCAGCAAGCAAGCAAGCAAGCATCAAGGGAGGGTAACTTACCAAGGAGAGGAAGAAGCGCCACCACCTGCCAGACCAAACACCCAAGGTGACTCTCTCTCTCTCTCTCTCTCTCTCTCTCTCTCTCTCTCTCTCTCTCTTGTTTCTCTCTTCCTCTCTCTGCTCTGTCTGTGTATTTAGGATTTGTGATTCCATTATGTATTGCATTTTGTAAATCATCAATGGCGGTCATCCGCCTAAAATCAGTCGACTGAGCGCGTCTGATAGCGTGTCTACATTTCAGTGTAGACGCAGATATAGACGCGAAAAATGTTTCCTCTCATAGCGTTTGAGGGTGCATCTTAGAGCGCGTGTGCTGGTGCGTGCGCTCTGCATTGTACACGCGATAATACACGCGCTGGACAGAAGGTTGACCTGCAGTCTACACGTGATTATACACGCGCATTGACCTGGAATGCACGTCTGACAACGCGTCTGTGCTGCATCTTAGATGGGAAGATAGACGCGCTGGACAATCAGAAAATATCATGACATGAGCTTTTCAATAGGCTTACACTTGAACATAAGTTTTATACGTGGAACAATCGAAAAATGTCACAAAACCTTACGAGGCACATCCATTGACTTCATCTCCACTTCGTATCTTGATTCGCCACAAACAGGACACTCTCATGCAAACTCATGAATCCCACGAAATAAGACACAATCATTGACACATGCATGGATCTTGACATAATCGAGGCCTCCCAGAGATGTCAAGTAATGTCTTGGTTGCTCTCTCTTAGTTGGAAATTTGTTTCCTTTTGGAAGCATTTGTGATAATAACTTACATATATTTTTAAAAGTGAGTTAAAAAACCACCAATATATATTTCTGTCTGATTTCAAAATAGAACAATTAATATTATGATTCATAAGCCAAAATGAATTGATACCTACTTCAATAATGCATCCAAACTGACATTACTCCATCCATAAATTTTTTGCAAGTTAAGTATCTTGAGGGACGCATGAAAAAGGGAGTACGTACAACCTTCATACAACAGAGTAGATGATGCTACATATAGTGGATCATCTGGCTTCGTAGAGTGACCTTCTCCCTGAATTGGTTGCGAAAATAGATGGTGTACCATGTTGTCCAAAGTCTCATACTCTACGACTTGATGGGGCATGTCATGAGGACTACTATAATGGTCATCAGTGTCTAGTCTTCTTGAAGACTCTGCCTCCTTGCGTCCACGTTTTGCAGCCTCTCGACGCCCGGGAGGGAGCATCTGAGGATGTGGCACTGCATCCTGCTCAACCACAAAAGGGAGTTTCATGTACGTTGATATATAATTCCCATAACATAGACTAGCAATCTTAGTGGTAAAAAAAAACAATGAATACAGGTGATTTTTCTCGGTCCCATTCTCCATATAAGCTGAGATGTGACATTGCAATTCGATGTGCTCAAAAAATACACCCTCAACAACGATCACACATGCATTTAATTTTTCATTGTAGCCATGCATCTCGATTATGAAGACGCAATGTTTCATCCTCACTTGAGGATGTGCTCATTGACTCATCAGCTTGCACCACACTAGGTGATGATGACGTCGACATGATTAAACCTAATTCATGACAACATCAAAATATTTGTCATTAATATCTCAATTTTAAATACACAAAAATAATCATAAATACATTAAAACTTATTATAAGAATTCACTATCAAAACTTATCTTAAAAACAAAAAATTATGATAAAGCCTAAATGCGCATCTATATTCGCGTTTACCTACACGTCTATATTGGCATCTATTTCCACGTCTATGTTCACGTCTATACTCGCGTCTACTTGAACAATAGACGCACATATACACGCAAAAATAGACGCATACGTCAAAATTCAAACCATAATTAAATCATTTCTTTTCAAACTGCGCCTTTCCTTTTCTACGTTTTTTGCGGTTCTGAAGCTTGAGTTTAGCCAACATGTAGTCTCTTCATGCCTCACCTAGTCTCTTCATGCGTCACCTCCTCATGACTCACCTCTTCTTTCATTTCAAACACACAAGAAGGAAAAAAGGAAAGCCAAGGAGAGGAAGAAAGAGAGAACATGAAGAAGCAGCAAGCAAGCAAGCAAGCATCAAGGGAGGGTAACTTACCAAGGAGAGGAAGAAGGAGAAGAAAGAAGCACCACCACCCGCCACACCAAACACCCAAGGTGAGTCTCTCTCTCTCTCTCTCTTTGTTTCTCTCTTCCTCTCTCTGCTCTGTCTGTGTATTTAGGATTTGTGATTCCATTATGTATTGCATTTTGTAAATCATCAATGGCGGTCGTCGGGCTAAAATTAGTCGACCGAGCGCGTCTACATTTCAGTGTAGACGCAGATATAGACGCGAAAAATGTTTCCTCTCATAGCATCTGAGGGCGCATCTTAGAGCGCGTGTGCTGGCGTGTGTGCTCTGTAGTGTACACGCGCTGGACAGAAGGTTGACCTGCAGTCTACACACGATTATACACATGTATTGACCTGGAATGCACGCCTGACAGCGCGTCTGTGCTACATCTTAGATGCAAAGATAGATACACTGGACAGAAGGTTCACTTTGGAGCGCTTCTGAGGGCACGTCTATCCTGCAATTTAGACACGGGGATACACGCGCCAGGTCTCCCAGTTCTGATAGTAAACAATATATTTTTGCAATGATGAATGTGACCAATCCCATGTTTGTGTTTATCAGTTTTCTTGTTTATGAGAAGCATTAGCACTTAAGTTTTATGCTCAATGTCTAAAGAAAGCTCTTTGAAAATGTAGGTAATATATGATTTTTTTAATGCAAATAAATTTATCTTTTTTCTGTGTTTTTTTTGCAGATGTCGTATCCTGGTTCATCTAGCAATGACCTGGATTTGGATCGCATGAATGATGCATTGGCCTCCTTTGGCAGGGGGGTCAATGCATTTTTTCGAGGTTTTCCTAGTAGGGAAGACTTCATGGGAGAGATGACCAGACACCTTGGCTGCTCTCCCACAGTGGACGAGGTGTTCAGTGTCATGTCTAGGACGCTTCTCACATCTTTGCCTGGCACTACTTTCCAGACTCCACATGCAGGTACCTCATATGCAGGTACTCCATATGTAGGTACTCCACGTGCTCCACATGCATTGGCTGAAGCACAAGCATCTGCAGAAGCTCGTGCGTCCAGCAAGGCAGAGGGTAGTCGATAGAGAGGGAGGAGGGAGAGTCGAGGGGGAGTACGAGGCTTGTGTGGGGGTTGCCTAGGAGGTGGCGAGCGATCACCCTCACCAATAGATCACGTAGAGGAGGTTGTACGCCAGTACTATAGAGTTAGTACAGATGTTGGTGGCATCTTTCATGATGATGAGGGAAGGGATGTAATAGCATACATGAGGAGCATCGTGCATGCGATGTATAAAGATTGTTTCATTGCCTTCAAAAATCAGAAAAGCGGCTTGTGGCAGGAGGTGTTGAGGGCAGTCCATAGGAGGTACCCAAATCCTGAGGGTCAGCGATTCTCGGATGATTGGGGACGCACAAAAGTGAGGGATATGCTTCACAACAAAAGCAGAGGCAGGAGGAGGGGCATGGAGCCTATAGGCAACCACCTATGTGCCACCGCATAGAGTGGAAGAAAGCCAAGAAGAAAGCAACAGAGATAGTGAAGAGTTGCAAGCATGCAGAGGCGCGACGGATCCAAATAGAAACAATGGGATCGTCGTATTATGGATCGGGCGGCAGAGAGTCATGGAAGGTAGAGTTTGTAAGTATATTTTGATTTCTAATTTTTTTAAATTTATATTTCTTTCAATTATTTATATATTTTATTCTAATATATTGTGACTCATAATTGTTTGTATATATCTAAATGTTTTGCAGACTACCATCGTTGGTAGGACACCTACTCCTAGAGAGGTAGGTTACCATTGAGGCCATAACCGCGCAGCCACATGGCTTCACTTCTATAAGGAGGGTCTCATCAGTGAGGACCAATACAACTGGGCCATGAGGATTCGACAGCCAGAGGAGGTATGTTTTGCTTACTTTTCTATTAAAAGTATAGCTAATTATAGCTTTTTCTCCACCTTGTCTATGTAAGCAACCCTGATCTTTTGTGTGTGTAGGTGAACCGAGATGTGGAGTATAGCGAGGAGGGGGATAGCGATGCTAGTAGCCATGGTGGTACTAGCGAAGATGTTTCCTCTTCAGATTCGTAGAGGAGCACCATACCTCCTCATGAGGCCTTCTTTTCTTGTATATGTATGATCCATCTTTGAGCCTACTGTTTGTGGCCACGCTTTAGGTCGCAAGCACTTAAACTTCCCTTGTAAATGCTTTTGATATATAATGAATACATGGACTTTTATTTTCAATTCTTGTGCCCGTAAGATACATTGTCTTTTTCCCAAATGCACAATCCGATGTTCTGTTTTGCGCGTCTATCCGCGCGTCTAAATTGTAGATAATTCGCGTTTATACGCGCGTCTATAGTGCAGACTACACGCACTTATACACGCGCTTCATAATTCAAATTTAAAAAGAAATTAAATATTTTTTTTTGTTTTCCGTTCGCATCTACTAGTGCTTGTAAAAACGCGTCTACCAACGTGTCTATATGCGCGTGTATATGTGCGTCTATTGCGCGTCTATTTGTGCATGTAAATTCATTGATACAAGCGATTATAGATGCGAAATGGTAGGCGCGCAAATAGAAGGGCGGATAGACGCGCCCGTAAGAATTTCTCTATATTCAAAAATCGCGTCTAAATGTGCGTCTATAAGGCCTTTTTGTTGTAGTACAGAGCATAGGTATATACATATACAAATACATTCATGCCATTGATTAAAATCACCTCACGCTCAACTGCTTGCAAAGCATTCATCACGACACTTTCTGTTTAAGCTTAAGCTTGTATCACATGTTGTTGTTGTTGTACCTGCAAAAGCATATTCAACTTTTGCACCAATTGTTGCAAACATCACTGGAGAATGTATTCGAAGATTCTCCATCTTTTCTTTCCTTATTTTGATGACCTTTCACGTCGGGTTCACCAATGTTGGAGGGGTTTTCGTGCAGACGAAATTTTTACGTGGAGCGTATTGACAAAATGTGCTCCACAACAGATTGTAGTGTCATGGCAAAGTTCAAGCAAAAGAGCCGACGGTGAGCCACAGATCCAAACATTATTGTAGAAGAGATGGAGTATTTTGGAAACTTGCAAAGTATTATCCATGATCCTATTCGATGTGCAGTGGTTCAAAGTGGTACAAGAAGGAGCCGGGGAAACTCTTTGACGAGGTCCATCTAGATTTCTCGAAATAGATTCCAAAAAACGATGGATGGATTTGCATGACATGTTTGTGTTACTGGCCCATTGTGAGCATATGCATGAACTCATGTTTTTTGAACTTTTATTACGACATGGTATATGTCCAAATGTTAAATCTCTCTTGTATGTGATTTTGAATAGGTAATTTTCTATCAAAACCCTCGACAACCTCGATGGTGGTATGTTGTACCTTCAGCTCCCTGAAGTGCAAGAGTATATAATGAAAGCAATGTTCCCAGCATAGACGAGGATAGTGTGTAGATAGAGGGCTCAATATTACAAGAGGTAGAGGCCGCCCAAAGCTTGGAGCATGTACAGGAGGCAGAATCGAGTAACAATGATAGAAAGATAGGGGGCAAGAATTCTTTGAGAACAAGGTGGACTCATCCTTTTGTGGTGACATTTCTATCGACCTTCCAGTGTATGCAGAGTTGTGCCAAGAGATTAACATGGGACCATAGGCTATGTCATACTTGGAGCATCCACCTACTCAATTTGTTGATGAATCACTTATAAGGGTACTCTAGAATATGCATTTTAAATAAGATCAATTTTTTTAGAGTTATATTACCGTGCTTTGCTTGAATCTTTATATTGATTATGCTAACATCAAATTTTGTCTGTGCAAGTGACCTTTGTGGATATTTATACAGTACGATGAGTCAAGGAATGAGTGAAAGGAAGCCACAAGAGATCTTCATACGTATATATTTAGATTAGATGGCTTGATTCAGAGATATGGCAAACCAAGAGCTGTCTCTTCGACACCTTTAGGTTGTTATGTTCAATCTACTTTAGCACGCTCCGATGCATTGGTTTTGAGTAGACAAGGTTGACGCTCCACACTTGGGCCAGATGGAGGGAGTGGTTCTGGGGGATGTTGCGGAGATGTGGATGCGGTGAGGGCTTGAGATATAGGTGCTACTCCTCACTCTTGTGCAGATTCCAGAGAGGATGGGTCAGGTGGTTGTTGTGGAGGTATCGATGCAGTGTCTCCACCTCATTGTTCTGCTGGATTTGTGTCACCTGTGGGATATGTCACATCCATGGGGGCGTCTACTCCAGCTTTTGCTCAGCCTTCCATACGTGTGGCACCCCTATGGATGCTACTCTGAGAGATACTACCCTTGTAGGTATACCAAATGTACAGGGGTCTCCTGGATATGCCCAGGAGCATGGTTGTAGGTGAGAGAGGACATATCTTAGGCATAACCCATAGGGGTATGGATACCTTGTAGATGATAGGACAAGAGCCGTCATCATGAATGATGAGGGGAGGAGGGTGATGGCTTGTATGAGAGAGTTGTGCCAACAAGTTTTTCAGCACAACATCTTGGATCATTGAAAAAGCATACCGAAGGGGAGCAAGGACTACGTAGTAGCATCTTTTCCTAAGGAGTTTCCGGTACCCACTGCAGCAAATAGGTTTTCCATTGGCTAGATGATGGAGTGCATGTATGCGTACATGTCACACAGACAATCGGATGGACGCAAGGCACTTAAGAGTGGGGCCTCAAAGCTCAAGTGGCTAGACACACATCACTAGCGCACTCGACTCAAGGAGGAGGCTACAAATTCTATAGGACTTATATGACAGACTTTGTAAGTTTTTCTTTTGTTCTGCTTATCTTTTTCTTTTGCAATATCCCTTGTATTGAGAATCCTGTTTCTAACTATTGTATTTTGTTTTCTTCGCAGCACTCCATTACAAAACTCCATTACAAATCACAATCCCACCGACCTAGAGACTCGATATGCAGAGAGACACGATCTCATTGCATTGATCAGCCGATTGTATGGATGCGATGGCCTAGTAAGTCACTCATCTTTCTTGGCCATAATTACTAATTTTAATTAAAATTCATTATTGTATAGTGGATTGATGTGTAGTTGTTTCTTTTTTTGCAGAGTCTTGTTTGATGCTCCTTTGTGGCACAATGAGATTTCAGATAGTGAGGATCTATAGCTCGCCCTTGGATCCGTGGAGCGCATATTCTCTTTTTTTTTGTCATGTGATTTATGTAGGCATTTTCTATGCACTATGTTGTTATCATCATTTGTATCTTGCCATGATTATACCGTCGCTTTCATTATGCGATCTTGTATTTATTTTATGTATCACTCTAGTTGTGGAAAAAAGTACACTTTGCCTTCATTTTGACTATCCTTGTACACCTTACTACTGTAACTCTTTTGTACAGTCCAAACACATCACATACTGCTACATGTGGCAAGGCAGCCCTGCCACAAAATGTTTTTTTCTATGTAAACGTCGGAATTAGCGTCACAGATATATTGTACTTATCGCTAATAGCGTTGTAAATAGTGACGGTTCTATGGCATCACTAATACTGACGTGTTTAGCGATGATGGGGGTAATTTTTTTAATGAATATTTTCATCGCTTTGAACGTCGACATGAGGCCTGCATCTTGTAGTGACTATGGTTGGATCAACACATCCAATTTCATTTGGCTGAAATGCAAAGTCTTTCCCATGCCTTGGCAACATCTGCCAAAAACAAGCTCTTTCAACAAGCAAAAGAAAGCTTGTATCACCAATTTTCAACTTCTGTAAAATTTCAGATGTAAATTTATATCATACTCCATGTGGATCCCATAAACTAGGTTGTTGAGTCACTTTTTGAGCCAAGATATCACTTTTAGGTGATAACGGCAAATCCACAGGCTTAATCTTCTTTGCAACTGTTTTGTACATTGTATCCACCCTTGGTTCAGCCTTGTTTTGTAGTCCATAATAATCAAGCTCAACAAACTCTTGAATGTCTTCATACATCTCTAAAGTATCAACATAAATAACCTATTTTTCTACCCTATTTTCAATGTTAATTATTGTAGAATTTTTAGCCACTATATCAACATCAACTAGCCTTGAAAACAACCTCGAAATGCCTTCAATTGTAGCCATCAAACCATATGTCTTCAGCTCTTTTTTAGCTCATCATGCATATTTCTTTTCAGCTTGCACATGGCTGAAATATTCTTTAAAGTACCAAGACTATATGCTTTCCATTCCTAGAGGCACTCCCATAGCCTCCACTTATAACAGTGCTGTGTAAAAACCCTTCAACTATTGTGCATTAGGTGGCATGGGATTATCCCACAGCCTATCTCGATTGTGGAGATGAATCACACAAACAATGAGAAACAATGAGAAGCCTTTGTATTGTCTTTACTCCGAACCCAAAGAACCATCATCCACAGCTTTTTTTCCAGCCTTGATTCCAAAATATAGGGCTGTCCCAAAATCACTGGATAACTACATGAATCCTACACAAAAAAATGACATTCATCCCTAACATCTCCAATAGTTATGGGTACATTCAGACAAGCACCTTAAAGATCCCTTGATGAATTATTTGCTGCCTCCATGCGCCATCATGGATCTACATCAATCGGCACATGGGGGTAGCAAATTCTACTCTACTACCAAGTGTAAATTCTACTCTACTGCCAAGTATGCGATCTTCCAAGACCTTTTTAAGGTTTGTGGGAGTCTCAAGATCTGATTGTAACTTGTAACCGGGTTGCTTGCCACTTTTCTTCCCTTTTTGTTTCTTCTCTTGGAATGCATCATCCATAACATGCTTAGGTATGAAATTTTCAGCCTCTTTTTGGTGCTCCATTTTATTTCATGTTATACGTTTAGATGGGCCTGAAGAGAAAGGATCAATAATGTCCTCATCTCTTCTTCTCTTTTCTTCCACAAGAGCTTCTTGATTATGAACCTCAGCCAAATAAGCGTAGGCTAAAAATGAATCCACTTGTGCACTCCATCCTATTCTTCCTCGGATACTTTGACTTGCATCACCCAATTTAGACTTTGTTGTTTTGCCTTTTTCCATGCAATCTAATGCTTACATCCAAACGAAACATTTTACTTTAACCATGCCTCCTTTATAAGCTTCATTAGTCCTTTCAATTCTCAACCCATACATGGCTGCATCTATGGCAACAAATGTTATCCTTCCATTCATATCTTCCAACCTCTTCTACATGCCACCATTTCCAAATGTATATTTTCTTGTATCCTTCTCTATAGGATCTTTGGGCTGCCACCCAACCCTTCTCTTCTACCTTAACATCCAACTTTTCAACCTTTGCCTCAAATCACGCATGCCTATGATTAATTCATCCACATCATCATTTTTAATAGCCAGACCAACAGGTATAACCGGTTGTTTTACCATACCCACATGCGTCTTAGCTGTAATTTCATCCCTCTCATGTGTACTAGTAGGTGTGGTGGTTGTACCTCATCTTAATTTCATCCGATCTCTCTTTACTAACATATGCGTTGCCTCAATTACATTAGCTCAATCTGATTTCAACCCCGTTTCAAAAGAGACATCTTCTAAACGATTAGTCAACTTCTCCTGAAAGACAGGATCTACAACCTTCATAAACAAATCAATTTTTTGACTCTCCAACGATTATTGCTCATCAGCATCCAATTGCACATACCAACTTTCCAATTCATGGAGCAAAGTTGTAGCAACCAACCCTTTATTAGGCTTTTCAATCCAATTTGTAAATGTATTTTTAGTTACCAATCTTGCATCTTCCAAGAAAAACTCTTATCTCAAAGCTTTCTTAAAAGCTACCGAATCAAGATCTATTCTATGTAACTCATCTATGCATGGCCAAATGGGAGAAATATCGACTCCATGCATACTGCAGTATCCCATGAAA
This sequence comes from Lygodium microphyllum, assembly GCF_053477565.2. Lineage (NCBI taxonomy): Eukaryota > Viridiplantae > Streptophyta > Polypodiopsida > Schizaeales > Lygodiaceae > Lygodium > Lygodium microphyllum. The sequence goes on from NC_141157.1 coordinate 117,784,469, forward strand.
CAACATCTTTTCTTTATAAAATTGGATGAAGGACGAAACATTTTGACCCTTAAACTGCTTTGATTCGTATCCCACTGCATGCAATGAGTTTACAACTAAGGAATCAATTAATTTTGCTTCCTGTTGAGTTTGCATCTACTTTTGTAACAACAAATGATGTTGTTGTTGTTGCTGCAACAAAGTAATCATATGTTGTAAAGCATCATCACTACTTGAATCTACAGAATCCCCCATCTATACACACTTGCTCTGCCGACTTTCATGTTGGGTTCACCACTGTTGAAGCATTTGGGGTCGAAATTCTACCATGGGGGTAAGGGATAGTAGGGTAAAGGGAGATTCAGGGAGAGAAGTAGATGAAAGAGAAGGGGTTCAAAGAAATAGAAGATGTAGAAGAATGCTCATGGAGGTGAAGCCTGTCAATTTATTTCTGCATTGTGAGAAGATAAATCTCTTGTAGACCAAAAACATGCATAAAACAATAGCTTCCTGAGGCTTCCAACGTCCTTGTGAGGCATAATATTTTAGCATGGTGACCCACCACATGGGATGTTTCAGTCACAACTAATTCCATTTTGTGTCAATACTTTTCCATGGCATTATGACTTTAGCATGATCACTAGTGGATTCCATGATTGCTGTGGGTTCCAACATACTTGCTGCATATCCTCTATGTTGATGGATGGTTGTACATAATGTTTCTTGGATAGAGACCGCAGCGAGGCAATGCCATCAGAGTAGAGGATGGAACAACCACTAAATGGTTATCTTCCACACCACATGAATTATCCCTCGTACAAGACTCATACCTACATAATTAAAAAAGGTTCATCACTAGGTTTTGTATAGGGCAAACCAAGTTTTTTAATCCTTCTGCAAATCCCCATTTTACAAATATTTTAGCACAACCCTAATGTGCAGGTTATAAATGTTTAGATCTCTTTTTATCCAAGGTTCAAAAACTTCCACTTACAAGCGGACAAATGCACCACCTAAAGGGCCTGACACTGGCTCTAAGGCTCTAGCCCCGGGCTCATACACTCTCCAAACAACCCTCATGGCCTTATGGCTAGGAGTATTTGGATGCTATGAAGTAATGTATCCAACTACTGCTCGGACCGCCAATATCATGCTTCCATTGGCTCTAGAAGGGGAGTAAAATACTAGGACATCTAGTCAGAATTCTCCTAGATCACTCATTCTTCTTCTCCTAGTTTTGGAGTGTTGTTTCCTGCCTATAAATTGCGATCGTGTGTTGTATGATTTTGCCAAACCTTCTTTTTGCATAAAACCCTCCAAAAATGGTTGAAAGCCACTTTCTTTCTTTTACATGTCACCCTATTCTAGAAGTTGTATATAACTTTTAGATATTTACAAGAAATGATATCAAAAATATCAAAAATAGGCTAAACTTGTCCAAAAATCTAGTGTTTTTGAACTATCCACACTACGGACACTAACACTAATGACTAATATGGCATTGACTCTCTAGATCAATAAGAAAGCCGAATGACGATGCACTTTAGAGTTTTTCACACTATGTCCGTGTAGTGGTACGACATCGTGCATTCTCTCTTGTACTATCTTTAGTAATATTGTTTTCTATATTCACACACAATTAATCAAAGTTTATGTTGATATTGAGATTATAAAATTTTGAGAAAGCAAAGAAACAAATAAAAAATAACGTATTTGATCAAACCACCTATTATAAAATACTTGGATTACAAAAAATATTGTACCTTTCACCTCATTCATCATACAGTCCATAAGTCCAAGGAACCTGGGATCTTCACTCATCATCTTCTTTAGAAGAGCCATCATCTCTATGCTAGAAGCTAACATTTGAAACCTACACAAATGTAGTGACCATGAGAAAATGTTTATTAATTCTGTTAAAAACATGTTAGGCAACATAAAAAAGAATGTTAATAAACATATCACCATAAGATTGTTGAGTCATATTCAAGTGAACGCCACATAATAGGTATGATTTTTTTTCTTTTATTGATTATCATTGTTTTTGTTTTGATTGCATATGCCATCACTTTTGTGTGGATACACACAATCACCAATTTTTCCATTCTGGATCCTCTCCTCTCACCTTCCAAATATTTTCTTGCAAGTGTACCTTAGTCAACCATTCCGCTTTAACTTCACTTCATGATTAAGTAACCTTATGATGGCATATTTTTAAGTCATTTGACCCACACAGTGTTGATAAATCACATTTTATATAAATGATTTCATTCTCCTCTAGCCAAGGAGGGATGCAACCTATCTTTGTTAAGCGTGACCTTAGTCTCAAATCATTTGTCTCATATGCAATATTAGGATTTTCATGTTGAAGTTAGATAAATTTATGTAATAATGACTATATTGATCTAATATAGTCTCATGAAAACGTCACAAAACTAGTTTGCAAACAAATCATGTCTCTAGTGGTATCCACAACCAAACTTTCATGGCCCCTTTCAATCATAATAAATTGTTTGTGCACCAAAGAAAAGTCTCACTTCATAATGACATTCTAATGAGAAAAGTGATGATATGCATGCTTTAAATTTGCCAACATTCATATCAACATTGATATCCTCGTCACATCTTACAACTACTTTGTCTCTCATTTTATAAGTTTCTTCCTTAATAACTACTTCTTTATGCTCTATTACTCATTCCACCTCTATGTTGAAAGTTTGATGAATGTATCTCCCTTCATCACTAGTTGTATTCCCCTTATCACTATTGCTATTTTGCATGCATAACCATTAGCTTTCGTAGAAAACATCGATAACTCTTTTGCTCTATCAACACATGATACATGCATGAGACCTAATGTATGCCATTTTGGACATTCATCACATCTATCAAGATCGACTAAGTATCCACAGGTGGCAAAGAGAGCTTTGTGAAATTGTCTTATCATCCTTTGATGTGGCATAAGTTTGTCAAGCCATACTTTTGTTATATGAATGAGTACCCATGTAAAGGAACTCCGCCTTTGATAATTTGCATAAGAAATTTCATTGTCTTTGTTGTTTGTTTTGATATTAACATATGTCGAGACCATTCGTGCATATGTATAGCACCAAAAAGCATCATGGGTGACAAAGAATATCATCCAAGAACTCTCGGAAACCTATAAATGCTATTACAAAAAGATACATTATTAAATTGAAATGTAGATATCCTAAATACATAAACAAAAGGAAAGTTGAGAAAAGTTTCTACCTGCAACATGCTCCAATGGTGCTGAGTTGGATCCTAAGAGTTCTTCATACCTTTGTTAGAATATCAAGCTCGTACATGTGTGTTTGACCGACATGAGCTGGACAAAGCTAGTCTGGCTAGATCAGTAAGGTGTATTAAATAAGTCGGTGTTACTTCTAGTGTGAATGGTCTTTATGACCTTAGGTTGTATATGCAGTATGTGTGTGCTAAATGAATAATAATAAGAATAGAGAGGGGAAGCATGTTGCTTCACTCCGTGTTGCTCTCCTTCCTGCTTCCATGAAATCTAACATGGTATCAGAGCCATGAATGGGCTCACTGGTGGAATGCACTGAAGAAGAAGACTTGAAGACTGACTTGAAGGGCTGGAAAAATAAGAGGACTGACTGTCATTTCCATCAATGGTCACACAGAGGTATGTACTGTGAAGCATTGGAGTCTCATTGCTTGAAGCAGGAGCTGTGGCTTGCTGAGGAGCCTTCCAAGGACTGATTGAGCACTAGTGAGTGCATTATTATTATAGTAATAAGCAAGATGTGCAGCAGCATATATCTGCCGAGCCAACGCGTTTGCGCCTGTTTTCAGGCTGAACTCCATGGCTACGATTCAGCACATGGACTGCTCATCAAGTCTCCATTGAGCATCATCGAGAGTGTGGCTTTTCTGGAGACTCACCAAAGCTCCATTGAGCATCAACAAGTGGGAAAATCTGATCTAAATATACTCTGAACAGTCTGTGTGGACTGTGTCTATGAACAGGCTGCTCTCATTGGCTGAGATTCAAGAACTATAGCACTTGTCATGTGGCATAGAGCTTGGATGCATACCAAGGAAGGTTCTTGAAGGGTATACCTTACTATTGCTCTTGTGGGAGCTCATGTGGGAGCTGTAATAGAGGTGTACAGATCTGAATACACAGGGTTGAACTGTCATTGAACTTACAGTGACATTATACACTTGGGATGTCTGCATTTTTGGATGCTCTTTGGCATATACATTGAACTTGAATGTAGCACTTGATGCTTGGTAGAAGACATGTCATATTTCTTGGGTATTTTGATATAAACTTGGAGCTTCGAATGGCCTGATCTGAGAGCTTGTGATAGGCTGAAAACAGAAAAAAAAATTTGCAGACATAAAGCACAAATTGGTTATTTCTGAAGAACTAGTTGGCTGGGTTTGTTCCACAGGTACTTGAAGACTTGGTCTATGACTGTTGAATGCTTGAGCATTGGAAACATAAGTGATGAAAATGGTTTATGGGTTTTTGGGACTGAAATTAATACCTGTTTCCAGTGCATTGGATGTTTGAAATCTGTGAATTTATTTACGATATTCATATATGCTGGTTATATACTGTTTTGTGGTTCTATGCCTATGCATGGCTTGACACATGTACTAGAAGCTATCCATGGAAGTTTGGGACATGTATGACATGTATACCACTCAGTTTTGGGCTTGAAATCACTACTGGTCACTCACAGAATTACAATTTTCAGACTGCATATATGTACCCTAGCAGTGAGGTTGCATGAGTTCAAACCAAAGTGAATACATAGTATTTGCACTGATTGTTTTACTCACAGGTTAAGCCACTTGGTTGTGAGCTCTTTTGGACTGTTTTTAATGGGCTGAAATACCCTGGTTTTTTACTGCAATTAATTGTAGAAAACTGTCATAAACAATTCCGGGCTGAAGTTGAAATGTTAAGAAGATCTTGGTCTGTAGGTAGTTAGGCAAGGTCTACAACATGGCAAATGCTGATAGAACTGATAATGTAACCCAGATTGTGGGAGAAAAGCTTGATAGCAACAATTATGCAATATGGAAGTTCCACATGGAGAACTTTCTGATAGGCAAAGGATATTGGGACTTAGTGACAGGTGTTGAGGCTGAACCTGAAGTTCCAGATAGGAATCCTACAGCTGATCAAAGACAAGCGCATCGAGCTTAGACGGAAAGAGCTCGCAGGGTTTTACATTGGTTGTCATTATGTATCTCGGATGTTATGGTGATGCAGATCATGAACTCTAAATCCCCAGTAGATGCATGGAATATATTGGTCAAATACTATGGCACAACTACAAGTGCAAGGAAGATACAACTGAAGCAGAAATTCAATAACATGGAGAGGAAGAACAGATCCATACAAGATTATGTCACAGAGGTTAAGACCATAGCAGATCAGCTGGCATCTGTTGGCTCACAGGTAGAAGATGAGGATATGGTTGCAGTGACCTTAAATGGCTTGGGCTCGGAGTACAAGTCTTTTGACACTTCAGTATCTATGCAGGCTGAGATGCCTGACTTTAATGAGCTGGTTGCATTATTGATTCATGAAGAGGTGAAGCTTGGCTTAGCTACAGGGTCAAGCAGCTCAAAGAATAAGGATGCAGTTTTTTACTCGAATCAGCGTGGTCGTGGTAGCCGTGGTAGAGGCTATGGATCTGGCAGAGGAGGCGAGCAGAATGCATCCTACAATAATAGCAATCAGCAGTCATCAAATGCAAGAGGTGGTGGAAACTTTGGAGGCAGGGGGAGATCTAACTCCCGTGGCAGAGGCTCATAGCAACAGCAGCGTCAGTCAGACAATCCAAATAAAGATAAGGATTGTCACTACTACGGAAAGTATGGGCATATTGCAAAGGACTGCTGGAAGAAGCAGGGAAATCAGAAGGGCAAGCAGCATGGACATTATGTTACGTCCAGTCAGGCAGATGACTCTGGTGATAGATTGTTTGCCATGTAGTATGTCAAAGATAAGGCTGTTGAAAAATCATCTGATGATGCAGTGTGGTACATTGATTCAGGGGCGTCGAATCATATGACCCCTCATGGTGATTGGTTCACGGATATGGTGGCTGAAAAGCATGGCTATGTATGCACAGGTGATGACACGCAGCATAGCATTGAGCATAAAGGCAAAGTGCCTCTTGTGGTCCATAATGGCAGAAAGAAAAATTTGCATGATGTATTGCATGTCCCTTCAATTACGAAGAACTTGTCATCTGTTGGCAGAGCAGAACTTGCAGGTTAGATTCAATAAGCATGGCTGCTTTATTGAAGAATTTGGCAATGGCTGCAAGTTGATAGCTCGTGGTCATAGGAATGGCAGAATGTTTACTCTTGGTGCTTCTTTGCCATAGCTGAATTCAGCTATGTTTGCCCATGGTTCTGGCACTGTTAGAGATTTGGAAATATGGCACAAGAGAGTGGGGCATGTCAATTTGCAAAGGCTACAAATTATGCAAAAGAAATAGCTGGTTACAGGGTTACCGAAGTTCCAATATTCAGATATTGGTCATGTATGCGAGGCTTGCCAGTTCGGTAAGCAGTCACAATTGCCATTTGTCAGGCATGTATGAAAGAGTACACGCCCATTGCAGTTAGTGGACTCTGATGTTTGGGGGCCAGCTCATAATGTATCTATGGGAGGTTCTAGATATTATGTATCCTTCATTGATGACTACAATCGATATACCTAGCTTTACATATTGAAAAAAAAAGATGAGGTCTTTGCTGTTTTTAAGCAATTTAAAGCACAGGTTGAGAAGGAGTTTGAATGCTACATCTCTTGCTTGAGATCTGATAGTGGTGGGGAGTATGTATCAAATGAATTTGATGATTTCTTGGCTGAAAATGGCATTCGTAGGCAGCTCACCTGCAGTTACACTCCGCAGCAAAACGGAGTAGCTGAAAGGAAGAATAGAGTTCTGATGGAAGCTGCTAGGGCTATGATGAATGAAAAGCATATGCCACTTTACTATTGGGCAGAGGCTGTTATGACAGCCATGTACATTTTGAACAAGACCCCCACTACAGGTATTCATGAGATGACACCGTTTGAGAAGTTGTATGGCTATAAGCCGGATGTAAGTCACATGAGGTCTTTGGCTGCCTTGCTTATGTACATATTCCAGATGAGAAAAGGAAGAAGTTGGATCCCAAAGCACATAAGTGTGTTTTCATTGGATATTCCCAGGAGAAGAAGGCATACAAATGTTATGATCCCTCTACCAGGGAGTCTTTGGTAAGCAAGGATGTTATCTTTGATGAGATGGGTTCTTGGTATGTATCACCAGTTGCAGTGCCAGCGGATACTCCTTCCACTCATGTCTCTACAATTGATTTACAACAGAGTACTATTATGACAGGACCTCGTAGTCAGATAGTATCCCAATGGACAGGGAGATTGAGGAGCTCGCCGTCCTGACACCAATATGTTAGTGAGGGGGAGACATGATGTCTTGGACAACAAAGGAAAAGAGAAAGTTATTGAGGATGCATCTGGTATGATGACACCTGGCAGAATAACTTCTGGCTATGAGTTTGGTGATACTTTAGACAGCGAACTTGGTATTCCGACTGTCTATACGCCTAGCACAAGGCAGAGCAGGTATATTCCGCCTTATGAGAGAGGGGAATCGAGTAGTGCACCACAGCTTAGACGCTTGCAAAGGGTCAGATACCCTATTGACAGGTTGACATACAGTGGCTACTCTGCAAAGCATTATGCGTACATGACAAAAGTAATGGAGGTCAAAGAACCAAGTACATATGCTGAAGCAGTGAAAGATGAGAATTGGTGTGTAGCCATGGATGAAGAAATGAATGCCTTGGCTGAAAATAAAACATGGGATTTAGTACCACTACCTGAAGGAAAAAAGACCATTGGCTGCAAATGGGTCTACAAAATCAAATGCAAGTCAGATGGCAGTGTGGAGAGATACAAAGCCAGGCTGGTTGCAAAGGGGTATGCCCAACAGTATGGACTTGATTATGAGGAAACATTCAGCCCTGTTGCCAAGATGGCAATCATACGCACTGTGATTGCCTTGGCTGCTGCTAAAGGCTGGAAATTGCAGCAGATGGATGTTAAGAATGCATTTCTTAATGGTGACCTAGCAGAGGATGTCTATATGGTTCAACCGGAAGGGTATGTTCACCCTGATTTTCAGCATTATGTATGCAGGCTAAAAAAGGCATTGTACGGGCTGAAACAGGCTTCGAGAGCTTGGCATGCTAGGATCAGTAACTACTTGCAGAGATTGGGTTTTGCTGTTGGCAAGGCTGATCATAGCCTATTTACAAAGAAGACTGACAGTGGTTTAGTAGTGCTGGTCATATACATTGTTGATTTGATAATCATTGGTGATGATGACTTGGGCATACAGCATGTAATGAAGATGCTGAAATCTGAATTTGACATGAAAGACCTGGGAGAACTGAAGTATTTCTTAAGCATTGAGGTAATTCCAGCTGACAATGGGTTATGGTTGATGCAGAAGCACTATGCCATAGAGATGCTGAAGAAGTATGGCATGGCTGAATGCAAACCGCTGGATACACCTCTTGCTCAAAATGTCAAGCTAGACATAAATACTGGGGCTGAAGTAGAGGATGTGACTATGTACAGGCAGATGGTTGGCAGTTTGATTTACTTGACCATTACTAGGCCTGACTTGAGCTATGTTGTAGGGCTCATAAGCCAGTTTATGCAAAAGCCTAGAAAGTCGCACTTGGATGCAGTTAGACGCATTATGAGATATGTTAAGTCCACTGTAGAGTATGGGCTGTTCTATGTCAGAGATAAGCCCTTGATATTGATTGGATACACGGATGCAAATTGGGCAGGTTGCTCATATGATCGTAGATCTACGAGTGGATATGCATTTGGATTTGGTAGCGGCATGATTACTGGAGCAGCAAGAAGCAGCCTACGGTTTCTTTGTCGAGTACTGAGGCAGAGTACAGGGGTGCTGCATTGGCAGCATGCGAGATTTCATGACTGCTCAAGCTTATGGCTGATTTGGACATACATGTAGATGCTCCAGTGAAGTTACTATGTGATAATCTGAGTAGTGTACTCCTGGCTATGAATCCAGTCTATCATGCCAGGACGAAACACATAGAGGTACACTACCATTTCATCAGAGAGATGGTTCTTGCAGGACGAGTTGATCTTATGCATGTGAAGACTAATGAATAGGTAGCGGATATCTTTACCAAGTCCTTGGGTAAAGATAAGTTTTGTGGTTTTAGACAACTGCTTGGAGTACATATGCTTGTTGAGATACCGAGCTCCACTCGTGATATGCCAGGGTGACCGTTGTGCATTTATGTCACCGACGTGTTAGTTGCAGATGCGGTTGGTACACTGCCCATGAATAATAGCTACATGACAGCTATCCTTATCTACTCTAGTTCGTGGCTCAGTTAGTATGCCACCTTAGTTAGTTGAGTTTGATTTGAGACCCATATATAGGGTTCTTCTATTTCTTTGTACTTGAGTTCTTTTGGCTTACACAACTAAGAAGAGGAAAACTGTTTTCAGCCTCCACCTTTGTGTGTATTCCCCCATTGTGCAAGCAAGAAAGCTACAAGTGAGACTCCTTCCTTCTCTCCCACAATCTTGACAATGATGTCTTGATCTTGAGGGGGAGTGTTAGAATATCAAGCTCGTACATGTGTGTTTGACTGACATGAGCTGGACACAGCTAGTCTGGCTAGATCAGTTAGATGTATTAAATAAGTTGGTGTTACTTCTAGTGTGAATGGTCTTTATGACCTTAGGTTTTATATGCACTATGTGTGTGCTAAATGAATAATAAGAAGAATAGAGAGAGGAAGCATGTTGCTTCACTTCGTGTTGCTCTCCTTCCTGCTTCCATGAAATCTAACAACCTTACTCTCCAAGAACCAAGAAATTCTCTCAAAGTATCTACATTTTCTCTAGACCAACCACGATCACGAGTGTAGTTACAAAAATATTGAGCAATGTCTATGAGTATTAATCCCAAGTCATAATTACTAGGATACCTTGGCCATAGAACATATCATCTAGAGTACGGAGTTACTTTTGTAACATGATGTGTTGCCTCATCAATTTGTTTTTTCACTCTATTGTCCGCAGTCCTTATTAAAGCACATGTATACTTTAAGAATAAATTTAGAGCCAAAATATGAATGCAATCATATACAAGATCTAAGGACAATAAATCAAAGCCATGGAAATCATATAATCTCCATAAGTATAATCTACCAAAAAGTCTTGCCTCCTTTAAAAGTTCATCCCTATCTACTTGAGTGAGGGCTCTCTCTGCCATAATCAAAGAAGCAAGCATTTCGTCACTTGATTTTTTGATTATTTTATCTTTCAATTGAATCCTATTTTGATCATATAAGTAATGTCTTGATCCCTCACTTTCCAAGGTAGCTATCACTTTGTGTCTATTAGAAAATGATTGACCACCCTCTTTAAAAGATCCAATCTTACACTAAGCTGGATGGTCACCAGTTACCATCATTAGCATGGCACATGCAATGAATCTTCTATTGAGATAATTTCTATGTTCAATAATGTGTGTGATAGGATAATTGAAATCTACTTTAAATCCATCAAACATACTTTCCAACTCATTAAAATCAATGGCTACATGAAGACATGAAAAAAATTGCTAAAGCTCCCAAGCACCTTTTTACACATCTGAATGGAATAACTAAAATTAATATAACTCCAATAAAAGAGTTCTTTCTACCATTGAAAACCTTCACCTCAACAACTCCACAATTCTTCAGGGTTGTCTTTGAGGCCTAAAACCCATCCCAGTGTAATAACAAAGCAACATTTTGTGGATCACCCTACTCATCAAAACCAAGAAATATATATATTTTAGTAATCTATATGAAAGATTATTCATGGGATTTTAGAAACTTTGTGTTACAATAAAGTGTACCTTGCAGAGCCTTTTGTCCTTGTGTATGTGAGTTTGACATGATTTGCAAATAAACTTGTAGGTTTTTTATGTCTCATTCCAATCATCTACAAGGGCTGGCAACCTTTGGAAAGGAGGCCATGCTTTATATGCTTGCTTACAATGGATATTATTACATATCAGTGGAATCTCCATGTATGACTCTGGATCCTAGAAATCTTTTACAATCTTGCATTTTGTGCCATCTCATAACTCATTTACTTGTGGAGTAACAATTGCATTATCCTCTATCAACCACTTTCTTTAATTTCTCTACATTTCCAAAAATTCATGACATAGGGTTTTACTTTTGGTTAGTAATTTCAATTGTTTGGTAATGGAGATATAATATGAAGAAAGCATATCTTTCTTAGGTAGTAAAAAGTTTGAACACTTCTCACAGCATTGTGGGCAATCATGCTTTAACTTCTTCTTTCCCATGGCATTGAAGTTGCATTGGCATTCAAGAGTGTCTCAGGTATAGTTATCTTCCTTTCTTGGTTGCTATAGCAATGGTATATGAGAAGAACTCTCACCCCCTTGGCATATTTTGTATCATTGAGAGTTAATCATACCAAGTTGTGTTAACATAACATTGAGTTGCTCCCAACAAGCAGCAATACTTATACCACCTAAGTCCATCCTATGTGTTGGGTAATCGCATCAACAGTTTGCCTAAGCTTGGAGTAAACATATTGTTTGTACAAGTTTGAGAAGGCTTTCTTCCAACAATATCACCAAACAAAATCTGAAGCATCTTGTCCTGAAACTCAACCAAAACTTGATGTTCATCCCAAAGTGCTTGCATTTGAATTAGTCTTTGAATGATTCTATAAAAAAAAGATGGTTCAATATCATGGACTTGAACCTCATCTTCTTCACCTTTTTCCAAGCTTTCAATCTCATTTGAGGACTCATTATGGGTTTCCTTATCCAACTCAACGTCATAGCCTTCTAGAATGTCCTCCAATAATAAATCATGAGGGTCATGTAGACCTAGATGGATTGTAAGAATCTCAAATCTCTCATCAATTTTTTGGCATCATGCATAAGTTGAAGGAGAAACCAAACTTCCACCACCACAATATGTTTTGCATCAACACCATACATGTCAATGTCTAGGAAATGATTGAGATGATACATGACTTCCAACACGGTTGTTTCCACTTGTAGTAGCATTATAACTACTTGAAATATGGAAATTTATCAAAGCTAATCGGTCCATACATTATCAAAGTCATTATTTGAATCCTAGGTATGAAAGCATTCTTAGAATAAATTAAAGTTATCCCAATAATAGAGATTTAAAATAGAAATTGGATACTAGATAGTTTGAGATGCCAAACCAAACACAAAAAGAAATGTCTTGTCCTTGGGACTTAGTAGACTCTCACAACAGTTATCCATTTTGAGTGTGGTTTAACATCTTCTTTCTCCACGCTCATGAAATGACATGTCTTTGGACTCTCTAAAATAAAACATAGAGGACATCGTTTGCAAGTTTAGGCACAAATGATATATGCGTGATCTCATGCAAAGGTAGCACCAAATCTACATTAAAAATTTATCAAAGGTAATATGTCCATACATTATTAGAGACATTATTATAATCCTAAGTAGTAAAGCTTTCTTAGAATAAATTAAATTTATCTTAATACCAGAGATGCAAAACAAAAATTGCATAGTAGAGAGTTTGAGATGCCAAACCAAACACAAAGAGGAAGGTCGTGCCCCTAGGACTTAGTAGTCTGTCACAATAGTTATCCCTTCTGAGTGTGGTTTAACATTTTAATTCTCCACACTCAGGAAATGGCATGTATTTAAGCTCTTTAACATTAAACCTAGAGGACATGCATTGCAAGTTTTGGCACAAATGATATATAGGTGACATCATGCAAAGGTAGCATCAAATCCACATTAAAATTTTATCAAAGCTAATCAGTCCATACATTATTCGAGACATTATTATAATCCTAGGTATTAAAGAATTATTAGAATAAATTAAAGTTATATCAATAATAGAGACAAAAAATTTTGCATACTAGACAGTTTGAGATACCAAACAACCAAACACAAAAAGGAAGGTCATGTCCTGGGGACTTAGTAGTCCATCACTACAATTACCCCTTCTGCATGTGTTCTAATATCTTCTTTCTCCACACTCATGAAATGACATGTATTTAAGCTCTTTAACATTAAACCTAGAGGACACTGATTGCAAGTTTAGGCACAAATGATATATACGTGACATTAGGCAAAGGTAGCGCCAAATCTACATTAAAAAATTTTCAAAGCTAATTAACCCATAGATTATTAGAGACATTATTATAATCCTAGGTATTAAAGCATTCTTAGAATAAATTAAAGTTATTTCAACAATAGAGATGCAAAACAAAAATTTCACACTAGATAGTTCGAGATGCCAAACCAAACACAAAAAGGAAGGTCATGTCCTTGGGACTTAGTAGACTGTTACAACAGTTATCCCTTCTGCGTGTGGTCTAACATCTTCTTTCTCCGCACTCATGAAATGATATGTATTTAGGCTCTTTAAAATTAAATCTAGAGGACATGGATTGCAAGAAGAGATGCAAAGGATATTGATTTTCAACCTACATAAAGGGTAATGCCCTAAAATAGGCATCCACTTACTAAGTTTGTCTCCAGTTGGAAACTTCAAACCTAACTAGCCTCTTAAAAAACATACTAAACTTTTTAGAAGGTGTGGCCTTCTAGGTTTCCTAGGCTAGACTTATGCATTCACTCATGTGCACAAGTCTATATTGCCCTGAATTCATTTGACATTCTTGATCTATTAATATTTGTTGTTTGATTGAAGCTTATTAAAACAAAGGCATGCATTACATAAAAAATGACAAAATGAACAAGATATGCATCACAATCAAATTAAAAAAAATTGAACATTAAATTTGTCAACTAATCTCTTGAGAAAGTACAAATTTCTAATACAAAGCATAAACATAAACAATTATAAACCAATGAATCAAACGAAAAGAGCAAATTAATTTTAATGACTAGTGTGAATACATAAGTCAAAAAAAAAAAGTAACATGATATGGAAAGCATCATTAAGAGAAAAGAAAGATAACATATAATCTTATCAAAAGTGAGTGGTTTAAGAAGTTTAATTATTAGGAGGAAAGGAAGGTAGTAATCTAATAAGCAAAGCATCATTAGCAAGAAAGGAAGCTATTGGAATTTTCTCATCATATTGCCCAATTATTCCATACTCGACATATTACCAAACCCTAAACCTTCAATCCAAATAATGAGGTTTATAAACAAAAATTTGGCCATGGAAGGCAACATTTTGTAATAGAAATGAGAAGTTGATCAAGAGGATATATTTGTTCGATATATGTATTAAAGGTATTGTTGGTTTGTGCAAGACTCTCTTGCAACTTGATGA